>NW_027491561.1:600000-1111658 GCF_021521415.1 Bidens hawaiensis
GCGACACTTTGAGGAGAACAAGATCACCAACTTGAAATTCGAGAGGCTTCCGTCTACGATCTGCGTAACTCTTCTGTCGACTTCTGGCAGTCAGCAGATGATCACGGATCTTGGCGATTTTATCGGTTGTCTCTTGAACAAGTTCGGGTCCTGTGATTTGAGCTTCTCCCACTTCGCTCCAACAAATCGGGGAGCGGCACTTACGACCGTAAAGTGCTTCAAATGGGGCCATACCGATACTGGAATGATAGCTGTTATTATAAGAGAACTCGATCAAAGGCCGGTGTGAATCCCAATTACCTCCAAAATCAAGAACACAAGATCGGAGCATATCCTCAAGAGTTTGAATAGTTCGCTCAGACTGTCCGTCAGTCTGAGGATGATATGCAGTACTCATGTCCAAGCGAGTTCCTAGCGCAGATTGGAGAGATTTCCAAAAGCGAGATATAAAACGGCCATCGCGATCGGATATGATGCTCAAAGGAGTACCATGGCGGCAGACAATTTCCTTGACATAAAGCTGCGCGAGATGCTCAACACGGTAGTTTTCACGAATGGGCAGAAAGTGAGCAGACTTAGTCAAACGATCCACTATTACCCAAATGCTATCATGTTTGCTTGCTGTCAAAGGTAACTTGGTAATAAAGTCCATCGCTATACCTTCCCATTTCCACGTAGGAATTTCTGGTTGTTCGAGCAAACCAGATGGGCGTTGGTGTTCAGCTTTTACTTTAGAACAAGTCAGGCATTTAGCTACGAACATAGCAATATCCTTTTTCATACCGGGCCACCAATAAGTAATGCGCAAATCCTTGTACATCTTATCAGCGCCGGGATGAACGGAATACCGAGATTTATGCGCTTCAGTCAGGATATCAGCGCGAAGATTCTCATCAAAGGGAATCCAGATGCGATTGAGATAGCAGAGAATTCCACTCAGATTAGGAACAAAGTGCGCTTCCGCGCCACACGCTAACTCGGCGCGAAGGTTACCATTACTGATGGATGCGCGCTGCGCGTCACGAATGCGCGATTCAAGGTTGCTTTGGATCGGCGCAAAGTGAAGCTGCGTGCGCGGCAAGATACAGTTAAGCTGGCAGGGTTTTCGGCTGAGCGCATCGGCTACCACATTAGCCTTACCAGGATGATACCGGATCTCACAATCGTAATCGCTGATGAGTTCGTTCCATCGGCGTTGCCTCATGTTAAGTTCCTTCTGATCAAAGATATGCTGAAGGCTTTTATGGTCAGTGTAGAGGATACACTTAGTACCATAAAGGTAGTGTCTCCAGATCTTCAAGGCAAATACCACTGCGCCTAGTTCGAGGTCGTGAGTTGTATAATTCTTTTCATGAACCTTGAGTTGTCTCGATGCGTAAGCGATAACCTTGCCTCGTTGCATAAGAACACAACCGAGACCTTGGTTGGAGGCATCGCAGTACACGACAAAATCATCATTACCCTCAGGTAGCGCAAGGACAGGAGCTTCACACAACAGTCGCTTGAGCGTTAGAAAGGCTTCTTCTTGTTTCGAGCCCCAAATATACGGTTTACCTTTGTGCGTTAGAGCTGTTAAAGGCAAAGCGATCTTCGAGAAGTTCGAAATGAAGCGCCGGTAATAACCAGCTACGCCCAGAAAGGAACGGATCTCGGAAGGAGTAGTCGGCGTAATCCAGTTCTTGATTGCTTCAATCTTGGATGGGTCGACATGAATACCCATCTTGTTTACAACATGACCAAGAAACTGTACTTCATCAGACCAGAATTCACACTTGGAGAGCTTGGCAAAGAGCTGCTCGGTTCGAAGCTTTTGCAACACCAACTGAAGATGTTGCTCATGCTCGGCCTTGGTCTTAGAATAAATCAGAACGTCATCGATAAACACAATCATGAATTTATCCAAGAAAGGCCTACACACCCGATTCATTAGATCCATGAAAACGGCGGGTGCGTTGGTTAAACCGAAGGACATGACCAAGAATTCAAAATGGCCATAACGAGTTCGAAAAGCAGTCTTCGGAACATCTTCATCGCGGATACGCAACTGGTGATAGCCAGAGCGGAGATCGATCTTAGAAAAACAAGAGGCACCTTGGAGTTGATCAAAGAGGTCGTCAATACGCGGTAAGGGATACCGGTTCTTAATGGTGAGTTTGTTTAACTCGCGGTAATCAATACACATGCGAAACGATCCATCTTTCTTTTTAACGAACAACACCGGAGCACCCCAGGGCGAAGAGCTAGGGCGGATGAATCCTTTAGCGGTCAACTCTTGAAGTTGACTTGCCAATTCTTGCATTTCAGCGGGTGCAAGACGATAAGGAGATTTGGCTACGGGGGAAGCACCAGGGACAAGATCAATACGGAACTCGACTTCACGAGCAGGAGGGATACCAGGAAGATCATCAGGAAAAACTTCAGGGAAATCACGCACAACAGGGATATCGCGAAGCTTCTTTTCTTCAGCAGGTTTAACCACATGGGCTAAAAATGCAATACACCTTTTTCTCATGAGTCTTCGGGCTTCGGCGCAAGACATAAGTTTAAGACCGCGGGAGGGTTTTTCGCCGTAGATATGAAGATCACCATTTTCTCGAGGTATGCGAATCATCTTCTTGGCGCAAATAACTTCGGTGCGATTATGCGTAAGCCAGTCCATACCAATGATAACATCAAAGCTTCCAAGGGGCATGGGGATGAGGTCGATCAGAAAATCGTTTTCGTTAAGGTTAAGCGTGCAATATTTAATCACTGAGTTAATTAAAACAGTTTCGCCATTAGGCAATTCAACTGAAAAATTTTCTTTTAAATCGTTGCGCGGTCGCGCAAGCTTCTGTTCAAACGCGCGAGAAATAAAACTTCGATCGGCGCCAGTATCAAAAAGTACAGAAGCATAAAATCCGTTGAGCAAAAATGTACCATTAACTACGTCATTATTCGCTTGCGCTTGGTGCGCGGTTATGGTAAAAGCTCGTCCGCGTGTCACTTGGTTCGAAATCTGGTTCACCGGATTCGCTTGCGTGATTTGCACTTGTAGTCTCGGGCACGCGTTCTGGAAATGACTGGGATCACCGCAGTTGAAGCACGATCTGGGTCGTGGGTTTTGGTAGGTTGGTTGTGGGTTCTGCGGGTAGACTGGTGGTGTTGGCGCAATTGGGTTGGCGGGAGGGACTCTACAGTATTCGGCAGAGTGACCAACGCGGCCACATCGGTGACAAAGTCGACATGGGACTTGAGGTGGGTGGTGAAGTCTACAGGTTGGGCAGAAGGGGTGGTTTCCTGTATAAGGTTTCTTAGTTGGCGGGGCAGGGAGTGCTGGATTGGTTAGGGTATAGTTGTGGACTACAGGAGGTGTTGGGTAGGCTGACAGTGGGTTAGGCGCGTATACTAGAGGTTGGTAGGCGGGTTGCTGGACTATGGGCGGGCTGGTAAGCTCGTAAACTTGTCTGCGCCTACGTTTCAGGTTGTTATGGTGTGAGGGTTCAGGTTTGGTTTCTGTTGGTTCAGGGACAGTCTTGGTGAGTTTGGTCTTCTCAGATCCCCGCAGGAACAGGGTTCCTGCTCTGACATGGTTGTCGCTGAGCACAGCGGCCAACTCGATGGCGTCAGAGAGGGTAACTGGGTTTCTAGCCCATACAGAATCTTGAATTTCCATGGGGAGACCCCCAAGGAATTTCTCTATGGCTCGGCGGGAAGGGGTAACAAGGTGAGGGACAAGCAGGCTTAGTTCATGGAAGCGCGTCGCGTACTCGCGCGCTTCACCGCTGTATTGCTTCAAGTTCCAAAATTCCTCCTCCAGGCGCTTAACTTCGTTGGGAGGGCAGAATTCTCGCGTCAGAATTTCCTTGAATTCCTCCCATGTCATGCTAGAAGCAGCTTCTGCGCCACGCGCATGAGCTACTCCATTCCACCATGTAACCGCTCTAGATTCCAGGACACTGGAAGCATATAGGGTTCGTCTGTCTGAGGGGCATTGGGTGTGGAGGAAAGTGTTTTCTATTTTCTCAAGCCACTGGAGCATCACGGTGGCTCCTTCAAGGCCTGTGAACTTTGGAGGGTTACCCGTGTTAAAGGACTTAATGTTGTAACCAGAGGTGTTGGTATTGTTTTGGCTCAAAGCTTGGGCTATTGCGGCGGCCATTTCCTGGGAACGTTGCTGCGAACGTCTGCGCGAGGCTTCTTTCCTCAGATGGCGGCGAGATAGCGGAGGCATTCTATAAAAGTTTTAATTTTAGTTAATATCTTGGTTTTAGCGCAAAGTATAACCTCGAAAAGCTTGGTTTCGCGGAGTCAGTTACTGTCAAAAGTTAAAGTAAAATAAATGACCCTAAATGCAGACTTAATAAAGGTAACAAATTCGAATCAGAAATCGACAATTCATGTATCACCATGACTTTCCGAATTCCCAATTTAAAATATACGAGCAAACGAGTATTGGAGATTGACGATTCATGTATCACCATGACTTTTCAATCTTCAATATAAAATGTACAAGAAAATGAGTATTGGAGGTTGACAATTCATGTATCACCATGACTTTTCAAGTCTCCAACCTCAGAACATAATCGTAGATGGAAATTGAAAATCAACTATTCATGTATCACCATGACTTTTCGGATTTTCAAATCCAACAAACGAATATGTAAGAAAAATCAATAAAAATAGAAATTCAACAAAAAATCGAAATATCGCGAAATAAAACATAAAACCATACGCTGCGTCTGCGCAAGCATATTTATAAATAACGAGTAATTAACAATAAGCGCGCAAACATGAGATTTCTCTCATGCGCGAGAGGGGACTCTTAGGTATTCTAGGCCGTTACGTCTAACCACCTATCCTAAAGTCGACGAGCTCTGATACCAATCTGTAACACCCCGACCAAAGGCGGATTATACATCGGGGCACCACATATTGTTTCATTACTCGTGACACTATTGGGTGTCAATATTTAATAAATACATTCATTCGCGCACGCGCAAGTAGACACAAGATAACATAAATCATCATAAATCAATATATTATAAATCATAATATTCGAACAGCAATAACTTGTCTTGATACATTTTAATCTAGGTCCAAAATAAAGAAAACTTCCTACGTGTCCTCAAACTCCAAAACAGCTACTGCAGACCTGAACATGTGTTAAAATAAAACGTCAAACACTTGCGTGTTGGTGAGAAATCAAGTTTAATAGATAATAGATAACAATAAATCTGCGCGCAACATGTGTATGTCTGGTTTTCAACAAGGGTGTAATCCGATCGGGACCAACTCTAAGATTCATAGACTGCCAGTGCTCACAATTGAGCTCACAAACAAGAAAGACTGTGCAAGTGTAAACAAAAGAGAAAATCATAAACGATAGTTCTCCCGTGTTCATCTAATGGTACCATGAGAACTGCGGAATAGACCGACAAGACGGTTAATGATCCACACATACAAATAAACAGCCAAGTCTACGTCCTCAACACATGGGATACTGCGCGACTAAAGTTCATAAACAGTTTAAGACTCTAAGTTTGTATGAACACATGAACATCCCAAAACATTAAAAGCAAAAGGGATTAGATACGAGATTACTCACTTGCTAAACGATGCGGTGTAAGATAAAGCAAGAACCAACTTTAAACAAGCACAAGTTAACCTATAAATAAGATTATTGTTTTAATGATCTGTTTTAAGTCTTGATTATAAGTTAGCATAATTAATAAGTAAATTATTATATGCAATATATATTACCGGAAAAGCAGGGCAGAACAGGGAGGAAGACGGAGGCAGAGAGGAAGACGGCAGAGAGAGCAAGGAGCAAGAGAGAATAGGAGAGTTTAAGTGCTTTGTGTGTGTAGTGTTAGGAAAAATAACATTATTATTTATAGAGAAACCCTAGGGAACACAATCCCTAGAAAAGGGGAAAAGATCTCAAAAAGCAAAAAGATTCCAAAAGCAAAAGATATCAAAAGATATGGCAGCTGCAGGGGGCAAGATAAAGCTGACAGGGAACAGTAAACAGGCATGGGCGGGTCAGATAAAGGTACTGGTCAGGCATGGAAAAAGCAGATCTCAAAAGATAATGTCAGTCACTTTTTCTGCCAACCAATGGGGTTGGTGCGCATGCTGCGCCGAAAGTAACTTTTCAGACATAAGATAGGTCAAGTCAACAACACAGGAGATAAGACATCACAAAAGCAAACGGCTAGATTAAACAGAAGAAAAGACTCAAGACATAGCGCGAGAAGGCTTGAGCGCACGCGCGAGGGCGAAGGCAGACAGAACAATCCTTAGCGCGCCGCGGGAAGGACTATTATCCTTAGCGCGCCGTGGGAAGAACTACCATTCTTAGCGCGCTGCGAGAAGAACTACAATTCTTAGCGCGTCGCGGGAAGAACTACCATTCTTAGCGCGCTGCGAGAAGAACTACAATTCTTAGCGCGCTGCAAGAACAGTTCGCCTCGCGTATCGCAGGAACAACTGGTCTTCACGCAGGCTTCCTTGTAAGGAGTCTGGCGCGTGGAGCTGCGCAGACAACCTTAGGCGGGAAGGGACAAAGGACAAGCAAAGAGTTAGAAGAAAAAGAGGGAAACAAGGCTAAAGGGCGGGACGACGACAAGAGGGAAAGAAGGCGGAAAGAGAGAAGAAGAGGGACGAGACGGCGGAAAGAAAGAGAGAGAAAGAGGCGGAAAGGAAAATATATTATTATTATTAAAAGTAAAATATAAGTATAAATAAATATTAAATCATAAAAGAAAGAGATCGGGTCAGAGAAACGGGTACCTGGGTCGGGTCGGATCGGGGCAGATGTCACACTAAGCACATGGACCTTAAGGCCCATCACCATCACCTTTCTTTAATTAAACTTTTTATTTTTTAAGCCCACACTCAACTTATTATTATTCTACATAACTAAATATTAACACACAAGTAATTAAATAATAGTGTTTTATTATTTATTTATAAAAGTGGGATGTTTCACTATTTTTAATTGTTTACAATAATTTACTGTTATATAACAATATATACACCCATCCATCTGCGGCTACTTTCTCATGTGTGAATGATTGATATATCATAACCAGGCTTATTGTGATTTACTAGTATTTACTTAAAATAGCTAATATTTGTTCAACAAAATCGGCTTCTTTTCAACTTCCCGTTGCAAGAAAATTGACTATATAAATAGAAAAAAACCATTATGAATAAAATTTCAATGACAAAATTGAAAAATAAGAAACATATGTTAAAAGGGGTGGCAAATGCTTTTCTTACCCTACTCATTGTGTTCTTAAAACCCATGTCATTTGTGTTTTTACATTTGACTTTAAGAATAAATGATATGGAATTAGTGTCTCAAGGCACTTTGCATATAATAATATTAAATAAACTTGGTTGTCTCCTTAAAACCTATCACCCCAATATTTGACTTCAATAGTTTCATTTCATTGCTAATGGAATCATTCTAACAACACAATTTACGGTAAAACTTTTAGTCGGTGTAATCATAAATGACAAATAGTAATTTTTCCAAATATATGATTTATTTGAGTAAATTTAAATCAATTTAGAAGATTAAAAGACAAGAGAATTCAAAAAAGATGAAATTATCGATTGAAAGATCGAAATATGAAGGCTAGATGCCATTGAAGATAGATTAACAAGTATAAATAGGCAACAAATTACACAATGTGTATAAATAGTTACGCAAACTATGTAAATAATGACACAACATATATTTATAATTATACAATAACTAGGATTTAGGACCCCGCGCTTCGCGACGGGGCCTTTAAACCGAACAAAAAACACGCGTAAAAACGTTAAATCACGAACGCGTTGTGAGTCAACGTGAAATCAGCCTATATCAGGTTACAACATCAAAACTATACACAAGAAAAAAACCCGTCAATGCCAAAATACAACAAAATGTCATATGTAGAACAAAAAACCAGTACTTACCGTTGCGAACCGACGCAAATTCGGTCAGTATTGGTGGTACCAGCACAAATTGGTAAACATGAATTTCTAAGCAAAAAAAAATCGTGTTTAAAGTGTTGTATCAAACATTGAACACGTATATAGAAACATCTGACGATGGGATAATTTTAAATCATGAAAAAAGTTTCGGTCATTATAAAGACCAACTATAACAAATACGAAAGCAAAGTTTAAAAAAATCATTTAACCAACAAATAAAACATGTAAAGCTGACACTTACCAATGTTTAAGAATTAGAAATATAGTTTATTAAATATATAATTAGTTGAAAAGTAAAATACAGAGAATACAAACCATCTGATAGTGTATCGACCTCTATTGTATTATTAAAAAGTTAAAACATTTATAAATAACAAATAATAAAGTAAAATTTAGATAACAAAAAGTTAAAACACCACATAGGTTAAAATCATAGGAGGTTAAAAGTGAAAACAAAAACCAAAAGATAAAATAAATAATAAAAAATGAATAGTAAATTGAACAGTGGATATGTGAGAGTAGGAAATCCTCTTTTTAATATATATACTAATAATTAAGCATGATATACACACAACAAGACGTCATTTTTTTCTTTCAAAACAACCAATTTAAAGAAAAGTGTTCCGTCCTATCATTTTGTCCTGCTAATAAATATCACTTTCATTTTACAATTTTAGTTTCTTAATTGTTGAGACTCATCTGATGAGAACACGGGGGTAGAAGTGAGCCTAGAGTGTTTCAACATAAATAATTTAAATATTTGGCAGCTACATTCTCTCACCACCAAAACATGCACATTTTTATGCATTGTTGTACATCCGTTGCAACACCATGAAAAAATGGCTTTACTTTGGTTTCATGGGTGTAGAGGCTCGACTAATCTTGCATTGCATGCAACAACCTTTCATCACCAACAATAGATATCCGTTGATCTCTCCATTGGCCATGTCTGACATACATCATATTTAAGATCCATTGGTTCTAATTTACGACAATCACTTTCTTCAATAATTGGCTATGTGTTCCGGCTAGCTTATAGCTTCAATACACTAGACAAATGTTGGTTTAGAACATCACGTTAGACTTGCGACTTGGTTCTAATTTATGACAGTCACTTTCCTCCTCGATTGGTTTTGTGTTCCGGCTTATAGCTTCGACACACTAGTCGAACATCAGTTTTAAATAGCACGCACATCACGTTACACATGTGGCTCTGACAAGCTCTCTGATCTTACAACGTCAACATATCAATATGGACACCATGATCTTGCCTTCCACCTTTGGATACTAGCGACCGGGTTAAGCATAGCAAACATGCATTTTGACACATATAACAAAAATTATGCACTTTAGGGAGTCCTCAAACACCTCCTCCATCTCCAAGCAAATCCAATTACTCCTAAATTTTGCTACAATTCACTTGTCATCTTCGCAACTAGTTTTGGGAGCCAGGCCATCAAATGAGCATCAACTAGCCTTCCCACCATCGTTTCTTAGAGCATGCACAATGGAATCCCCAACCTCATTCATATAATTTAACCAAAATACACATCTATAAAAATTGTTTAGTTTTTAAAAATCTTCTTCATTCAATTCACCACATGTATTCATAATCAATTTAGAGCTTGTTTGGTAGCCTCTTAATCTGAATTAGTCAGCATTACTAGAATAAGTCAGTAAACCTCTTATCCATTAAGCTTCAAAATAATTTTGAATGAAAATTTACCCATTTGTCCTTTCACATGTGTTCATGATCCCCAGTCAGCTATTCACGCACCACCTCCTCCACCACCATATTGACATACTCAACACTTACTGACTCAAAGTTTTCTTAACTATTTAGACCTCTAACTGATTTAGCAATTACTATGAAGAGGTTGCCAAACAACTCCTATATAATACTCATTTGCACTCACATCCATACTAAAATATAGGATATAGGGTGAATAGTGAACACCAATACACGGGGTTTTACTTTGGTTTCTCATATAATCTGGGATACGGGGATGGGGACTCAAATCAAATGTAGGAGTGAAAGTGAACAAAACTATATATTTTTCTTATAACTTAGGTATAAGCTAAGGGATGTGGACTCTATGGTGAATGCCCTTAGTCAACATTTAAAAAATTTTGGAATAAGTGAACATACCAACTACTGAGGTCAGACACGCTGTAATACAATTTGTCACAGGGTCGTTCTCAAAGTTCCGCGTTGGTTTGTTAGTTACTCAAGGGTCAACTATTCCGCCCAAAATCTAGATATGGGTGTCACTGCTTTCATCATGTCATGGACTCATCATAGGAGCGTTCATAGCTCCCGCCTAGTTATACGGTAGAGGTGCAAGAGCTTATGTTGCACAATTTTACTTAATTGTCGAGACTCTCTCGGATGAGAAGGCGAGAGCGGGCAATAAACCCAAAATGTTTCAACACAAATGAGTAGATACGATTTTCAAATGGTTGACATGTTACATTAGACTATCACTTTGCACAATTCTAGTACATGAGTGCACAACTCTACAAGTTGTTTGTAGAGAAATAGAAAGACTAGATGGTTCTCATATATCACCATCTCATATTATCACTTATCAAAGATTAAACTGTAGCAAAGTACAAGTGTCAATGCCTAGAGTGCATAGAATACACATAGTACATGCCAACTACTACACAAATGATAGTAAGTGTGTTGTGTGGTTCTTTATCTCATATGATGGTGACCCACATATTGCACATATGGTAATACTACAATGAAATCAATAAAGATGAAAACAACATGATCCCAAGTGCTGATGCACAAGGTACATATTCCCTTCAACATCAAGAGAGCCCATGGCTTGTTAACTTTCCAACCTTTGTTTTCAATTCCCACTGCAACTAAATAGCCGCCTTAAACACAGATACGAAACTTCTAGCTCACGTCAACCCTTCTCTCTCTAACACACACACACACACACTCTCTATACGTATATGATTATATATGTATACACTTCAAACACTATATAAATCCTACATTCATAGACTTTTGTCACATATCTCCAACCCCACATCATATACAAACTTGATTTGCTATTAGGATCATGGGTGACAACAATAATATGAATCTCCCTCCAGGTTTTCGATTCTGTCCAACCGACGAAGAACTCATCGTCCATTTCCTTCAACGTAAAGCTTCTCGCTTGCCATACCGTCCCGACATCATTCCTGATCTTGATCTTTATCCATATGATCCATGGGACTTAGATGGTAACTTCATTCTTTCCTTCAATATTATTGTAGCTAGTGTTTTGAAGTGATTATGTTTTAGACACTATATATGTCTCATAAAGTACTTAACATATTATTGGTTCTGAAACGAACGTGAACTATATATCTATATATAGCTTGATCATGAGCATATATGTGCATGCATGATATATATTATTTTGTGTTGTAGGCAAAGCTTTGGTGGAAGGGAAGAAATGGTATTATTTCAGCAGAAAATCAGCTAATCGAGTAACCGCAAACGGGTACTGGAAATCATGTGGTGGGGATGAGCAGATTATGAGTTCAAATGGTGGAAAAAGAATTGGTGTGAAAAAATACTATGCGTTTCATGTTGGTGATGATATGAAAACAGATTGGATAATGCAGGAATTTAGAGTTCATGATGGTGCTAATTCATCTAGATCAAGAAGAAGAGACAACTCCAAGATTGTAAGTCATCATCAGCATTTTTTTATAACATTTTAAAGAATCACTCAAATATATTTCAACTCATCTAATAAATATATAATTAAGGAACACACTCATTTCAAAACCAATAATATGTTAATATTCATAAGAACCGTATAATACACTTGTATATAGTGCATAAAAGATAATCATAAGTTAACTAGACTAGAGATAAAAAGGTGGTTACATAATCATTATTTTATGTATCATATTCAAATAAATATATAAATAAGTATTACATATTGCAAATCTCGTGGTTCTCAACGTATTATTGGTCTCGAACAAAAATAACATGACACCATTTATAGAACAGATGTAATTCATGTAATTTATATCTCAATTCACTTAATTGTCAGGTATTTTACTTGAAACTAATTACTATAAGTTGAAGTTTAAAAGCTTTTATTATAGTATATCTTTTATGATGTTAATTCAATTACAACCACTGTACATTGTTTTCTTTATTGACAAAGGGACTCAATTGAGGGCATATTATATTTTTTTTAAATGCATGTGTAAAATATCATTTGAACAGATGTATTACGTACAATATATGTGATGGGAAATTTGCTAATAAGGGTACTTCATATTTTTTTAAATGATTTGATTGTAGTGTTATATTTCATTTTAAAGTTTTGAAATGCATGTTTTAATGTGTACTAATTATTCAGGACTGGGTAATATGTCGGGTGTATGAGCAAAGCTACGATAACGATGATGGCAATGACGGCATGGAGCTTTCGTGTTTAGATGAAGTGTTTTTGTCGTTAGATGATTTTGATGATATTAGTTTTCCAAATTAGGAAGATTAATCATACATTACGCTGATCCATTATTAATCTTTATTATACTTAATTAATGTAAAATGTTCTTATAGCACGTAATATCAAGAAGTTGCACTATTTCTAGTGATGAAAGAATGTTGTTAAAGGAATTATAGGGACACAGTTTGAATTTATAGAATGAAAACCAAATACAAGTTGATTTTCTTGAGTTATGATATATGCAATTTGTAAAAAAAAATAATAAGGAAAATAATAATTAATTAGTGGTGGTGGTAATTTGAATTCGGATTAAAATGAGTGTTAATAATGACACTTAAAATGTGAAAAAAGAGAATTCATCATGCCCAAACCCACCACATCACACAAATTGGGGGCTTGTGGCTACAATTGCTTGAATTTTCTTGCATTTGACGGTATATAAAAAGTTGCATATGTTATATCTGATTTTTTTTGAAAAAAATTGATTAAAGATATTTTAACTTGTAACTTTAAATACAACATAAATTTTAAATCTGAAGACGGTATATAAAAAGTTGCATATGTTGATTTTCTATATCACATAATATGTTATTTATCATATAGACATGTCTTAGTGAAGATTACTCCAAAAGAAATAATACTAAACTTGTATTTGATTTCCTATAAGAAAAGGTATTTAGTAACTAAATGCTTAAAATACTCTTACCAAAACTTATCTTAGTATGTAATATGAGAATTTAGTTGAAGTTTTATGTATAGATGTAACCAACACTAGAAAACAAACTTATAGAGAACTATAATGAGTACGTGAAAAATTCATTTAACTAAAACAAAATTACTCTATATGCTATTATGTTAGCGCGTGTTATCCTTGTGCATGGACCATGTTAATCTTCTCTGTATCGTTTCAATTTTATCAGATATATGTCCCAAAGTGACAAATATATTGTATTAGTAGTAAACTAAATTACCATGAGTTTTTAAACCAATAAGCCTAACAAAACCTAGTAATAATATATAAGTTTAGAAAAGAATAAATTAATAAATTCAGCCATGAATATGTGTTAACTTATCAATGAGTTTGCTCTAGAATACAAAGTAGTATACGTATAACAACCACTGATACAGTTATTATTACTGTATTAATAACATATTATTATCATTATTATTATAATTATTATTATTAATTGTTGTATTTTTAAATAGGTGTTTAAAAGAACACAAAGTGTCTTGTTGTGGATCAAGTGATATATCGTATTTTTGGGATGTTCACGTGAAAGAAAAATGTGGGGCCCTAAAAGCAAAATGAGCTTGTTTGGCGGGGCCCACCGATAGCATACTTTTCCATTTCTGCTACAGAAGCCTTTTTGGTTGTTAGTTGCCTGGTGTCACATAGCATTGAACTATATTTTCCAATGTTTATATAAACTTTTAAAATAACAAAAATTATATTTCTTTTGGGTGGTTGCTTAGGGCAGCATGCATCACAGGTGACGCAAGCACCCCCGCGTGACTAAGGACAAGTGTGCTCCAACTATTTCAATGAGACATGACATGCCCAATAACATGGATTCATGGTTCAAAATTTTGTCCAAGTTATCCAAAGGAGTTAAAGTTATGCACAAGATGTTATCATATTATCATGCTTACTAAGCCTATAGCATCTTACATAAGTGCACTTTAGTTCACATGATCTATGTCACTTGTCACTGAGCATAGAGAATAATGATCTAGTTCCATGTTCTGAAATTCATGTGAAATACAAGGTACCATAAGAGTAAGGATAGGTAATTAAGTGTCCGCAGCGGTGGTTGTGGTGGTTTGGGGTTGCGACAGTGGTCATTGTGGCAGTTGATACACCCCAAATGTCATGTCACAACAGTGGTGGTGAGGGCGAGAATTACGGCATTGACAGTGAGTGAATGGATGGAGATTCGATATACTTTTGTTGAATTCCTTCATGATCCGAAAGGAATCTTGAATTGCTTAAAATAAAGAAATTTAAGTTAACCAATCCGAATTCAATTCATTTTTCAACAAACACATTGAAAAAGGAATTCATTGTCGAATTCTAACAAATTTAGCGGAACACACCCCATTATAAAATGGAAACTATATTTCAATTCAATTGAATTTTTCTAAACAAGCACACCCTAAGTTTTAATGATGACTTTGTATTTCAAAACATACACCCTAATGTTGTGTTTGTTTTTGCTTATAAGGTCTGCAATGAGCCTATGTCTGCGGACGCGTAGACATAAACTCTTAAAGACAGTTTGTTATAAAAAAATAAAAGTTCTGAAAAATGCTTTTATGGTCTTAAAAAATAAGTTTTTTTTCACCATTTTCACACTTCTTAACATCATACCAAGTACCAACACCCAATGTCCAACACCACCATCACCGTCCACCGCCACCCACCAGCACCGTCCACCACCACCACCCACCGTTAGCCACCACCACCGTCAACCACTCACTACCACCACCGTGAACCACCCACCACCACCACCACCCCCGTCGGCCACAACCACCGTCCACCACCACCACCATCCTCCACCACCACCCACCACCCGTCGCCACCACCACCCGCCACCACCATCCACCACCACCCGCCACCGCCACCACCCACCGTCCGCCGCCACCACCATCCACCACCACCACCTGCCACAACCATCCACCACCATCATAGTCCACCGCCCACCACTAGGGGTGTTAATCGGGTCAACCCGATCGGGTTTCGGGTTAATCGGGTCGGGTTAGTCGGGTTTTCCTTAAAAAGTATCTAACCCGCAACCCGACCCTATTAAGGCTCGGGTTAGTCGGTTTTGGGTTAGTCGGGTCGGGTTAATCGGGTTAATCATGTTACTTTATAATTTTAAGCTATTTTTTGTGTTTGTAACTTGTAAGTTGCAAAATTTCTTATTCTACTCACCTTTTAATTTCTTTTACAAATAATTATATTATAATTACATACATAAGCCTGTAAACGAACCAAACGGACATGAACAAATGCATGCTCGTGCTCGTTCATTTAACTTTTAACGAACACTTAATCGAACAAATATTTGTGTTCATGTTCGTTAGTTAAAAACAAAACATGTTCTTTTTTTTTAAAATCTAAACGAACAATTCACGAACATAAACGAAAATATTTAAACAAAGATAAACGGACATGAATGACATACATGTACATACATTAACGAACACAAACATACATAAACGAACATAAATGAACGCATTTAAATAAACAAGAACAAACAAATATAAAACATATTAGGGTGATATAATTTCTAAATGCAAATAACATTTAATAATTTTTTATTAATATGTAAACGAACACGAATGTACGTAAACAAACTTAAATGAACGATCATAACGAACGTTCAAGAACATAGATGAACGAGTGAACATGTGTTCATGTTCGTTTGTTTAATTAAATGAGCACAACATAAATAAACTTTCCATCAAACGTTTCAAGAACAATCAGAATAATTAACTTCTTCATAAAGCTTTCAATATTGCCTTAATAGTGCTTATTTCATCTTTTCATCATTGTATTTAAAGTTAAGTATCACCACTAATCGGGTTATTCGGGTTAACCCGAAACCCGACTTTTTTACAAAAATGAACCCGAAACCCGACCCTATTAACAATTCGGGTTAACCCGAATAACCCGATTAATATTTTTTGACCCTATTAACCCGACCCGAATTAGCTTATTCGGGTTCGGGTCGGGTCGGGTTAATCGGGTTCGGGTATTTTGGACACCCCTACCCACCACCACCGTTCATCGCCACCACCACCCATTGTCGGCCACCATCACGGTCCACCACCCACCACCACAACCGTCCATCACCACCACCCACCGTTCACCGCCTTCCACAATTGTCTACCACCACCCACTTCCATAGTTCGTACACCACTACCAATTATTTTAGCAGTCTACAAACGTTAAATGTTTTTTATCTACTGTAATATATATGATAGGTAACTACTTTTCAGCTTATGCAGACGATATCTAGTTATAAAACAAACAGTATTATATTTTTATATTACAGACCTTCAGACTACATATTCAGTTGCAGACATTAAATCAGATTACAGACAATTTTGTCTTCAAAAACAAATAGCACCTAAGTTTCAATTGACTTTAGATCATGATTGGCTGAACATATTAGGGTTTATGTTCTATCCATGCTCTTACGATGATATAATTAACATGGCAGCTTAGTGTTCCTTATTTTACGTGCCCCATTCTCAGGCTGAGGGGTGCGGAGCGCGAGAAAGGGCGCAAGTGGCGAGGCGGTCGCGCCCCGGGGCGCGAGCACCACACCACCGAGGCGCGAGAGGGGCGCGAGAGGGGCGCGAGTGCGGAAAAAGAGGCAGGCGCGGGTGGGCTAGCGGCTGAGAATGGCGTGAAGGTTTCTTGGTTTGCGTGAATATAGCCGTTTGGGCTCGTTTTTTATTAAAAAAAAAAAAAAATTTTCATACAAATATCTCTATATATTCACCTATATCCAACACAAACCCACAACAATATAACATACAATCTTTTCTCTCTATTAACCTATATCAAACCCAAACCAACACCAATATCACATACCAATATCACATACCAGTATCACATACCACACCCAAAACCCAAAATCACCCCATCTTCCAAACCTTTTTTTAAAAACATGGCTGGAAATTGGTACCCAAACCTAGATTCAGATTACAGTTACGACGATTTATGGTCGGCACAGGACCAAGCGATGTTTTATTCGGGGTCGCAACAACCATCCGGCTTTCAACCATCCAACATACAACCGTCTCCTAACTTTGTAGTTCCGGAGACACAAGAACCAGAAGGTGAAGCTGCGGGACAAAGAAGACGCGTCCACCGGAAAAAACAAATTGCAACGGACGGGTCGGGTTCGGCTTCGACCGGAAGGACGAAACGGAAAATCACTCCGTGGTCATCGGATGAGAAGGAAGCCCTGTGTCGGGCTTGGATAGTCACTTCTGAGGATCGGCGTTGCGGTAATTGTTTTAACGTTTTTAAAAATGATTTTTAATAAAAAAGTTAAATAAAAAAGTTAAATGACTTACAAATTTATTTATGCATTTTGCAGCGGACTACCAAAAGAGCAAGGTCTTTTGGACAAAGGTTAGGGAGACGTTCTATTCGCTCGTTGGGAGTACAGAGCGGACCGCCGATATGATTTCGGGTCGGTGGACCGAAATCAGAAAATTTGTCGGCTTGTTTACTAATCTGTTCAACAGGAACGCCGGTCGTATGAGACCAAGTGGCACTGACGATTTGGCGGTTTATAATTTCACTGTCGAAGAGTGGAGGCAGGAGTTCCTGCGGAGGTATGGGACGGTGAAGACGTGGGACGATGTAAAGGTGTGGGAGAGGTTGAGAAGGTGTTCTAAGTGGGTTGAGCTGGTGGCGCCGGACGTTGATGCGGAAGTAGGGCCGAAACGGACTAAAACTAGTTCGTCTGGAGCGTACAGCACTTCCGCCGGGTCGGATTGCCGGGTTGGATTCGACCTAAACGTTGCGGGGGAGGAAACGTCTTCACCGCCGAGGAGGCGGCCATTGGGAAGGGACGCCAGGGGGAAAAAACCGGCTGAGGGGGAAGCTGTAAACATCAACGATCTTGTTGAATCCTTCAATAAATTCAACAAAACCATGGAGGTGGTCTCTATTGACAAAAAGGAAAAAAAAAAGAATGAGAGATTTGGATTTCCTTGCAAGAGACTTCAGCCACCTAAATCCGGTCGACCAAATGCTGATGGAAAAACAAAAGGAACGTATCCGGAAGAGGTTGATCGAAGAAGACGAAGCCGAATAATAAGAATAATGTTTTTCTTTAGTACTTTAATTTTTTTTTATATATTAATGTGTTTTTTTAATTAATGTGTGTTTTTTTAAATAATTTCTTGTTTTTTTAATAATACGTTTTTTTAATACATTTATAAAAAAATAAAAAAATAAACCGCTCGCGCCCCCTCTCGCGCCCCTCCACACCATGGCCCGGGGCGCTATCACCACTACCAACACCCATCTTATCAAGTTTCTCTCTCTGCCACACGTCACAATATTATTGGCTGGCGCCCCCACTCACGCCCCCTCTCGCGCCCCCCACACCCCTCAGCCTCATAGGGGAACTCTAATCCATTTAATTTAACGGCAATCGATAAAGTTAAGGTAGAGGTTATAACCGGTAAAATATTTCTTTCTTCAAATAAGATTAGTACTATACGTTAGATCTTAAAACATGTTCATATTGTTAAAGAAGCCATTAACCATTTTTATTATTCTAACATTATTTTTAAGATAACAACAACATTAACCAATTATCATAATTATCCATCATAAATGTTTCATAACCCACTACAGCAATAGTGAATTAAACATATCGAGTTGGAAGCACGTCGTAGCCATACATATAATTAGCCATATAATCAGTCGATTATGTTGGCAGATATCGTGTGATAATTAGTAATTGTATTTGATTTGGTGTATATTTGTTATGTATATCTGTCTTCTATTATTAAGTTGTATCATTCCCTATTTAAAGGGTTATCATAATCAATGAAATTCATTCGGAAATTTTACACCATAAACTCTTTTATGGTATCAGAGCTATTCTGATCACCATCTTCCCTTCCGCCTTTTCTTCATTCCTTGTTCTCAGATACGTCCGATCCTCACAATGACCAAAGATAATATCAAGCAACCATCTAAAACCCCATCCCTACACCCAGCCTATTCTGTATCAAACATCCAAACCAAAATCAGAACCCTAGACGGCACTAACGTTACCTATTCTGCATGGGTAAAACTTTTTCGCCTCCATGCCGTAGCCTACAAAGTTTCGGATCATATAGATGGGTCTGCTGCTCCGGCTTCTTCATCCACTGATCATGATGCCTGGAAAGAAATTGATGCATTGGTTCTCCAATGGATCTACAACACAATATCTGACGACATTCTGAAACGCGTCATGGACAGCAACGCTACGGCTCACGCTGCTTGGACAAAACTCGAGAAATTTTCTCAGTAACAAGAAGGCACAGGCTGTTTCATTGGAAACAAAGTTCTGCAACCTGACTTTGTCAGCCTGTTCCTCCATCAAGGATTATTGTCAGCGTTTAACTGACTTGGCTAATCAACTAGCCGATGTAGACGTCCTTGTCACCGAGTCTCGTCTAGTTCTTCAACTAGTACGAAGACTACCTATTGAATACAATACCACGGCGTTGCTAATCAATCAGAATGGTGTTGATTGGGACCAAGCCGTGACTATGCTTAACGACGAGGTCTTGCGTATGGAAGCACAAAAAGGAACTTAATCCACTGTCTTGGCTACCACTTCTCCTCAAACCCCACCTCAAAACAACCACTCGAACCAAACCTCCCAGCCTTTGGACCCTAAATCCTCTTCTACTCGTGGACGGAACCGGGGTCGTGGGTATTGGAACCGTCAGGGTGGCAGGGGGCGAGGCAATAACAGGCCACCCTACACACAGTGGCCCGATCAACAACAGCAGCAATCTGGATACCCTAACTGGGCTTGGTGGACACCTCCACCATGCCCCTATCCGACCCAACAGCAATGGCGGCCCAACAACAACCCATTTCAGCTGCCCACAATCCCTACCCAAGCCCATTTTCCGGCTTTCCACAACAGTAGTTTAGCGGATACAGTCCATCACCACATGGAGTCTATAATGCATTGAGCCCTTCGGATCTCAGCACTGCATTCAACAACATGCATATGAATCAGCCCTCTTCCTCTTGGGCTTCTGATCTCATGGATACATGGATTGAATCCCATGTCACTCATGATCAAGGTAAGTTACTAATCCCACATTCTTCTCCTGTTTGTAGTAAGTTATTGGTGGGCAACAACAATTTTTTACCAATACATGGATCGGGAACGGGTTTTCACTCCCTACCCAACAGCACCTATGTCCTACCCAATGTCCTTTATAGCCCACAAGTTATCAAAAATCTTATTTCTGTCAGACGCTTTACTCGTGATAACCAATTTCTGTTGAGTTTGACCCTTTTGGTTTTTCTTTGAAGGATCTCAAAACTAAAAAGTTGTTGTCCCGCCACAACAGCACCGAAGCATTTTATCCGTTCATTCAGCCGCAACTACCTCCTCAAGCCACTTTTCTTGCTCCAACTAGTCTACCCTGGCCTGATCGTCTAGGTCACCCAGGGACTCAAGTTTTAGACCTTTTAAGTCGTACTTTTAATTTTCATTGTAATAAGAGTAAAAACTCACATGTTTGCAATTCTTGTCAAATTTCTAATAGTAAACGATTGCCATTCCATGCTTCTAATACTTTTACATTTTCTAGATTTGATATAATCCATTGTGATTTATGGACATCTCCTATCATGAGTAAAACAGGGTACAAATATTATATGGTTCTCATTGATAATTTTTCACACTTCGTGTGGGTATATCCTCTTAAATACAAGTCTGACACGTTTCCTACTTTTTCCAAATTTCACCGTCTAATTGAAACACAATTTTATCGTGTAATTAAAACTTTTCAATGCAACCTAGGGGGAGAATTTGACAACCTAGCCATTAAAGCTTTTACAGGAAAACACGGCCATCTTTTTCGGTTTGCGTGCCCCCAAACCTCTTTCCAAAACGGCCGGACAGAACGAATGATTTGTCGCCTCAACGACATCATCCGTGCTCTGCTAATTCATACCAATCTTCCCCCATCTTTTTGGGTGGAAGCCTTACACACGGCTGTTTGCTTACATAATATTTTCCCTACCAAACGTCTCAATATTTATACCCCTACCTTTGCCCTTTACCTTCGTCATCCTGAATATGAACACCTACAGGTTTTCGGGTGGGCCTGCTATCCAAACACCTCTGCTACCTAACCACATAAATTGCATGGACGCTCCATTCGGTGCATTTTTCTCGGGTACCCATCCGACTTTCACGGGTATCGATGTTTTGACCCAACCACTAGCAACGTACACATTTCTCACCATGTGACATTTATTGAGGACGTTTTTCCTTATACAATTCCTCACAACTCTATTGCATATAATTTGTTGGATGACACCATTCCTCCGAGCTTCATATTTAATCAGCCCATCCCCAAGACATCCGTTACGGTCCCTTACCCCATCGCCTATAGTCGGCGCCCTAGAAAACCACCGGATCAACATCAACCTGCCCGAAAACGACAACCCTCGGACCAAGCCCCAAACTGTCCAAACTTGACTGGCCCAAACCCACCAGCCCAATCCCCCACAACTGGCCAGCCTGTACCACAGCCACCTCTCACTGTTCCCCAAACAAACTCACATCCTATGACCACCCACTCTAAATCTCAGTCCCCAACCCAATCGGCCTTCACTACCACTAACATGTCCCCCATACCCACATCTTCTGTCAAGGCCCTATTAGATCCTAATTGGTTAAATGCTATGCAATCCAAATTTACTGATTTATAGGATAATGAAACGTGTGAACTAATTCCTTGACCTACGGATCATCCAGTCATTAGATGTATGTGGCTCTTCTGTCACAAGTTTAAAGCTGATGGTACACTGGAACGTTATAAGGACAGACTAGTTGTTAATGGGAATTCACAAACAGTGGGTATTGATTGCGAGGATACATTCAGTCCATTTGTAAAACCTGCGACTATACGTATAGTTCTATCACTCGCAATCTCACGGTCATGGCCTATTCATCAGTTAGACGAGAAGAATGCTTTCTTACATGGGGAACTTAATGAAACTGCTTTCATGCATCAACCTCTAGGTTTCTATGATCGTCGAGCTCCTAAATTTGTATGTCGTTTGAAGAAGTCACTTTATAGGCTCAAGCAAGCACCTCAAGCTTGGTACACCCGCTTTGCGTCCTATTTTACTTCTCACGGGTTTCGTAGCAGTGCGTGCGACAACTCTTTATTTATTTATAATCGGGGCGGTCCAACATTGCTTATTTACTATTGCACATGGATGATATAATTCTTACCGCCTCTAATGATACTCTTTTACATGATATCATTACCACTTTATCACGGGAGTTTGCTATGACTGACTTGGGACACTTGCATCACTTCTTGGGCATTAAAGTTTCCAACAATCGCATGGTATTTTTCTTTCATAGGCACAATATGCAAAGGATATTATTGCTCGGGCTTCGATGTCTTCGTGTAAACCTTGCACAACTCTTGTGGACCTTTCTGTGACATTCGTCATTTTCGGTTTAATTCGTATTTGTTTTTGTACGGTAAACCTGACCCGTTTTGTCTTTCGGATTCTTTGATATAAATAAATATAGTGGTTTTTGTGTTACAAATTTGTTTCACACTTGTTGGATCACGAAATATCCTTTTTGGTACCTTAAAACACCCATTTATGGCTAAAAATGACATAAAACGAACTTCAGGGACTAAAATCGCCAAATAACCAAAGCTGGAGACCAAACCCCACTCCCATGGGTGCTACTCCGCGATGAAAGGTGAGGTGGTTGCGCGGCACCTCCACGTGTCTGCAGACCCACCGGCTCGTTTTTGTTTGTTTTGCACCTTGTTTAACCTTTTAAACAAATGAAATTGCATGAAATCTCTTGAAAGTAACATCATGGTTGAACCCTTACTCTTTCCCTATATAAACAAGACCAATGCATCCATTTTTGGTGGCTCATTCACCTCAAAACTCTCCCAATCGAAGTTCTAAGTATTCATCTTTCAAACTCTTGATAGTTTGACTTCTCAAGGTCAAACTAATGCTAATCTTTGATTCTAACTAATTATTGTTAATTAAAGCTTGTTATTATAGTTTTGTTTAAAGTATACTTCCCTTGTTTCCTTGGCTTTCCCTTCTCCGGCCATGGTCGGTTTAGGTGTATTTCTAGGCAATGCTACATAGAGGACTATTTTAGTCCTTGTTAACACTTTAAATTTGTTTAAGCTTATTATTATTGTTTAGTTCCTAGTTATTTTAGTTTCCAAATCATTTTAATAGTTCAATGGTATTTGGGTATGTGGAAACCATCCTCGGTTTCATTCCGAGTGAAGGACCGAACCAAAACCGAACTTTTGTTTAAATACTTTATTATTAACATGCTGTATGTAGGACTTGAGTATTATCATTTTTAAGTTTATTCTAATAAGTTCCATGGTATTGGGTATGTGGTAAACATCATTGGTTTCATTCCGAGTCAAGGACCGAACCGAAACCGAACTCTCGTTTAACTCTTTATTTAATTGTTTTAAAACAAGTGTATGTAAGATTTAAGTGTTTAGTTCTTTTATTTACATTTTTGTATTTGTTATTATAATATGGATTTGTTGGACCCAAACTTGGTCACATACCAAGTCTTGGACCAACCAAACCGAACTAAACCGAGTTCACTTGCTTAAAACACACTAGTTGTGTTTCAGGCTACCGAATCTCACATTTTCTTTTTAAGATATTTTACAAACTAATTATAAATATTTTCTTAAAATACTTGGTATGTCGGATCCAACTTGATATTATAACAAGCTTGGACCGATAAAACCAAACACTCGCTTAACATCAATGTTAGGAGTTTCTCCTTAATAGAACTTCTAACATTAGTTAAGTTTCTGTTTTAAATAATTTATCTCATGATATTTATCACTTTGGAATGTCAGGTTCGGACTTGACAATTTATCAAGACCCGAACCGACTAACCGAACACTCGTTAAAATCCCGTTTTGATATTTCTAACAAGGGGTCGTGTACTATTGCATTAAACCAATCCCCACATCTTTACTTAGCAAAGGTTAAGTAAAACTAATAAATAGAATACCGAGACCCGATTTTGAGCAAACTTACTTTTCAAAAAACCATTACTTTAATTTCTTATGTATTTACAATTTAATCCTCAAACTTTAATTATTTATCTTACTTGTCATGTTATTTTACTTTAAAGCTTTTAAGACCACCTACTAACTCAAGACCCTCTCAATCTAGGTCTCTCTCGTTGAACCTACCTTTCCGTTTTATCGCAAACTAATCATTCAAGTTATTTATTTCATGTGAGTAATCACACTCCCCCTTTTTTACGCTTTAATACTTTTGGGGTGGCATGAGTACTATATTTAAACTTACTTGTTTATGATCTCATTATCAAATCCACAATTCAACATTATGTGTTCGTAAGAATATTTGCTCTATCTTTGTTTATGCCTCAAATTGATTATGTGCACGAGTGTTTATTTTTATGTTGTTGTTGAGCCTCAATAAGTATGATCATGTGCACCCCTAACTACTTTAGCCTTGTGCTAGTAGAATAGGGCCTCATTCTCTGAGTATTTTGGTTGTTACCAAATAGAAAGGAGCCACAGTTATTTACTTTACAATTACAATGGTTGTTGCATTATTCTATTTGAACATGTGAATTGTGATTTTTGCCTCGTTATATACATATATTAAAAACTAGTGTATTGCTCACCAACATTCGTGTTGATCAAATCTATTTTTATGCATGCTACAAGTTTACTTTTAGGTTATTTGTGAAGATCGAAGACTCATCACTTATATTATACATGTAGGATATTTTAATAAATTTAGTGTTGATGCAATTGTTTGTATTTTATCTTGAACAAGTTGTATTTGTGATTATTGAATGACATAAACGAGTTGAGTAAATATTGTCACTTTAATAGTGTCATGGTGTTCTTGAGCAATCCATTGCACCCAGACATGTTCCGCCGCCTTTGGTCGGAGTGTGACACTTTCGGCCAAACTAAGCAGTACCGACGGTTCCCTATTTTCGGATCCCACTTTATATAGAAGCCTTTCCGGGGCCTTACAGTACCTCACATTCATGATACCTGACATCTCGTATGCTGTTCAGCAGGTATGCCCATTTATGCATGAGCCTCGAGATACTCACTTTGTTTTTATGAAGAGAATCATCCGTTATATTCAAGGGACATTGGATTATGGTATACGTATCATTAAATCCGCATCTCATTCTTTGGTGGCCTACTTTGATGCTGACGGTGGTTGCCCAGACTCACGGCGCTCCACATCAGGGTATTGTGTTTTTCTTGGTAATAATCTGCTCTCTTGGTCCTCTAAACGACAACCTACTGTTTCTAGATCCAGCGTCAAGGCCGAATACAGGGGTGTTGCTAATGCCGTAGCTGAAGTCAATGGATACGCAATTTATTGCTTGAGCTGCACACTCCGCTTCAACATACATAAGTTGTCTACTATGACAACGTCTCAGCTGTTTATCTTTCTAATAATTCAGTACAACATCAGCGAACTAAGCACATCGAGATCGATATACATTTTGTTCGAGAAAAGGTTCGTGTAGGTCACATTCGGGTTCTTCATGTACCTTCCTCACTTCAATATGCAGATATTTTCACCAAGGGGCTTCCACGGCAGTTGTTCTAGTCATTTCGCTCCAGCTTAAGCGTCCGTCCACCGCCCGCTCAATCTGAAGGGGTGTCTTACCCATACATATAATCAGCCGATTATGCTGGCAGATATCTTGTGATAAT
This sequence comes from Bidens hawaiensis, assembly GCF_021521415.1. NCBI lineage: Eukaryota > Viridiplantae > Streptophyta > Magnoliopsida > Asterales > Asteraceae > Bidens > Bidens hawaiensis. The sequence continues at coordinate 625,980 of NW_027491561.1, forward strand.
TTGTAACTGTATTTGATTTTGTGTATATTTGTCATGTATATCTGTTTCGTATTATTCAGTTGTATCATTCCCTATTTAAAGGGTTCTCATAATCAATGGAATTCATTCAGAAATTTTACACCATAAACTCTTTTAGCACATTGTAATGAGTTGGACAAACGTTTATATACATCTCCACCACAACTCACTACAACAGTGAATTAAACATATCTTTATGTGTAGATGAGTCGTTATATATGTATATGTATAGAAATCTAATGCAATAGTGAATCAAACATTAAAAGTTATGTGGATCATTGTAATTAGTTAAAATCGGCGTTATAAACATGTGCATCAAACTCATTACAATCGCAAATGAAACCTGGAAAAGTGGTTGAATTGTGTGGGTTAGAAGCACCGTTATAAATATATGCATTAAAACTTATTAAGATGACGATTCGAGTATAGAAAATTAATTGGATGCATTATTGTGATGAGTTGCACATACAGTTAAAACATAATTAAATAAATGTGCCAAAAAATTCAAACAAATTAAAACCAGAATGTTAGATGCATGTTTAAACGGGTTAGTTGCATTTTCATGAACAACTCACATAAATAAAATAGTATGTAATTTTGTATTAAATGACCGAATTTTAAATAAACTAATCTAACAATTTACAGATTTTTGAGATTAATAACCAATGTAACCGTTTTTGTTTGTGTTTAACACTTTGTCTTAGGGACTGTTTGATAACCTTGTGCTAAGTCAATATGATGTCTCACCTATTAAGATTTAGCCTTTGAATCGATCAATATGTTTTCAACGCTTACTCATTAAGAGGCTTCATGAACCGTTAAAATGTGTCTTTTAAATTAATTACACACACTCTATCTTTGACTGATTGAAAGGTATTCTCTTGTTGGTATCATTAAGATACTATCAAACACCCTAAGTGCTGCTTTGACATTCCTTCTTTTTGACCTTTAAGACATGTACAAAAATTTAAAAAGGGAGGTATTATTCCTACGCCACTTCAAATTCAAATTTCATATCCTCAAATTTGTTAATTCTCAAACAGCCATTTGAAAATTAGGGAAGCTATAATTTGATATTGTAGCTTGCAAACATTCAATTAAGCAAAATCCTCGAACAGAAAAGATGCTCAGCTATGATTTAACATTTTAACAAGCAAGCGATCGTTTGACTAATCCTCAAACAGCTGTTTGAAGAGCGTCGTTGATCTAATATAGGAAGACATGTGTATAATAGGTCCAATATATACATAAATTCCAATCTTGTTACTAAATAGTCGGCATAACTAAAGAAAATATTACTTTTGGAAAAGCTCACAAAGCCATTTCCTATTCCTATATGTGTTGCATGCATGTGCAAGTATGTATGTATGTATATAAACAAGGGTGTCGTGTAATACAATTTAAAGTAGAGAACTGCGATAATTGCATAAGTAAACATAATATTTTTTTAACTGTGATACGCTGGACCTGGTCATTAAAGTAAAAGGAATATAAAGTGTTTGAAGCGGAGGAGGGCTTCAAGATGTGACGTTTACATTCGTGAGGTTTGGGGCAATGGTGGTTGTATGCTTCCAGTCTTTCATAGTTTCATATATGTACATAGGTTTTAGACACTTTGTTGTAATAGGCTGTGAATGGTAAACTTTTGAGTTTATGACATACTTTCTACTAAAAAATTAAAGTGTATCATATATATCGAAGAGCATACTTTCTTCTTTCTAACAACCAACAAAAACATTATATCAAAGTGTATTATTTTGAATTTTTGAAAAGGTAAAACTTGACAAATGTATCTATCTACCCACCAACGATACTTAGACTGCTATCAAAAAACTTTTCACCCGTTAATTGTAGTTTTTACGGTGCCTCAGATTCGATCTACTACATATGATATTATCTCTCCAATGAAGTATTTTACACTGTTTAACAATTAACATGCTTATTAACTAGATAATATGTATTATTCATAGTGATTGATTGGGAATCTAAACAATAATCCATGATTTATGAAATCAGTTTAATATTTCTCTCTTATTCACAACAACCGTTCCAACCTATCACGATCTCTCACAACTATTCCAGCCAGACTTAAGTTTTTTTTTTCTACTACATTATCGTTTAATGTTAGCTTTTTATTGTGTTAGTTTTGCCTTTGCCACGCATGTAACTATTGCAATAACACTTGCACATGCTGGCATGCATGCACTTGGGGATCACTTTATGATAGCACTAAATATGACATGCATTGTAGAGGTAGGGTACCAAAAAGACCCAGATACCCTTAAGTACCACCCGCATGTCACAGAGAATGCTCTTATAAGCCACCCGCGGGACAAACGGATCACCCGCATATCAAGATAGAGGAGGAACATCCTCATAATACGCGCGGAAGCATCCGGGCGTCCTCAAAAGTTGTCCGCGGGACAAGACATATGTCCGCATAAATAACTGGAGGATAGTGTCAGTAGGACAGCTGTCACCATTCAAATACTTTCTAGAAGAAGGCTCATGATTCTTACTTGGGGAATACGTGACATACTAACCAATGAACAAAGGACACCTGACCAGGTTGTTATAACCGTGCACATGGCCAAGGTGTGATCCGCCCTATCAATTAGCGACACGTGTCCGGGTTGTTATGCTCCTGCACATGAGACGTATAGCTCAACCCATCACACGAGGACACGTGTCTAAGCGGTTATCAAAGATCTTCTAGAAGAGGACAGCTACCCCAATCATCTTCCATCATCCTTCGGCTATAAATACATTGTCAAACGGTATGAGGTATTCATTCACTCACCTATATTCTGACTACACTTAGTCGTTGTACTTCAGTACTTTCTTCATTACGAACGTTACTGATTCTCACGCCGGAGGGTGGTTACAGGAAGACCCCCCCTCTTGTCCTTCCTGTAACGAGACTCACGGTGTTTGTTTTGCAGGTTCCGGTCACTGGACTTTAAGAAACCTTACTCATATCGTGGTAGTAGTTGTCGTATTGTACCCTATGGACTCATTGGATCCAGGACCCATACCTGGGGAGCGGATCCGTGTTTCTTCATTGGCGCCATCCGTGATTTGTGTTAGAACAGCAATAGTTTTCGTTGGTTTTTTGGTTCGTTTGATATGAGTAAACTTCCTGAAGGGCCGACGGGAACCCCTGCAACTGAGTCACGTGTAACTAACACAGAAGCACCTCCGGGTCTTAGTGTTTTTGCACGCATCATGACTCCAAGTGGCCGTACTCTTGAGCGAGTCACAGCTCCAGGGTCACGGAACATCGACGTAATACCTGGGGGTTTTACCCTAGAGAACGTCACAGCACCAACCGGGACCACCCCCCAGATATGGGACGGGCCTCAGCACCGGAAGGTTCTAATTTGGGTAATCTCAGACGGATTATGGAAGAAACTCGCCGAAAGCGGTCAGTGTTGGGTCTAGAAAATGATTCAGGTGACTCTGACGTGGCGAGATCTCATAGACGTAATTCCAGATCCAGAGGAGCCTTGACTCCTGAAGAGTGGCTCCATGTGCAACAACAAAGTTTGGTGGCTGAATACGAGCGTAGAAAACGTAACGAGCAACTTCATGCCCGCACGTTGGATTATGAGGAATCCCCTAGGGGATCTCCTTCTCCTCCACCAACAGTGCGAGGAAGTCAAACCCGTTACAGTCAACAGACGGAACTAGATTTTGGCGAACTTCCGAGGCTACGTCCTCGTCCTCACATAAATATGCGGAAGCCATCTTATTTAGATGAGTTTAACGGTTACGATTCATCCTACCACCCGGGAGATTACAGTATGTATACCGGATACAGTAGGATGAGTTCTTAGGCAAAAAGCAGCCGTCCGCATGACATAGTCCGCCATATCGAATACCATAGCAATGCGGAACGAGACTTTACTAAGCCATACCGCCCCACGGCCTTCGCTGAAAAATCAAAGTTCATAGCAAGTATTGCCACAGCACCCTTTCCCGTTAATGCTAAGATACCTACATCGGTGGGTAAGTATAATGGTATGACTGATCCAAGTGATCATCTCCAGAACTTTATTGCGGTAGGTGGTGTTAGTGGTTGGACGCTGCCTTATTGGTGTCACATGTTCGCATTGACACTAACAGGGACAACAAGAGAATGGTTTGAAAAGTTACCTAACTGTGAAATTTCTAGTTGGGACGATCTGGTGAAAAAATTTTCCCAACACTTCAGCCAACAGAAAAAACATACGCGAGACCAATCAGAAATTTTGGATGTTGTCCACCGCGATAACGAGTCCATAGAAGATTTTATCACCAGGTTCAATGACGAAAGTTTGAACATCGGTGGAATCAGTAAAGACATGCTTCGTGGTGCCTTTCGCAAAAACGTCAAATGTGACGATTTAGTCCGCACGCTTACGGGCAGATATGGAATGCCAAAAGAGTGGGACGACCTGATGACTGCGGCAAAGGTGTATGCTAACACTGATAAAACATTGAGAAATGGTAACACGAAACAAAAATTTAAAGTTGAGTTTCAGAATCCGAGACCTAATAGACAGGCGAAAGGCCCTATATGGTCAAGGCTTCAGCCAAGTGTGGAAGCGTCAAAACCGTTTGACGCAAGATCCCTCATAGGCAACAAGAACAAAGCGGGACCTGTAAAACGAGGCCCCAACAATTGGACTCCTCTTTCTAAGACTCCCGCTGAAATTGAAATTCTCACCACAGAGAATATAAAATTTAGAAAGCCACAACCATTAACAAGAAGATCATTCTTGGATGCTACTAAGCACTGTTCGTATCATGACGACATTGGTCATAATACGAATGAATGTAGAACATTGAAAAATGAAATTGAGACGGCTGTGAAATTTGGAAAACTCAAACACTTGGTAAAAAATGGAAAACCAGACAATGGAAAAACACTTGTTCGGGACATCCAAGGCCCGAGTAAGAAACAAATTAAAGATTTGAATGTTCATATGATACAAGGAGAGTTCCATACAGGGAATAAGAGAAAAAAATCTGATGATGAAGAGTGGAAGAATGAACCAGTGATCTTCCCTCGAATTAAAGGAGGCCCGAACAATAAGAACCCCCTGATCATCACTGCTCTCTTTGGACACTATCGTACTCCCTCAAGGAAGTTCAGACACTCAATGGGCGTTTGGTTGCTTTGAATCGATTCTTGGCAAACCTTGCAGCCAAATCTCACCCATTTATCTCAACACTAAGAAATTGCCTTAAGAAAGCACATTTCAATTGGACTGCGGAAGCAGAACAAGCTTTTTTGGAGGTTAAAAAATGTTTGATGGAGCTGCCCACGTTAACAGCACCCTGTGCGGGGGAACATTTAACGTTATACAAGCTCAAAAATGTTTTAACCGGATACAAGCTCAAAAATGTTCTCAGTAAGCCCGAATTATCTGGCCGACTGGCCAAATGGGCCATCGAACTAGGTGAACATTCAATAGAATACAAACCTAGGCCAGTAATCAAAGGGCGGGTGTTGGCGGACTTCGTGACAAATGTTCCGCATCACAAAGAAAGAGAATGTTTAATCGAGCAACAACCCCAAGCACCTCCGGAATTAGGACAAATCTGGTCCTTATTCACGGATGGAGCTTCAAGCAATGAGGGATGTGGCGCAGGCCTCAGGCTGGTCAATCCCGAAGGCCATGAGTTTACATATGCCATAAAGCTGGACTTCAAAAGTACCAACAACGAGGCAGAATATGAAGCTTTCTTGGCAGGCTTGCGGATAGCCAAAAATCTTGGGGTTAAACATTTAGAAGCCCGAGTGGATTCCATGTTGATTGCGGGACAGATCAATGGTACATACGAAGCAAAAAACGATATCATGGCTTCATATGTGTCACAAGCAAAGGATTTGATGCTGTAGTTCTCTTCTTGCAAAGTCATTCATATAAAGAGAAGTGAAAACAAATCAGCGGATGCTCTCAGTAAATTGGCTTCAACGAACTTCGAACATTTCGCCAAGGACATCCGCATTGAAGTAATAGATCGCCCGTCTGTTCCGCAACATCAGGTTTTAGTGATCCAAACAGGAGTAGAATCCTGGATGACACCCATTATGGCATACTTGTCATCTGGAGCACTTCTGGAAGGAAAAGCAGCGGCCCGGAAGATAAGGACAAAGCCTTGAACTATCAGATTCTTGATGGGATTTTGTACCGACGTTCTTTCCTCGGACCACTACTTCGATGTGTGGATGCCGAGGACGCAAATTACTTAATCAGGGAGGTTCATGAAGGCATTTGTGGTTTTCACGTGGGTCCGCGGATGGTTGTAGCAAAGATAATGAATGCTGGGTATTACTGGCCGGGGATGCATATGGATGCTGTACATGAAATCAGAAAGTGTGATTTATGTTAACGCCATGCTCCTAACACGCTTCGACCAAAAAATGAGTTAGTCCCAGTCACTTCAGCTTGGTCGTTCCAGAAATGGGCAGCTGACATAATGGGACCTTTCCCTGAAGCCCCCGGACGTATCAAGTTCCTAATAGTAGCCATCGATTACTTTACAAAATGGGTGGAGGCCAAACCAGTTGCTTCTATAACAGCAGCGAGTGTTAAAAAATTCTTGTGGGAATTCAGTATATGCCGTTTTGGCCTCCCTCTAGAGCTCGTTAGTGACAACGGGACACAATTCGCGGACAGTGGGTTGCAAGAATGGTTAAAAGAGTTACACATTTCTCAAATCTTCACCTCTGTAGCCCACCCGCAAGCGAATGGTCAAGTCGAAAGAACAAATTGGACTATCAAAGAAGGAATCAAAATGAGGCTGGGAACAAAACGAACGGGATGGGTGGACGAATTGCCCCATGTACTATGGGCCTTCCCCACTCAAAGGAATTCCAGCAATTCCGAAACCCCCTTCAGTTTAACATATGGCACAGAAGCCATGATTCTCGCCGAGATTGGTATCCCATCCGCCAGAGTCCTTATGATTGAAGATAATGATCATGAGCTCCGGATGAACCTCGACCTCCTCGAGGAAAGGAGGCAAATGGCATTGATCCGCAAGCATAATTACAAACGATAGTTGCAAAAGTATTATGACTCGCGGGTTCAAGATGTGAATTCAATGCGGGAGATTATGTCTTCCGCAGTAACGAAGCCTCAGGGCAAGAGCCTCCGGGCAAGTTGGCCCCTACATGGGAAGGACCTTATAGAATCCAAAAAGTTCTGTCTAAAGGTGCCTATAAACTAGAAATGTTGGACGTGACAGAGGTCCCTAGAACTTGGAATGGGGCCCAACTGAGGAAATGCTACATTTAGTATGTTTATCTTTTGGCCTGCGTGCCTAACTAGAAGTTCACAACATATATAATTTCATTTCTTGTATTTTGGCTTATGCCTCAGTAATGAAAATTTTCGTTTCAGTCATTCGAGACTTGTATCATTAGGTAATCCTTTATTGGCGTACAAAGAAAATCTTACAAAACACTTATATTATGACAAATAAACAAAGTGTAACGGATGCAAAATTTAGCCTTCTTTATTAATACAAATGGGATTACAACAAAAGGATCAAATTACAAAAAAAAAAAAAAAAAGAGAGAAAGTCAAGCTACAAGAACAAAAAAATTTATGATGCGGCATCTTTAGGCCCCGCACCTCCGCCTTCCGCGTCTTCAGCATCTTCTTCTTCTTCTTCTTCTTCTTCTTCGTTTCCTCCATCAAGTTCAAGAAGAGTCTTTTATTGCTGAATGTTATCCTACTCATCAGCAAGCCCGGATATCTGCTCCGTCAAAGAAAATTTCAAAGAATCAACATCCTTTGATTTCTGCTTCAAAATGGCAATAGTATCTTTGCCGGCCAACACATACTCCTCAGGAAGATTAGAAGTCGAGCCAAACTGATAACCTTCTTGAAAGCCTAGTTGGCGACCGGCTTGCTTCAAAGCTTTGAGGAGGATAGCAACACAATTCCCAAGTTCGTCACTCGCTCGAACATCGGCAATGACCTGTTGATACAATCATATATAAGTAACTCTAAAAACACTTAGATTATTTATGACAAGTAAAAGGTGCATACTTTGGGAATCGCCTCCGCCAGTAGCCATTTTTGGTTCGCCTTGGCCCGGACAAGTTCCACTTTATGTTTTGCACATTCCAAGGCTTGATCACGGATTTTGGCGTTTAGATCAGCCAAGCGTTTGTCCTTGGCCACCGATTCAGCCTGAAGGGCCTCCAGCAACTTGGTCTGCTCAGCCATCATCTTCGATTGTTCATCCAGTTGCTTTTGGAGAGTAACCTTGGCCTCCTCAGCAGTAGACCGAGCAGCTTTTTCCGCCTCCAGGGCCTGGCTGGCCTCCCTAGCTTCGTTTATAGATTTAAGAGCTTCTTGTTTAGCATCAGAAGCAGAGGCCTCCAGCTAATCCCATTGTTCATTCATCGCCAACCAATCTCTGGTTATCTCATGAGTAGTGGACATAGTATTCTCCAAATAATAAGAATGAGAGTTTAGTAATTCTTGGCGAATACTAAGGCGACGTCTCTCCTTTTCACCATGAGGAAGACACTTCCCCAGAAATTCAAAACATGTGTCCACGTCACGGAATGTTGAATCCCGATGCAAGGACAAGTTAGGCTGGTGCGGGGTGGGATCTTCCTCCCCAGGAGAGGGATAAGTCGGGAAAGCATATGGAAATGTGCTCACGCCCCCTTGATCCCTGAAGCGGTAAACATTATGAGAGGGTGACACCGTAGTATGTTCAGTTGTGTGACCCCCTTCTTCTTCAGTGGGGAATCGTCGGCCACAACTACTGGATTTTCAACAGTGTTAGAAGACGGTAGTGGCGGACGAAGAGGTGAATCCTTCAAACCAGAAATACTCTCAGAAAGGTTATCCAGGTTCACTGAAAAATGTTAACAATGGGTTAATAATTCTCCAACTCAAAATAAATAAAGAGTAGAGACAAAATTTACACACCTAGAGAAGGGTCCTCCACATCAAGTTAATCTAAACGGGCTTCCAAGGCGGAAGAAGTTGTTTTCTTGGATTTTTTCTTCTTTAAGACAATCTTCACAGGATTAGCCTTGCGCTTACCCTCCGCGTCGGAAACACCCGCGTCAACGACCGGACGTTGGCCTTCAGCAGTAACATCATCGAATCCTGGACTCTCAACTTCCACAGTGGCGGCAGCGTCATCTTTGCCCGTTGATTGAATAGTCGCGGCTCGTTGATGGGTGAGACCTGAATTTGAGCCCATAATTTTGTTAACATCAATCGAACATATTTCTCCAGACAGTGACGACTCCTCGCTAGACGAGAAGAGCATAATCACTCCGGTGGAACTAATAGCAGTCACAGGTTTGGGTTTCAAAGCGCCCTCACCTTTCCTGGATGCATTCTTTAGCATACGCCTCACCTTTGGCATACATCGCCTCGGAAACTTTGGGTTCCGGGCGGAAAGCTGTGGGAAACACGAAATTAGAACTGGTGCGCTCAAAAAAGGACGAATCCCTTTTATCGATTGGGCGACGCACCATCATTCCTCCCTCGCGATCCAACAAAGTATTAAAGGCGGAACCTTCACCTACATAAAGCAAAGAAAACAAGTTAGAAAATATTTGATGACAAAACAGAGATAACAACAAACTTACGCTTGTTGGTCTCCTCGTAGTATGGTTCCATCTTTGGAAACGGCCACAGGCGGCTCATCTTTTTACATACCATCGCTCCTTCGTGAATCGGGCGCATGGGAGTTGGTGTGGAGATCAGCGTTTGGTACCATGACTGATCTTCATGCGCGGAGGCCACAACCACCGGCATAGCCTCTTTCACCTTTTGTTTATGCATAACGAAAGGAATAACATCCTCCCGGATCCAGAAAAATTTGGGTTTCCAGCCATGGAGGCTACGGAGCCATTCCGTTCCTATAACCCTCTTTTCCACAGACGCAAAGTTGTACCATCCGTCACGGAAGGTTATCTTATAAAAAACGGCGAACATGCCAACAGTCGGTTCAAGGTTGCGAGTCTGGCAACAAAATTCGAAGTGTCGAATCCTCAACATCCCGAAAGGATGGATATGGGAAAGATGAATCCCATGAGTTGTTAAAATCGATTGGACAAATTTGGTAATCGGAATCCGGAAGTTCCCCGTGGTAAAATGGTCCACGTAAACAGCCATTTTCTTCGAAGGAGGATTAGTGGCGATAGAACCATTAACAGGTCGCTCCGGTTCCCACTCTGTCGTTAGTCCATACACGTTAACAACATCATTATAATCCTCTTCTTTAAGGCAGACTTCAACCTCGTTGATAGTAGAGGTACCCTTCTTCTCTTTAGCCATCGGAATAACAGTAAGGTAAAAGAAATTTCAGAAAGAATAAGAAACCTAAGAGAATATTGAAGAAATCTTAGAGAAAGATGGAAAGACTCAAATGTTTGAAAAAAAATATTTGAAAGTGATAAAGGCTAAATGGAAATCATAAGGGTTATATTTATACCCATCGCAATTAATGCGATCCATAAAACGCCAGAGGAGAGAGAAAATGCGGACCGCCAGATGACCGACACATCAGGTGGGAAATTCAAGATGATGAAAACAGGCTGTCAAAGGCGTCATGAACGTCTTATCAGTTGTCCTCAATAAGTTTCTCTCTCCGCCACGTCATCATAGTTATCCAAACTTTCAAATACTTCAAAAAGTCGAAGATTTCAGAAAAATCTTCTCAAGAGATATAAAATATCAAAAACATTTCCTAAAGATATTTTCATCAAAAGAATAGAATATCCACAAAAGACAAAAGAAACCTTCCTCATTAATGATCCAAAAAATTACAAGAAGGAAAAGAAAAAATTTACAAGTTATAGAAATGGTAAATCTATCCTAAGGGTTTGAGGCGGACGGGTCTTCCGGAGCCTTCACAGACGTATCTTCCGAGGAATCATCCTCAGAGTCTTCCCCAAGATAGGTCTTCAAAAGTTGTAGGCCATCATCTGCGGATGCAAACTCCGGAAGCATTTGCTGAAGCGGAAACCTAGGTCGTCATGTTCCTTTACCCGCGTAACTCGGGCTTGCTTGACATCAACTCCATGAAGAGGATGATCTTTGAATGTGTGGTTGCTCTGAGCATACTTCATCCCTTCATGAAAGCCCACAACACGCCCAAGTGAGGAAGAAGCAGACATCGCATTGGCAAAGCTATCATTTAGCTCCTTACCTCCTTTGATATGGCGAACAACCTGTTAAGACAAAAACATAAGTTCCCAATATCAAAAGGTACGAGTGAAACAACAAATGATAAAGTTTGACTTACAGCATCAACTCCCCGAGTAAGGAACCATTGACAGTTCTGTTCCGCACGCTCGGCCCGTGCTCGGAACTCCTTTGATTCCGCGAGGGCTTCCTCATGGGCTTGAAGGAGAGAGTCATAGGCAGTCTGAATTTCGGAAACACTTTTGTCTTTAAGTTCGACTCGCTCCTTCTGCAACTTCAGCTCCGTCTCAAGATCGTGGATGCGTGCACCCTGAAGGGCCACTTGATTTTCCAGAGCTGAGTTTGTTTCTTGGGCCCTGACCAAGTTTTCCTTTTCCTTTTGAGCATTCGTCCGAGCAGCCTCGAGAAGGGAATTTTGCTTTTCACAGGCTTCTTTCCACCGGCGAGCAATGTCGGCGTTGCGGTCTTGCTCGCTTTTAAGGGCAATTTCCACATCAGTCTGTCTCCATTTGGCAGTTTGGGCAGCAAGACGATGCTCCTCCGCCTCCTTCTGGGCAGCCTCGGCCGCCCGACGAGCTTCCCCTACCTTCCCACCTAGGGTACGCCACTCACTTAAGATTTCCTGGCTACCGGCCAAGGCATTAGCCAGATGATAAGCAACATTAGTATGAAGGTCATGGCGGGAAATGTCACGTTGGTATGTCATTTCAGCAGGTGGTGTACAATGCTCAATAAAATCCATACAAGTCCTAGCTTGGGAAAACCGAGATCCGTTAGTAATGCCCCATGGAGGGACAAACAACTCGTGTTTGTCGCCCAGGCCCGTATCCCCGTAATAACGGGAGCTCAAGGGTTTAAGACGAGCTGGGGTGGAAAAAGGTTGTTGTGGAGGAGACTCCACATTCCTAACATTTTCTTCGTTAATAGCAGGATTTTCCTGTTGACCACCAATACCACCCCCAGCCTGAAACAGATAGTCAAAGAGAGTATCAGGTTCAGACTGGGTATTATCTCCCCCCGTCGAAGTATCCGCAACAGTTTCAGTTGAAGGCTCTACATTGGGGTCACTCGGCGGAGTAATCAGCTCGGTCTCAGCGTCTTCCTTAGGAGTCGGTGTTGATAACTTCTCAGATATATCTTCACTAAAAATCAACGGATCTACACAACAAAGTTGTACTTAACTAAAACACTCATAAAAAGATTATAGTGTAACACCAAAGTTATATGTACCTTCAACAGTGTCAATGCGGTCAGCAAGGCTGTATTGCGGCTTCTTGGGACGGCGCACTTTCCGTTTTTTCTTCGATGGCCCCGCCTCAGTATCCGCAGCCTTCACATTTGGTTGATCCGCCTGAGAAGCTACAAAAGCCCTCTTTCTCTCCAATTATGCTAACAAAGACGAGACAGAGGAAAATTCATATGCACCCTCATCAGAGTCTTCTTCCTCTTCCGAAGTGGAAAATCGAGAAACATCTCCATCATCATCACTTGATGATAAGATGGCAATCGCTCCGTCGGAAGTAACGGCAGTAAGAGGAGGAGGGTTTATAACATACGCACCTGTTTCAAAGGTGGCATTCGAGATTAAAGGTTCAGCTCGAACCTTCTTTAGAAACAAAAAGTGGGACTTAGTTTTGTCAAGTATGGGTAGGTCTCCCGCCTCGCGGATACTTTTTCGGACACAACCACTGTCCCCAAAAAGAACGTTCAATATGGAACTCCGACCTGAAGAGATAGAAACTTAATCACTAAAATATTCATGAAAAAGAAGAAACAACACAAAGGAACTTACGCTCATTCAAGTCTACAAAAATGGGCTCCATAAATTCTGTTGGCCACAAACGGCTCATGCCCGCCCACACTAGAGCTTCTTCCGGTAAGGCTCGCATGGGTGTCGGTTCCATTGTGAGTACACGGTACCATTCTTGGCCCTCATGAGCAACGGTAACAATGTCAGGAAGGGCGGAATTTACTGGGCGGGGAACCATATCTAACGGCTCCACGCCCTCAGAAATCCAAAAAAACTTGTTCCGTCAGTCCTTGGACCCTTTTTCAACTTCATATCCGATACTTCGATCGGAAAGCCCTTGACATGTATACCAACCGTTACGGTTAGCAAGACGATAAAACACAGGGAATCGGTCAACATGTGGCACCATGTCACGTGCTATGCACACAAATTCATAGTGACGAATCCGCATCATAGCACGAAGATGCAATTGGGATAAGTGGATCCCATACGCAGTTACCAATCTCTGCAAAAATTTTATTATAGGAAAACGAAAATTCCCGTGAACAAAATAATCGGCATATAAAGCCATTTTCCCAGGCGGTGGGAAACTGGCTATGGATCTAGGAGCAGGGAACTCTGGCCCCCACTCCGGTGGAATGCCATAAGTCTCTAGAAACTTCTCGTAATCAGAATAGTCCCACGCCACTTCTGTCTCGTCAACCTCAGTTTGAACATTCGACATCTTAGAAAGATTTGATGAGAGAATACAAGAAAGTTCAATGCTTTATCAGAGAAAAAATTAAGAAGATAATCAAAGCAAAAGAGCGATAAAACTTCAAAAAGAAGGAGTCTCTCCTTATTTATACCCATCGCAATTAATGCGATGGGATATGAACAGCAGAAAGAGAAAAACATCACCCAATCAGTGATTGCCACGTCACGCGGGGAATTCGAAAAAGAGAAAAAGTTGTACAGTCGGGTACAGTGACAGCCGTCAAAAACGTTCCATCACCTGTTCACGCGCCTGCGAGTGGTCAACTTGTCCTTTTCATGATTACCTATACCAACAGAAGATATTTTCTACCTAACTTCCAAATAACAAAAATCCCCAACACACATTAAGTCCAGAATTTTACCCGCATAAAGACTTCACACGGAAGAAACACTGGACTGGGGGGACTTTTAGAGGTAGGGTACCAAAAAGACCCAAAAATACCCTTAAGTGCCACCCGCGGGTCACAGAGAATGCTCTTATAAGCCACCCGCGGGACAAACGGATCACCCGCATATCAAGATAGAGGAGGAACGTCCTCATAATACACGCGGAAGCATCCGGGCGTCCTCAAAAGTCGTCCGCGGGACAAGACATATGTCCGCATAAATAACTGGAGGACAGTGCCAGTAGGACAGCTGTCACAATTCAAATACTTTCTAGAAGAAGGCTCATGATTCTTACTTGGGGAATACATGACATACTAACCAATGAACAAAGGACACCTGGCCAGGTTGTTATAACCGTGCACATGGCCAAGGTGTGATCCGCCCTATCAATTGGCGACACGTGTCCGGGTTGTTATGCTCCTGCAAATGAGACGTATAGCTCAACCCATCACACGAGGACACGTGTCTAAGAGGTTATCAAAGATCTTCTAGAAGAGGACAGCTGCCCCAATCATCTTCCATCATCCTTCGGCTATAAATACCTTGTCAAACGTTATGAGGTATTCATTCACTCACCTATATTCTGACTACACTTAGTCTTTGTACTTAAGTACTTTCTTCATTACGAACGTTACTGATTCTCACGCCGGAGGGTGGTTACAGGAATACGCCCCCTCTTGTCCTTCCTGTAACGAGACTCACGGTGTTTGTTTTGCAGGTTCCGGTCACTGGACTTTAGGAAACCTTACTCATATCGTGGTAGTAGTTGTCGTATTGTACCCTGTTGACTCATTGGATCCAGAACCCATACCTGGGGAGCGGATTCGTGTTTCTTCCTGCATCAGCATACAAAACTTCCTATATTACTAGACAAAGCATGTATGTTAATCATTTTGATTATTAACCTTTTAAAATTCTATTATAGATTATTAGAGCAGTAATGCAAATTAATTTATTGTGTTTTATTTTTGTGTATTTTGTGGTTATGTATGCACTATTTAGATTTTCATCTGAATCTTTTGTATTTAATTTTTATAATGTGTGTGTTTGTATTTTACTATTGCAACCCACAACAACAATAATAATAATAATATGAATAAGAATAAGAATAAAAGTGGTAATAATAATAACTACATGATATTATAATAATATTATAGTTGTAATTGTTAAGTAAAATCACAAAGACAAAAAAAATATAGAAAATAGAATAAAGAAAAAGATGGATATAATTTTTAGGGCCAAAGGGTGTGAACAAGAATAGGGTGGTGGAGTGTGGGAATAACCTAACCCACATAAGTTTTATTTAATATTGTCATCACTTATAATATTTACATATAAATACACACGTTCAATTATTTATATATAAAGTATATGCTTTGTATATGAGACAAAGTTATACAAACACTTTCTAAGAGGAATTTTGTGTATGTAATAAGTGTTTAATATAATACCACCAGACATGATGAATTATGAAAGCCCCACAAATGCTTTTTTGTAACATTGGTTAAAAGCCAAACTAAGCAAGAAGAAATTATGGTTAAAGCAAGCATGTACCTTTAGAGCAAGACTAATTATACTTAAAGAAGGTCAAAGCAAAATTCCAATTGAAGTCAACACCACTTGTGTGGTTTGGAAAGTGCATCACCACTTGTGACTTCAAAAGGTTATGATATTGTAGTTCTCTTTATTGTACAACTCAAGTAATTACAAAAACTTTCAATAAGATATTTTTAATACTTTTACATTACAAAGATCCATTTTTAAGATAAAGAGAAAATATAAAACATGTATGTGGCATTTTTAAGATAAAGAGACAATATAAAACATTTAGGAGGTGTTTCACGGGATAATTATTATTGCGTGTTGGAGAATGTGGAAAGCGAGGAACGATAAAATCTCTGAAGGAAAAGAGGTAACTGAAGAGACTATTGGAGATATAAAATCATTAGGCTTTCTTTGGTATAAACAGAGATCCAAATATAAAACGATAAGGTGGTCGAATTGGTGTAATTTTAGCCGCATGTAGGTTTCGTGTTGTTTTGTTGGCGGTTCTCCTCCGGCTTGTGGAGGATGTCTGTTTGGTGTTCTTGGTTGTGTCTTTATAAAAGTATACTGTTTGAAAAAAAACCCGGTTCCAAAACGATGAACCGGTTTTCAACTTGGCCCAATAACAACCCAAAACCAGTTTGGGCCAAACCAGATTCCAAACCAACCCAACCCATGGTTTCGTACTTTCGTATAGTGGTTTGCACTTCGAAAGTTTTCAACACGACCCAATAACAACCCAAAACCAATTTGGGCCAAACCGGATTCCAAACCAACCCAACCCAACCCATGGGTTCGTATAGTGGTTTTCACTTCGAAAGTTCGAATTATCAAAATGGTTTAAGAACCGACCCGATTTGAAAAAAAGAAATCGTTTTTTCCTCAAAACCGTTTTTTTGTCCCAAATCGGTTTATAACATGAACCGAATCGTTTTGATAGGTTCAAACATTTTTCCTCCTAAACCGATTTATAACCCAAATCGCTTTGGACCAAACCGGCCCCGGTTTTGACCAGCTGTGACTAACCCCGTCTTTATAACTCGACCACTGTTTGTATGCCACTAGTGGTATTAACGATAAATGGAATAATAGATGGGTCAAAAAGGCCAGATCAAGTTGAGAGTGCATTGTCTGGTGGACTGTTTGATCTATTACCTTTTTAGCTATACCTGATCAAAAAAGCATAACCAAAATCGACCGACTCACGAGTAAATGGATTGAAAGTGCAACCTCTAACTAAAAACACGCAGTATAACTACTAGATTCCTATACAAACAAACTCTGAATTATATAACCGAATCAATTGATAGAAGAACTCGAGACATGTCAAGAAAGATGAATCTCATTTCCAACCAAATGAGCATTGTATTAGATTTTTCAAAATGTCTACAAAAAAGATGACTCCTTTTTCTAACCCAAAGATTTGTTCAAATTACATATCAATCATGTAGTTTCATGTTTCAGCAAAAGTTCTAAAACCCTTATTAACCTTATACAATGAATACTGTTAATCTTGAAACTAGGTTAACTTATCAATCATGAAAAAGTAACTACCAGTTAGAATAAAAGATGTGATTCCACTGCACACCATCCGCAACTTAATCCCACGAAAAAGTATATTTCTATCTCGAGGATGAATGCCTGTATATCTCTCGAACCTCTTTCCTGGCAAACTCCATCTAAGAAACTTTCTTTCCATAGTAATATACTGCATTCAAACAATAAAACATCATCATGATCTAACCATATAGGTCCAGTGAATCGTTTGGTAGAAAGTTCATTGAGGTTCATTTAATTATTAATAAACGAACAGACATGAACAAATTAATTTGTTCATTTAACTATGAACACGCGTCTCGTTAGTTCATTTATGTTTGTTTTCATTTACGCTTGTTTATGTTCGTTCGTTTACGTTCATTAGTTTACGTATGTTCAAGTTCGTTGTTTATATGTTCAGATTTTAGACCCACACCCACTACGATTTATTCTTATTTATACTTTACTCCAGACATATTGATGTTCATGTTAAATTTTAATTGGTGTTCTCTCGGTTATGTCTGTTCATCTACGCTCAGTAATGTTCGTCCATATCTGTTCGTGAACCGTTTGTTTATACTATTAACAAACGAAAATAAATGAACTTAAACACACTCATTTTCTTAACGAACGAACACGAACACGAACACGAACACGAACAACAAAATCCTGTTACTTTAATTTTCCGTGTTTGATCCTTTGTTCAGTTTCAAGTTAAAACAAATGAACACGAACATGTACCATTCGTGCTCGTTCAGTTTATTTGCAAGCCTAAGTCTTGATACAAAATCAAAGTTTAGACACAAGCATACTGATTTAATTCAAATAATATTTTATAGCATTTAATGAAAAAAAATCATACCTTTGGAAGCACAAGACATTGTGACCGATATTTGGCAGTGTCAAAAGAATGTGATGCTGCTGCAGCAACTGAGCCTGAAAAACCAGCTGCCAAACTAACAGCTAGCGGGTGTAACGGGCCAATATCTTCATCAATACTGAAATCATTGAAAACCAAATTCAATAAATAACTGAAACCTATACAAACAAAGTTAACTATGTAAACAAACCTCGGAATTGGGTCCATCCCAACAGCCTTCCAGTCCAGCATGGCACGATGCAGAAACTGCCAGCTGGCAAAAAACACACCGCCAAATACACAATCACGAACCAACCCCGATCGCATACCCCTCCACATGGCACTCCATCCTTCTAAAGACACGACATCTACCGGCCTCCTAACATGGTACACAGGTGGGGCCCGCCCAGTCCCAGTCATCATCCACGGGTACTCTTTCAAAGAGCCATTTAAGTTTGTCTGTTTAGTGTTTAAGGTGGATAACAAACCAACTGAATGGTCAAGTGCTTTAACGTCTGGACAATACCCACGCAGTAGTTTTGCAGCTGAAGATGATGACACAGACGGTTTTTGTAAATTTGAAGTGTCTGGAACACGAGAAGCAGCTGCCACCTGTGCACGGACTGTAAAAAGCTCAAACGGAGAGCTAGTTAGTGATTCCACACCGCCTGCTACAATTCCTGCCATGAGAGCTTCAGAGACGTACACGTAGTTGTCTTTACGACCGTCTGCATAAATACGGGATCCACAAAGATAATGTGTTAAGAAGATGTTTTTGACAATTCATAATAAGTTACCCTGCTATCAAATAAGTATAATGGCTTAAAGATGGATAATCGACCTTTATAGAAAGCTGTTAATAACTCATAGGTACCAAACCGTGCTCCCACGCCCATTATTCTCCCTATAGCCAACCACCCAAATCCATTGTATAACCCTGCAAGGAGGTTCGCATTCAATGGATCAATTTCATGAATATTGAATTCAACAAGAGCACATTAAAAAAGCTTAAATTAGCATTCTGACTCTGAGTGTCAAATTTGAAGTAATCGCATAATTACTAATAGGGCTGTAAATGAACAGATCAGTTCATGAACCGTTCAGCGGGAAGTTTGTTTAGGTTCGTTTGTTTAATAAATGAACGAACACGAACAAGAAATTCAGTCCTTTTATTTAAATGAACGAACACAAACAGAGGATGTTCGTTCATTTGTGTTCGTGAAATGTTTGGTAATGTGTTCATTTATGCTCGTTTACGCTTGTTTGTTTATCTTCGTTAGTTAAGGGTTTATTTTATATTTTTATCATAGTTATCAAATGCGATAAGCGCTCGAAAGCGTTGAGGCTGAGTCTAGCGCCCAGGCGATAAGCGCAAAAAAAGCGCCCAATTTTGAAAAAAAAGCGCACATTAAAAAAACAAAAATTTCAACTTAAATAGAACATCTTATGACTGTTTCCCACACCAAACTACGCCATGTTCGTCTTCTCTGAATTCTGACTGTTTACCAACCTCCAAATTCTGCATAATTGCCCAAATTTCTCCGTCTTCATATTGCGCACTCTTGATTCGAGAAATTAGATCAGGCTCAATCTGAAATCTGGCTAGATATCCATTGGTATCACCAAAATGGAGACCAATACCCAATCTATCCAGATCATTGAGGATATGAGGTTGCAGCTGAAAAGAATTTATCGTTCCGGAACTCTTCCGACTAAGAGCATCGGCTACAACGTTTGCCTTCCCCGGATGATACTGTATGATAGCGTCGTAATCTTTTAGAAGTTCTAACCAACGTCTCTGCCTCATGTTCAGTTCCTTCTGAGTGAAGATATATTTCAAGCTCTTATGATCAGTGAAAATATCGCAAGTCTCTCCATAAAGATAATGACGCCAGATTTTCAATGCGAAAATAACTGCAGCGAGTTCGAGGTCATGCGTCGGATAGTTAACCTCGTAAGGTTTCAACTGTCGTGAGGCGTATGCAATGACTTTACCATGCTGCATTAAAACGCAGCCGAGACCTTTCTTAGAAGCATCACTATAAATTTGGTATCCACCCGTGCCTGAAGGAAGTGTAAGAATCGGATTAGAAACCAATCGCTTCTTTAGTTCTTCAAAACTTTTCTCTCGATCATCATTCCAGGAGAACTTAACCCCTTTCCTTAACAGTTGCGTGACGGGTAGGGCGATGGCGGAAAAACCTTCAACAAATCGGCGATAATAACCGGCAAGGCCGAGAAAACTACGGACTTCTGAGACTGAGGTAGGTTTAGGCCAATTAGTGACTGCCTCGATTTTAGCCGGGTCCATTGTAATGCCTTCGGCCGACACAATGTGACCCAAAAACGCTACCTTGCTTAGCCAGAACTCGCATTTTGAGAATTTTGCATAAAGCTTCTTTTACGTAAAATCTCGAGTACGATACGAAGATGATCCTCATGTTTCGCTTTACTTTTAGAATAAATTAGAATATCGTCGATGAAGACTATCACGAACTTATCAAGAAATTCTCGAAAAACTCGGTTCATCAAGTCCATGAAAACGGTCGGGGCATTGGTTAACCCAAACGGCATCACCAAGAATTCATAATGGCCATAACGAGTACGAAAAGCTGACTTAGAAACATCTGAATCTTTGATCTTAAGCTGATGGTAACCAGATCTCAAATCAATCTTAGAAAAACATTTGGCGCCTTGAAGCTGGTCAAATAGATCATCGATACGAGGCAAGGGATAACGATTTCGAATGGTGATTTTATTCAACTCCCGATAGTCAATACAGAGTCTTAATGAACCATCCTTCTTCTTCACGAATAAGACCGGTGCGCCCCAAGGAGAGACACTCGGTCTAATAAAACCCAGTTCCAATAATTCTTGTAGCTGCTCTTTGAGCTCCTTAAGCTCCAAAGGTGCCATACGATAGGGTGCCTTAGAAATCGGCTCGGCACCAGGGACAAGATCAATAGTAAACTCTACCTCGCGATCAGGTGGAAGTCCAGGCAATTCTTTAGGAAAAACGTCCGGAAAATCACAAACAGTCGGATAATCGGAGATTTTGGGTTCATTAGAAGATGTAGCTTTAACCGAAGCAAGAAATCCCGCACAACCGTGCGATAGAAACTTATGAGCCTTAAGCGCAGAAATAATTTTTAAAGATTTTCGAGGCTGGGTCCCCTGATAGATAATTTCGGGACACTGAGGATTTCCAAATAAAACACGACGAGTCTGACATTCGATCGTAACATTATGTTGCGATAACCAGTCCATACCCAGAATAACATTAAAGTCGCTCATATGCATAGGATACAAGTCTGCGGCACGGATAACTGAATTGATTCGGATTGGACACTCATTATAAACGTGAGAGATAACAGTGGTGTCTCTCAGAGGAGTAGATATCACTAAAGGGTACTCTAAGGCAGTAGGCATAGTCATTAAATATTTAGCAAATAAGAGTGATACCACAGAATGTGTCGCACCAGTATCAAATAAAACATACGTATCACGATCACCAATTTGTAAATTACCGGAAACCATACCTGGGGCATTAGCTGCATCATTAGCTGTAAGTGTAAAAACTTGTCCTCCTGCAGCAGATCTAGCATCTTCCCTAGTATTAGCCCTAGGGTCCCGCTGAGGGCAGTCTCTGATCATGTGTCCTGCATCTCCGCATCTAAAACAACGACCTTCAGCTCGACGACAAGCACCTCCATGACGTTTCCCACACGTGCCACACAGATGAGTATTTCCGTTTTGTTGATTAAGTGGTTGAGCTCTGGTGGGGTTATGATGTTGTTGCATATTATTCTGTGCGGGCCTATGATTCTGATTTCGATTTCCCCCATTTCGTGGCTGACTGTTGAAATTCGTATCAGTACGCTGTCTACGGTCTCGGGGTACAAGGGACTGTTTGGTTCCAACCTGAGAAGAAGATTGACCCTGATTATTTTCTCTTGGCCGCTTACGACTTTCATCAAAAGACTTCTGGCGGTGTTTCTTATCATTATCAAGGTTCTTAACCGCATCAACTATCTCATTTATGTCATTAAAACGGAGGTTCAAGATAAACTTCCTATCTCGGTCACAAATGGCCCACTTGAAATGGTTGGTCTGTTGTTCTTGTGTGCCTACAGTTGGGCCAAGAAAACTAACCAATCGACTGAAACGATTTTTAAACTCAACGATGGGCTCATCATTAGCCTGAATAATTGAAGAATATTCTCTCAAATATTCACTGCGATCAGCATCAGTGAAATACTGATGGTAAAACAAAGTACGGAATTCATTCCAAGGAAGTGTAGCAGCATAATTGTCTCCACCACGGGCAGCTTTCAGTGTCTTCCACCATCTGTGAGCGTCATCTTCGAGCTTGTAAGTAGCTAATCGAACCTTAAACACATCTTCAACACCCAGCACTTCAAACAGTTTCTCGATGTGCGCGATCCAGTTTTCAGCTTCTACTGGAGAACTAGCAGTACTAAAGGATTTTGGCTTTTGCTTTTGAAAACGCTCAAGCCAGACATGAATACCAACAGAAGGATTGTTGCCTCCAGCATTGTTTCCACTGGCGTTGTTGCCACCGGCGTTGTTACCACCGACATTGTTGCCACCGGCATTGTTCTGCTGCAACTGTTGTATGATGTTAGGGACTGCCGCAGCAATAGCCGCATTGACGGCGTTAGCGACAAGGGTCGCAAGAGGTGGGTCGTTTCCAGCATCATTCCCGTTTTGGCGGTTAACACGTCTTCTAGGAGGCATCTGAAAGTAAGATAACGTATGAATTGAACGATAAGGATTTACGGAATACGCGAAAGACGAAAAGGAAAATCCTAACCCGACGTCTACCCATTAACTCACATTTTTAATTATTTTCGTGTAAGTTTTCTACAAGAAAGAGCCTGGGCTCTGATACCATAACTGTAACATCCCAACCCGGAGCAGGCCGACGTGTCACTATTACAGATATCATAGACCAAACAAAAACCATTTAAATGAAATGAAAAGAATCCCATGGCAACCAAAAGAGTTAAAAACACTGAAAGAAATTCTAAGTCAAATTTATTAAATGCTTAAATAAAAGAAAATTAAATCAAGTCCTTATTCTTGAGCTTCATTTTACTCTCATCACTGATCTCCCCGATTTCCCGAATTACCTGTTAGCAAATAAGACAGACACAAACAAGGAAATACGGCTGAGCCAAAAATTGCCCAGTAACGGAGAGAACAATAGTACAGGTAAAGGCATACATAAGACAAAACACATACTGAAATAAAACTGAAACTATTGCGGATATAAAACCACGTTTTAGACCGAACTATAATTAAATGCGAAACATAATCCGATACACGATCGGGACGTAATCTGAATATACTCAAATTTAATCAAATGCAGATACACATATCAAAACGGACCAGAAATATAGCGAAACAAAATATAATTACTAAAATACACGACGATGATGTTAAAATAAATAGGTCGTGTAATACGGAAGCACCTAGAGCCTAAACAGAGGGGTACACAGCTAGCTAGTCCATGCACCAAGGAGACGGTGTGGGTGGCGTGCACACATTGTTCCATCTCAAACAGAAGTCAGGAGTCGGAGCTAAGATCGATCTATACGCCTCTAAGTGGCCAAGGTACTACATGAGTACTTTCAGAGACGCCGTGAACTTTGATTACGCACTGTCACGATAAGTGCCATGTCGTTGACGCCCCAACGACAAGTTAGAAATGCTCAGGTAACAGAGTACTGAACTAAAGTCGTATAACTAAAAGATATTTAAACAGGAACATGCAATAATGAATTCAAAATATATATAACCTATTGCATGCTATAAAATTAATATAACCATATCATACGAATAAACCGAACTAGATAACAAAAATCCGCACTACGAAGTGACGGACATCGAATATAAAATGGACTAGAACCAATACTATGAGTGAAGAAAAACAGAATCCGTACAACAAAGTAGCGGACTATAATTAATACTAAGAGTAACAAAAACAGAAACCGTACTATGAAGTAACAAGAAACAGAATCCGTACCTTAATTATTATGTAAAAGTAAAAAAAGTTGGCCTGTCTTCAATAATTATGAGAACCTACGGTTTATTCACATTTTATTTTAGATATACTCGCATAATTACGATGGATGATTCGTTGATTTTTCCCGGGAAGACACTTTAAGAATCCATAAGAAAACTTGTTTAACCATAGGCTTGTTTCGGTGGTTATTTAAATATCGTTAGAGCTACCAAAAATAAGTACTAATATGTAAATGTTGAATTTTAAATCTCATCTTCATTATAAGGGAATATTATGAATAAAGTAACTGACCAAAACTATTATTTACCTATGATCACAAAAACTTTCAAAATTTAATTTATCATTTTAAATTCCTAACTTCTCAGATTTGATTTTAAGTTATACGTAGTGGCTGTAAAGCTATTCATATTTATTATTATGGTGCTTCAGTTAACTTTATGCATATAGAAACTCTTGTCCTCCTATCTTTAATGACATGCATGCATTATACATACCAATTTAAATAGAGTTTCTAATTAAACAACGTTATCCATCACAGGAACGAATCAACGATCTCATCCGAACGACTTAATTAGGTGTACGAACCAAAAGAAAAGGAGCGGACGGTTACCTTAGTTTTCGAACAGGTCGGTGATGTACGTAAATGTGATAGTGACTTAATCGGTTCCTCTCGACAGAACAGAACAGATCGTATGCGGAACTTGAACGGTGGTGGTATGCGATGCGTTACGGTGACTTACTCGAGGAGGGAAAAACGGCGGTCGGTACTTGAGAGAAACAGAAACGAGTGGCGGTGCCCGAAATTTGTCACCGAACTAGATGCGAACTAACGAAGGCACTGTGATGGCGGACAATCTTCGTTGCGAGGCTAATTTAGGGTGATGGTGTGATGTGGTGGTGAGGCAGAGAGTAAGCAAAAGTTGGTATGGTTTTGTGAAGTTTGATTTGAAGCTTTATACATCGTCGATCGTTGGGGATACGGATAACGCACGAAACATATTTGCCAAAATATCCGGTGGTTAGTTTGAAGAGGCTGAATGGGTTATTAATTAGTCTTGATCTAATATTATTGATCCAGTATAGCTATACGATTTATACTTGATTTAATAATACTATATATCTTTTAGATTTCTCCTCCTATTCGAAATTCAAATCATAATATGCATCTGTATCATTTTGTTTAATATTAGTTGATCAAATCACAAAATCTCAAATTTCAAATACTTATATTAAATTCACAACCACACCTTAATTAATAATAATCCTATTTATTAATATAGTTTATTTGTTATCTTTATATTTGGGTTATTATAATTATACTCCCCTAAAAAAATTTCGTCCTCGAAATTGTAAGACGGTGACACACACTTTCGGATATCACGGAAACGAAACAAACTTAAACTTTCATAAATTCAGACATGACAATTTCAAAGTCTCAGAAGCAAATATTGGGACATATAAAACATAATTCATATGAAATCAAAACCATCCAAACTGAAATCACCAACTGCTAAAATGAAAATAAATACGGATATTGGGAACGAATAGTATCCTCCATTTCCCAAGTAGCTTCTCGTTCAGAATGGTTCTTCCAAAGAATTTTAACGAACGAAATAGTTTTCTTGCGCATAATGCGTTCTTGACGATCAAGAATAGCTTCAGGTTCTTCTTCAACAGATAAATCCTCGCGAATCAGATGGAGCGGATAGGTAACAACATGTAACGGGTGATAATTATACCCCCTAAGAAGAGATACGTGAAAGACCCTATGCACATGAGATAACTGAGGTGGTAAAGCCAAACGATAAGAGACTTCGCCAACTCTTTCAAGAATTTCAAACGGTCCGATGAATCTTGGGCTAAGTTTTCCCTTGATTCCAAAACGTTGAACGCCTCTACAAGGTGAAACTCGCAAGAATACCCGATCACCGACATTAAATTCCAAAGCTCGACGATGTCGGTCTGCGTAGCTCTTCTGTCGACTCTGAGCCTCTTTTAGCTTCTCACGAGCAATGGTAACTTTCTCATTTTTAATATGTACCAACTCGGGCCCTTCAATAATTTTCTCACCAACCTCATCCCAACAATTAGGGGCTCTACACTTACGACCATATAAAAGCTCGAATGGCGCCATACCGATGCTAGCTTGCCAACTATTATTGTAGGCAAACTCAACCAGACTTAAATACTCGTCCCAGTTTCCACTCCACTCTAAGGCACATGCTCGAAGCATATCTTCGAGTGTCTGAACGGTACGTTCTGACTGACCGTCAGTCTGAGGATGACACGCGGTACTGAATCTCAATCTAGTACCCCATGCGGCCTGCAACCCCTTACAAAAACGCGAAGTGAAACGTGGGTCTCGATCACAAACAATAGAGACGGGGGTGCCATGGAGTCTCACAATCTCTCGAGTAAAAATATCGGATAACTTACTGACTGAGAATCCTTTTTGAATCGGAAGAAAGTGAGCCGATTTTGACAAACGATCGACTACAACCCAAATAGCATCATTTCTTTTGAACGTTTTAGGTAGTCCGGTAATAAAATCCATTGAGATATCATCCCACTTCCATACCGGAATGTCAAGTGTCTGAAGTAAACCCCCAGCTCTTTGATGCTCAGTTTTAACTTGCTGACAAGTAAGGCATCTGCTGACATAACTGGCCACGTCCTCTTTCATACCGCTCCACCAAAAATGTTGACGAAGATCCCGATACATCTATGTGGATCCGGGGTGGATTGAGAACGGTGAACTGTGAGCCTCGGCTAACAACAACTCCCGTAGGGTGGAATCGCTAGGAACACATAACCGTTTCCCACACCAAACTACGCCATGTTCGTCTTCTCTGAATTCTGACTGTTTACCAACCTCCAAATTCTGCATAATTGCCCAAATTTCTCCGTCTTCATATTGCGCACTCTTGATTCGAGAAATTAGATCAGGCTCAATCTGAAATCTGGCTAGATATCCATTGGTATCACCAAAATGGAGACCAATACCCAATCTATCCAGATCATTGAGGATATGAGGTTGCAGCTGAAAAGAATTTATCGTTCCGGAACTCTTCCGACTAAGAGCATCGGCTACAACGTTTGCCTTCCCCGGATGATACTGTATGATAGCGTCGTAATCTTTTAGAAGTTCTAACCAACGTCTCTGCCTCATGTTCAGTTCCTTCTGAGTGAAGATATATTTCAAGCTCTTATGATCAGTGAAAATATCGCAAGTCTCTCCATAAAGATAATGACGCCAGATTTTCAATGCGAAAATAACTGCAGCGAGTTCGAGGTCATGCGTCGGATAGTTAACCTCGTAAGGTTTCAACTGTCGTGAGGCGTATGCAATGACTTTACCATGCTGCATTAAAACGCAGCCGAGACCTTTCTTAGAAGCATCACTATAAATTTGGTATCCACCCGTGCCTGAAGGAAGTGTAAGAATCGGATTAGAAACCAATCGCTTCTTTAGTTCTTCAAAACTTTTCTCTCGATCATCATTCCAGGAGAACTTAACCCCTTTCCTTAACAGTTGCGTGACGGGTAGGGCGATGGCGGAAAAACCTTCAACAAATCGGCGATAATAACCGGCAAGGCCGAGAAAACTACGGACTTCTGAGACTGAGGTAGGTTTAGGCCAATTAGTGACTGCCTCGATTTTAGCCGGGTCCATTGTAATGCCTTCGGCCGACACAATGTGACCCAAAAACGCTACCTTGCTTAGCCAGAACTCGCATTTTGAGAATTTTGCATAAAGCTTCTTTTACGTAAAATCTCGAGTACGATACGAAGATGATCCTCATGTTTCGCTTTACTTTTAGAATAAATTAGAATATCGTCGATGAAGACTATCACGAACTTATCAAGAAATTCTCGAAAAACTCGGTTCATCAAGTCCATGAAAACGGTCGGGGCATTGGTTAACCCAAACGGCATCACCAAGAATTCATAATGGCCATAACGAGTACGAAAAGCTGACTTAGAAACATCTGAATCTTTGATCTTAAGCTGATGGTAACCAGATCTCAAATCAATCTTAGAAAAACATTTGGCGCCTTGAAGCTGGTCAAATAGATCATCGATACGAGGCAAGGGATAACGATTTCGAATGGTGATTTTATTCAACTCCCGATAGTCAATACAGAGTCTTAATGAACCATCCTTCTTCTTCACGAATAAGACCGGTGCGCCCCAAGGAGAGACACTCGGTCTAATAAAACCCAGTTCCAATAATTCTTGTAGCTGCTCTTTGAGCTCCTTAAGCTCCAAAGGTGCCATACGATAGGGTGCCTTAGAAATCGGCTCGGCACCAGGGACAAGATCAATAGTAAACTCTACCTCGCGATCAGGTGGAAGTCCAGGCAATTCTTTAGGAAAAACGTCCGGAAAATCACAAACAGTCGGATAATCGGAGATTTTGGGTTCATTAGAAGATGTAGCTTTAACCGAAGCAAGAAATCCCGCACAACCGTGCGATAGAAACTTATGAGCCTTAAGCGCAGAAATAATTTTTAAAGATTTTCGAGGCTGGGTCCCCTGATAGATAATTTCGGGACACTGAGGATTTCCAAATAAAACACGACGAGTCTGACATTCGATCGTAACATTATGTTGCGATAACCAGTCCATACCCAGAATAACATCAAAGTCGCTCATATGCATAGGATACAAGTCTGCGGCACGGATAACTGAATTGATTCGGATTGGACACTCATTATAAACGTGAGAGATAACAGCGGTGTCTCTCAGAGGAGTAGATATCACTAAAGGGTACTCTAAGGCAGTAGGCATAGTCATTAAATATTTAGCAAATAAGAGTGATACCACAGAATGTGTCGCACCAGTATCAAATAAAACATACGTATCACGATCACCAATTTGTAAATTACCGGAAACCATACCTGGGGCATTAGCTGCATCATTAGCTGTAAGTGTAAAAACTCGTCCTCCTGCAGCAGATCTAGCATCTTCCCTAGTATTAGCCCTAGGGTCCCACTGAGGGCAGTCTCTGATCATGTGTCCTGCATCTCCGCATCTAAAACAACGACCTTCAGCTCGACGACAAGCACCTCCATGACGTTTCCCACACGTGCCACACAGATGAGTATTTCGGTTTTGTTGATTAAGTGGTTGAGCTCTGGTGGGGTTATGATGTTGTTGCATATTATTCTGTGCGGGCCTATGATTCTGATTTCGATTTCCCCCATTTCGTGGCTGACTGTTGAAATTCGTATCAGTACGCTGTCAACGGTCTCGGGGTACAAGGGACTGTTTGGTTCCAACCTGAGAAGAAGATTGACCCTGATTATTTTCTCTTGGCCGCTTACGACTTTCATCAAAAGATTTCTGGCGGTGTTTCTTATCATTATCAAGGTTCTTAACCGCATCAACTATCTCATTTGTGTCATTAAAACGGAGGTTCAAGATAAACTTCCTATCTCGGTCACAAATGGCCCACTTGAAATGGTTGGTCTGTTGTTCTTGTGTGCCTACAGTTGGGCCAAGAAAACTAACCAATCGACTGAAACGATTTTTAAACTCAACGATGGGCTCATCATTAGCTTGAATAATTGAAGAATATTCTCTCAAATATTCACTGCGATCAGCATCAGTGAAATACTGTTGGTAAAACAAAGTACGGAATTCATTACAAGGAAGTGTAGCAGCATAATTGTCTCCACCACGGGCAGCTTTCAGTGTCTTCCACCATCTGTGAGCGTCATCTTCGAGCTTGTAAGTA
Organism: Bidens hawaiensis; assembly: GCF_021521415.1. Taxonomy (NCBI): domain Eukaryota; kingdom Viridiplantae; phylum Streptophyta; class Magnoliopsida; order Asterales; family Asteraceae; genus Bidens; species Bidens hawaiensis. The sequence continues at coordinate 655,800 of NW_027491561.1, forward strand.
GCTAATCGAACCTTAAACACATCTTCAACACCCAGCACTTCAAACAGTTTCTCGATGTGCGCGATCCAGTTTTCAGCTTCTACTGGAGAACTAGCAGTACTAAAGGATTTTGGCTTTTGCTTTTGAAAACGCTCAAGCCAGACATGAATACCAACAGGAGGATTGTTGCCTCCAGCATTGTTTCCACTGGCGTTGTTGCCACCGGCGTTGTTACCACCGACATTGTTGCCACCGGAATTGTTCTGCTGCAACTGTTGTATGATGTTAGGGACTGCCGCAGCAATAGCCGCATTGACGGCGTTAGCGACAAGGGTCGCAAGAGGTGGGTCGTTTCCAGCATCATTCCCGTTTTGGCGGTTAACACGTCTTCTAGGAGGCATCTGAAAGTAAGATAACGTATGAATTGAACGATAAGCATTTACGGAATACGCGAAAGACGAAAAGGAAAATCCTAACCCGACGTCTACCCATTAACTCACATTTTTAATTATTTTCGTGTAAGTTTTCTACAAGAAAGAGCCTGGGCTCTGATACCATAACTGTAACACCCCAACCCGGAGCAGGCCGACGTGTCACTATTACAGATATCATAGACCAAACAAAAACCATTTAAATGAAATGAAAAGAATCCCATGGCAACCAAAAGAGTTAAAAACACTGAAAGAAATTCTAAGTCAAATTTATTAAATGCTTAAATAAAAGAAAATTAAATCAAGTCCTTATTCTTGAGCTTCATTTTACTCTCATCACTGATCTCCCCGATTTCCCGAATTACCTGTTAGCAAATAAGACAGACACAAACAAGGAAATACGGCTGAGCCAAAAATTGCCCAGTAACGGAGAGAACAATAGTACAGGTAAAGGCATACATAAGACAAAACACATACTGAAATAAAACTGAAACTATTGCGGATATAAAACCACGTTTTAGATCGAACTATAATTAAATGCGAAACATAATCCGATACACGATCGGGACGTAATCTGAATATACTCAAATTTAATCAAATGCAGATACACATATCAAAACGGACCAGAAATATAGCGAAACAAAATATAATTACTAAAATACACGACGATGATGTTAAAATAAATAGGTCGTGTAATACGGAAGCACCCAGAGCCTAAACAGAGGGGTACACAGCTAGCTAGTCCATGCACCAAGGAGACGGTGTGGGTGGCGTGCACACATTGTTCCATCTCAAACAGAAGTCAGGAGTCGGAGCTAAGATCGATCTATACGCCTCTAAGTGGCCAAGGTACTACATGAGTACTTTCAGAGACGCCGTGAACTTTGATTACGCACTGTCACGATAAGTGCCATGTCGTTGACGCCCCAACGACAAGTCAGAAATGCTCAGGTAACAGAGTACTGAACTAAAGTCGTATAACTAAAAGATATTTAAACAGGAACATACAATAATGAATTCAAAATATATATAACCTATTGCATGCTATAAAATTAATATAACCATATCATACGAATAAACCGAACTAGATAACAAAAATCCGCACTACGAAGTGACGGACATCGAATATAAAATGGACTAGAACCAATACTATGAGTGAAGAAAAACAGAATCCGTACAACAAAGTAGCGGACTATAATTAATACTAAGAGTAACAAAAACAGAAACCGTACTATGAAGTAACAAGAAACAGAATCCGTACCTTAATTATTATGTAAAAGTAAAAAAAGTTGGCCTGTCTTCAATAATTATGAGAACCTACGGTTTATTCACATTTTATTTTAGATATACTCGCATAATTACGATGGATGATTCGTTGATTTTTCCCGGGAAGACACTTTAAGAATCCATAAGAAAACTTGTTTAACCATAGGCTTGTTTCGGTGGTTATTTAAATATCGTTAGAGCTACCAAAAATAAGTACTAATATGTAAATGTTGAATTTTAAATCTCATCTTCATTATAAGGGAATATTATGAATAAAGTAACTGACCAAAACTATTATTTACCTATGATCACAAAAACTTTCAAAATTTAATTTATCATTTTAAATTCCTAACTTCTCAGATTTGATTTTAAGTTATACGTAGTGGCTGTAAAGCCATTCATATTTATTATTATGGTGCTTCAGTTAACTTTATGCATATAGAAACTCTTGTCCTCCTATCTTTAATGACATGCATGCATTATACATACCAATTTAAATAGAGTTTCTAATTAAACAACGTTATACATCACAGGAACGAATCAACGATCTCATCCGAACGACTTAATTAGGTGTACGAACCAAAAGAAAAGGAGCGGACGGTTACCTTAGTTTTCGAACAGGTCGGTGATGTACGTAAATGTGATAGTGACTTAATCGGTTCCTCTCGACAGAACAGAACAGATCGTAGGCGGAACTTGAACGGTGGTGGTATGCGATGCGTTACGGTGACTTACTCGAGGAGGGAAAAACGGCGGTCGGTACTTGAGAGAAACAGAAACGAGTGGCGGTGCCCGAAATTTTTCACCGAACTAGATGCGAACTAACGAAGGCACCGGTGGCGTCTGGCTTGCGGCAGTTGCCGATTGTCGTCTGATTTGCAGCAGCCGTTGGCGGCAATGTGATGGCGGACAATCTTCGTTGCGAGGCTAATTTAGAGTGATGGTGTGATGTGGTGGTGAGGCAGAGAGTAAGCAAAAGTTGGTATGGTTTTGTGAAGTTTGATTTGAAGCTTTATACATCGTCGATCGTCGGGGATACGGATAACGCACGAAACATATTTGCCAAAATATCCGGTGGTTAGTTTGAAGAGGCTGAATGGGTTATTAATTAGTCTTGATCTAATATTATTGATCCAGTATAGCTATACGATTTATACTTGATTTAATAATACTATATATCTTTTAGATTTCTCCTCCTATTCGAAATTCAAATCATAATATGCATCTGTATCATTTTGTTTAATATTAGTTGATCAAATCACAAAATCTCAAATTTCAAATACTTATATTAAATTCACAACCATACCTTAATTAATAATAATCCTATTTATTAATATAGTTTATTTGTTATCTTTATATTTGGGTTATTATAGCATTCATGAACAAGTTTAATGTTAAACAAACGAACAGGAACAAGGTTTCGTTCGGCTTATTTACAGCCCCAATTACTAACCACAAAGGTCAAACAACATTACCTGAAGCGCCGGATAATTTGCGCACTCTATCGAATACCTGGTGTGCACTCAACTGTTTATCAGGGCCTGATCCAACCTGTTATAATAAAACACACAAAAATTGGATGAAATAATGAAGAAATAAGTTGAATTGCTGCAAAAGTTGACATAATGATTGATACAAATGAAACCTGAATGAGGGTTTTGATAGTTTCAAAAGGGTAAGTTGCAGCGGTTCCGAGGGTTATAGCTCCGACACCGGCGACGGCGTGGACTGCAAATGTTTGGTTTTTGATGAAGTCTTCCATTGATCTATCTGTCTGCAATGGAAGAAGATTTAGATGATGATGATGATGATGATGATGATGATGATGATGATGAAAGGGTTTTACATCTGGAAATGGAAGTTTGATGTTAGGGCAGCATGGTTTTTAGGTTCTTGTTCTTTTTTAATTATTATATTTTGTTATTGTGGTATCCATTATAAAATTGACATACAAAAATAAAAATAAACACTTCTATTTTTATTTTTTTACAAATGTTAATAAACAATTTTTAAAACATTAAATTAAATTCCCTCTACATGTAGGATTTGAACAACCTTCTAGGCTATCTCACTTGGTTATGAGTCTTATGACAATGAATATAAGAACTAGCTTCTTTTAGGAGATCGTTAGTTCGAGATCAAGCCAAAACGGGAGTTTTATCTCCCCTATGTTACGCCAGAGGGTATTGAAAATTGTGGTCACACAACTTGTGCCAAGTGGTATTATGAGAGAAAGTTTTTCCAAGGATGCGGGGATGACCCGAGAACCAGGGGTTATGGTTATGTCTTTTGAGAGACTCTTTTTTTAGAGTTTCAAGTAGGGATCGACTTGCGACCACCCAGTCATACCGTATACCATCGTTTAAAATAATGTAAGATCTGAACAAAAGTCCAATATAAATGCTTGAAACAAATAAATCCGATTGTTTTTCTTAATTATTTTTTTATCTTACATGGGTTATATTTCTTTTTATCTTAATTTTTATGTATCAATTTTTGGTTGTTAAAAAAAACTCACAACTTTATTGAAAATTAACATGTAGAAGGATTTTTAATATACATAAAATTGTTAGATTTTTGTAAAAAACATAAAAAAATGTTGGCTTTATGCACTATCTTCCATTGGTCTTCATTACCGGTCGATTGGTGATAAATCGAAATTTTTTTTAAAAATGGTGTCTTTATTAAAGTTGTTTCACAAATGGTATGATTTTGAAAGGTATTATAAAAATGGAGTAATCGAAACCACGGTTTGGGTGTTTTTTCGCAGAGTGTATCAGATGTGAAATATATAAAATAATATTTTTTTATTAAAATATGGGAAGATATAGTTTAAAACACTAATTGCATAAAATATTAACCTAATGCCACCTAAGAAGAGGTGGCGGTTTTGTTTATTAGTTAAGTTGTGGTTTGAAACCACGGTTTGAACCTTTTATTATTTTTTTAAATGTCGAGCAACACATGTATATGTTTACATGGTTGTGGTTGTAAACTAAGATTTATTATTATTAATTTTTTTAATTTAATAATGTCCACACGTGATGGTTGATAGGTTCTCCATATTGCAGTTCTTAAATTACTTCAAATTGTAAGGCAATGTGTAATGGGCGTGGGTTAGGGCGAAAAGGGGGCGAGAAGGGGCGCGAACACCCCCCCCCCCCCCCGGCGATAAGTGGGCGAAAAGCGGCGGGGGCGGGGTGTTATTGTCGCCGGATTGTTTACAAAATAATAATATTATATTAAATGAACCGTTGCAACGGTCAAATGTAAAAAAATTAATTAATTAAAACTATATATATATATATATATACACCCTTCTTCTCCATTTTATACACAATTCATACCCAAATTCTTACAAAAAATAGCAAAATGAATCCTAGAAACAACCGAACTACCAATTCCCTGCTTTTGGTCAAACGTATGGTTCGAACCGAGCCAACCGAACTTACAATGGAACCCGATGAACCTAAACCAACCGAGCTATCCGTTTCAATTTTCCGACCCGAACCTAAACATATACGCCAACTATCTCAGCCCCCAAAACTCAATGTCGGCGTTCGGGTCTACAACACCGGAGTCGGAGCCGGTGACGATGCCGGAGACGCAATGTAACACCCCGACCGATGGCGGATTATACATCGGGGCGCCACGTATTGTTTCATTACTCGCGACACTATTTGGGTGTCAATATTTAATAAATACATCTCATTGCGCACGCGCAGAACATGACAAAGTAACATAAATCATATCATAACTTAAAATATTCAATAACATAATATATCTTGTTACATTTTAATCTAGGTCCAAACAAAAAGAAAACATCCTACGCGTCCAAGAGATTCCCAAAAGCTGCTACAGCAAACCTTAACATGTGTTAAAATAAAACGTCAACACTTGCGTGTCGGTGAGAAATCAAGCGTAATACATATAAATAGATAACAATATCTGCGCGCATCATGTGTATAACTGGTGTTCAACAAGGGTGTAATCAGATTGTGATCAAGCCTAAGATCATAGCTCATAGTTCAATCCGTGCTCCCAATTGAGCACAAAAACAAGAAAACTGTGCAAGTGTAAACAAAAGAGAAATCATAAACGATAGTTCTCCCGTGTTCATCTAATGGATCCATGAAAACTGCGGAATAGGCCGACAAGACGGTTAATGATCCACACATACAAATAAACAGCCAAGTCTACGTCCATAACACATGGGGTTTTGCGCGACAAAAGTTTATAAACAAGTTTAAGACTCAAGTTTGTACGAACACATGAACATCCCAAAACATTAAAAATAAAAAGGGATTAGGTACGAGATTACTCACCTGAAAAAGGTATGTTGAAAGATAATGCAAGAAACAAGCACAAGTTAACCTATAAATAAGAGATTATTGGTTTAATGATTGATTTTATGTCTTGAATATATGTTAGCATAGTAATATGTATCTTTAACGAATTATTATATATTATATATTACCGGAAATCCGGGCAGGACAAGGGAAAAGACGAAGGCAGAGAGAGGAGGCGGCTGAGGAACAACGGCAGAGGGCAAGGAGAAGAGAGCAAAGGAGAGTTTAAGTGTTTGTGTGTGTAGTGTTAAATAACAAGAAAGTAGTATTATATATAGGGAAACCCTAGGGAACACAATCCCTTAAAAAGAGGAAAAGGTCTTATCAAATCAAGCAAAAGATATTAAAAGTACAAGAAGCCAAAAGCAAAAGATATCACAAGATATGCCGGCAGCTGCAGGAGATGGGGAAAAGCTGACAGATTACAGGTCAAAGCATGGGCGGCGTCAGAGAAAACACTGTTCAAGGCATGCAAAAGAAGATTTCAAAAGATTATGTCAGTCACTTTTTCTGTCAACCAATAGGATTGGTGCGCATGCTGCGCCGAAAGTGGCTTTTCGGACAGATGTTGGGACTGACCTAAAGCTCAAACAAAAGATAAGATATCAAAAGATACAGGCTGACCTAAACAGAAGAAAAGACTTAAGGTCTAGCGCGAGAAGACTCGAGCGCACGCGCGAGGGCGAAGGCAGACTGAGGACAATCCTTAGCGCGCCGCGGGAAGAACTATTATCCTTAGCGCGCCTCGGGAAGAATTACCATTCTTAGCGCGCCGTGGGAAGAACTACAAATCCTTAGCGCGTCGCTGGAAGAACTACTATTCTTAGCGCGCTGCGAGAAGAACTACAATTCTTAGCGCGTCGCGGGAAGAACTACCGTTCTTAGCGCGCTGCGAGAAGAACTACAATTCTTAGCGCGCTGCGAGAACAGTTCGCCTCGCGTATCGCAGGAACAACTGGTCTTCACGCAGGCTTCCTTGTAAGGAGTCTGGCGCGTGGAGCTGCGCAGACATCCTTAGGCGGGAAGAACCAAAGGACAAGCAAAGAGTTAAGAGAAAAAGGGGTTCAAGGCGACAAGAGAGAAGAAGAGGCGGGACGGCGACAAGAGAGAAGAAGAGGAAGGCGGGACGGCGGAGAGAAGGAAGAAAGGGACGGCGACAAGAGAGAGAAAGAGGCGGGACGGCGGAAAGAAATTATTAGTATTAGTAAGTAATATAAAAATATATATATATATATATATATTAAATGTTAAATTTACAATGATTAAATAATCAAATTTTAAATCGTAAAAAGAATCAGATTCGAAAACGGGTACCTGGGTCAGGTCGGATTGGGCAGGTGTCACAGTCTCCCCTACTTTAAGAAATTTCGTCCCGAAATTTAACTCGAAGTAGGTTGCGCAGAGAAAAGGTGCGGGTACTTGATCTTCATCTGATCTTCCCTTTCCCAAGTGAACTCGGCTCCGCGCTTGGACTGCCAACGAACTTTAACAATAGGGATGCGACTGCGCTTGGTTTGCTTTACCACGCGATCCATAATCTCAACAGGCTTCTCAACGAAATGCATAGACTCATCAACTTGAACTTCATTAAGTGGTATGTGGAGGTTCTCGTCATCAAAACATTTCTTGAGATTGGATACATGGAAAGTTGGATGCACATTGCTGAGCGCGGGCGGCAGGTCAAGCTTGTAGGCAACTTTTCCCACCCTCGCAAAAATCTTGAATGGTCCAACATAACGAGGTGCAAGCTTACCTTTCTTCCCAAAGCGGACAACACCCTTCCAGGGCGACACTTTGAGGAGAACAAGATCACCAACTAGAAATTCGAGAGGCTTTCGCCTGCGATCTGCGTAACTCTTCTGTCGGCTTCTGGCAGTCAGCAGATGATCACGGATCTTGGCGATTTTATCGGTTGTCTCTTGAACTAGTTCGGGTCCTGTGATTTGAACTTCACCCACTTCATTCCAACAAATCGGTGAACGGCACTTTCGACCGTAAAGTGCTTCAAATGGGGCCATACCGATACTGGAATGATAGCTGTTATTATAAGAGAACTCGATCAGAGGTAGGTGTGAATCCCAATTACCTCCAAAATCAAGAACACAAGATCGAAGCATATCCTCAAGGGTTTGAATGGTTCGCTCAGACTGTCCGTCAGTCTGAGGATGATATGCAGTACTCATGTCCAAGCGAGTTCCTAACGCAGATTGGAGAGATTTCCAAAAGCGAGATATAAAACGGCCATCGCGATCGGATATGATGCTCAAAGGAGTACCATGACGGCAGACAATTTCCTTGACATACAGATGCGCAAGTTGCTCAACACGGTAGGTTTCACGAATGGGCAGAAAGTGGGCAGACTTGGTCAATCGATCCACTATTACCCAAATGCTATCATGTTTGCTTGCGGTCAAGGGTAACTTGGTGATAAAGTCCATTGCTATACTTTCCCATTTCCACATAGGAATTTCAGGTTGTTCGAGCAAACCAGATGGGCGTTGATGTTCAGCTTTTACCTTAGAACAAGTTAGGCATTTAGCTACGAACACAGCAATATCCTTTTTCATACCAGGCCACCAATAAGAAAGGCGCAAATCTTTGTACATTTTGTCAGCACCAGGATGAACGGAATAACGAGTTTTGTGCGCTTCACTCAGTATGACAGAGCGAAGATTCTCATCGTTGGGGATCCAGATGCGATTGAGATAACAGAGAATTCCACTCAGATTATGGGCAAAATGCGCTTCCGCGCCACACGCTAACTCGGTGCGAAGGTTGCCATTGCTGATCGATGCGCGCTGCGCGTCACGAATGCGTGATTCAAGATTGCTTTGAATCGGCGCGAAGTGAAGCTGCGTGCGCGGCAAGATACAGTTAAGCTGGCAGGGTTTTCGGCTGAGCGCATCGGCTACCACATTAGCCTTACCAGGGTGATACCGGATCTCACAATCGTAATCGCTGATGAGTTCGTTCCATCGGCGTTGTCCCATGTTAAGTTCCTTTTGATCAAAAATGTGCTGAAGGCTTTTATGGTCGGTGTAGATGATACACTTAGTCTCATAGAGGTAGTGTCTCCAGATTTTCAAGGCAAATACAACTGCACCAAGTTCGAGATCGTGAGTCGTATAATTCTTTTCATGAATTTTGAGTTGCCTTGACGCGCAAGCGATAACCTTGCCTCGTTGCATAAGTACACAACCGAGACCTTAGTTGGAGGCATCACAATACACGACAAAATCATCATTACCCTCAGGTAACGCTAGAACAGGAGCTTCACACAACAATTGCTTGAGCTTCAGAAAGACTTCTTCTTGCTTCGAGCCCCAATTATACGGTTTGCCTTTGTGCGTTAAAGCTGTTAAAGGCAAGGCGATCTTTGAGAAGTTCGAAATAAATCGCCGGTAGTAACCAGCTAAGCCCAAAAAGGAACGGATTTCGGTAGGAGTGGATGGCGTAATCCAGTTCTTGATTGCTTCAATCTTGGATGGGTCGACATGAATACCCATCTTGTTTACAACATGACCAAGAAACTGTACTTCATCCGACCAAAACTCACACTTGGAGAGTTTGGCAAAGAGTTGCTCGGTTCGAAGCTTTTGCAACACCAACTGGAGATGTTGTTCATGCTCAGCCTTGGTTTTAGAATACACCAGAACATCATCGATAAACACGATCCCGAATCGGTCCAAGAAAGGCCTACACACCCGGTTCATTAGATCCATGAAAACGGCGGGTGCGTTGGTTAAACCGAAGGGCATGACCAAGAATTCAAAATGGCCATAGCGGGTTCGAAAAGCAGTCTTGGGAATATCCTCTTCGCGGATACGCAACTGGTGATAGCCAGAACGGAGATCGATTTTGGAGAAACAAGAGGCACCTTGGAGTTGGTCAAAGAGGTCGTCAATACGCGGTAAGGGATACCGGTTCTTAATGGTGAGCTTGTTCAGCTCGCGGTAATCGATACACATGCGAAACGAACCGTCTTTCTTTTTAACGAACAACACCGGAGCACCCCATGGCGAAGAGCTAGGGCGAATGAATCCTTTAGCGGTCAACTCTTGGAGTTGACTTGCTAATTCTTGCATTTCAGCGGGCGCAAGACGATAAGGAGATTTGGCTACGGGGGATGCACCAGGGACAAGATCAATACGAAACTCGACTTCCCGAGCAGGAGGTAAACCAGAAAGATCATCGGGAAAGACATCAGGAAAGTCACGCACGATAGGGATTTCGCGAAGTTTCTTCTTTCCTTCATCGGGTTTGACCACATGGGCTAAGAATGCAACACATTTCTTCCGCAAAAGTCTCCGGGCTTCAGAGCATGACATAAGTTTAAGACCGTTAGATGGTTTCTCGCCGTAGATATGCAGATCACCATTTTCTCGAGGAATGCGAATCATCTTTTTGGCGCAAATAACTTCGGCGCGATTTTGCGAGAGCCAGTCCATACCGATAATCACATCAAAACTTCCAAGCGGCATAGGAATGAGGTCGATTAGAAAATCATGTTCATTAAGGTTAAGCGTGCAATCTTTGATCACGGAGTTTATTATAATAGTTTCACCATTAGCCAATTCAACTGAAAAGTTTTCGTTTAAGTTTATGCGCGGTCGCGCAAGTTTTTGCTCAAATGCGCGAGAAATAAAACTTCTATCGGCGCCAGTATCAAAAAGTATAGATGCATAATGTCCTTTAAGTAAAAATGTACCATTAACCACGTCATTATTCGCTTGCGCTTGGTGCGCGGTTATATTAAAAGCTCGGCCGCGCGCCACTTGGTTCGAAATTTGGTTAACTGGGTTCGCTTGCGTAATCTGAACTTGTAGTCTCGGGCACGCGTTCCGGAAATGACTGGGATCACCGCAGTTATAGCACGACCTGGGTCGTGGGTTAGGGTATGTTGGTTGTGGGTTCTGCAGGTAAGTTGGTGGTGTTTGCGCGATTGGGTTGGAGGGAAGGACTCTACAGTTTTCCGCATTGTGACCAGCGCGGCCACATCGGTGACAAAGTCGACACGGGACTTGAGGTGGGTGGTGAAGTCTACAGGTTGGGCAAAAGGGTTGGTTTCCTGTGTAAGGTTTCTTAGTTGGCGGGGTAGGGAGTGCTGGATTGGTTAGGGCATAGTTGTGGACTACAGGAGGTGTTGGGTAGGTCGACAGTGGGTTAGGAGCGTGTACTAGGGGTTGGTAGGCGGGTTGCTGGACAATGGGCGGGTTGGTAAGCGCATAGGCTTTGCGCCTGCGCTTGAGGTTGTTACGGTTTGAGGGTTCCGGTTTGGTTTCTGTTGGTTCTGGGACAGTCTTGGTGGGTTTGGTCTTTTCGGCTCCCCGCAGGAACAGAGTTCCTGCCCTGACATGGTTGTCGCTGAGCACAGCGGCCAACTCGATGGCGTCAGAGAGGGTTGCTGGGTTCCTGGCCCATACAGAATCTTGAATTTCCATGGGGAGACCCCCAAGAAACTTCTCGATGGCTCGGCGGGAAGGGGTAACTAAGTGTGGGACAAGCAAACTTAGTTCATGGAAGCGCATAGCGTACTCGCGCGCTTCGCCACTGTACTGCTTCAGGTTCCAAAACTCTTCCTCCAGGCGCTTTACTTCGTTGGGAGGGCAGAACTCTCGCGTCAAGATTTCCTTGAATTCCTCCCAGAGCATGCTAGAAGCAGCCTCTGCGCCACGCGCGTGAGCTACTCCATTCCACCAAGTAAGCGCCCTTGATTCTAGGACACTTGAGGCGTATAAGGTTCGTCGGTCTGGAGGGCATTGGGTATGGAGGAAAGTGTTTTCAATTTTCTCGAGCCACTGGAGCATCACGGTGGCTCCTTCAAGTCCGGTGAATTTCGGAGGGTTACCCGCATTAAAGGATTTAATATTGTATCCGGAGGGGTTGGGATTGTTTTGGTTTAAGGCTTGGGCTATCGCGGCGGCCATTTCCTGGGAACGTTGCTGCCTACGTCTGCGCGCTGCTTCTCTCCTCTGAAATTGGCGAGATAGCGGAGGCATTCTATAAAAGTTTTAATTTTTGTTAATATCTTGGTATGGGAAATCGTTTTAGCGCAAGTTATATCGTCGTAAAGCTTGTTTCGCGGAGTTAAATGCTATCAAGTTTCGAAGTAAAATATGAATTTAAATGCAAACTTAACACAGGTAAAGAATTCGAATTGAAAATCGAAAATTCATGTATCACCATGACTTTCCGAATTCTCAATTTAAAATATCGAGTAAACGAGCATTGAAGGTTGACAATTCATGTATCACCATGACTTTTCAAATCTTCAATTTAAAATATCGAGTAAATGAATATTGGAGATTGACAATTCATGTATCACCATGACTTTTCAATTCTTCAATTTAAAATATCGAGTAAATGAATATTGGAGATTGACAATTCATGTATCACCATGACTTTTCAATTCTTCAATTTAAAACATAAAGTTAATGGTAATTGAAAATCAACTATTCATGTACCACCATGACTTCTCGGATTTTCAATCCCCACAACAAACGAATATGCAAGTAAAGAAATAAATTGAAATTTAACAATAAAAATCGAAAGATCGCGAAATAAACATGAAATCATGCGCTGCATATACGCAAGCATATTTTATAAATATCGAGTAAATAACAATTAGCGCGCAAACATGAGATATTTCTCATGCGCGAGAAGGGACTCTTAGGTATTCTAGGTCATTACGTCTAACCACCTATCCTAAAGTCACGGAGCTCTGATACCAATCTGTAACACCCCGACCGATGGCGGATTATACATCGGGGCGCCACGTATTGTTTCATTACTCGCGACACTATTTGGGTGTCAATATTTAATAAATACATCTCATTGCGCACGCGCAGAACATGACAAAGTAACATAAATCATATCATAACTTAAAATATTCAATAACATAATATATCTTGTTACATTTTAATCTAGGTCCAAACAAAAAGAAAACATCCTACGCGTCCAAGAGATTCCCAAAAGCTGCTACAGCAAACCTTAACATGTGTTAAAATAAAACGTCAACACTTGCGTGTCGGTGAGAAATCAAGCGTAATACATATAAATAGATAACAATATCTGCGCGCATCATGTGTATAACTGGTGTTCAACAAGGGTGTAATCAGATTGTGATCAAGCCTAAGATCATAGCTCATAGTTCAATCCGTGCTCCCAATTGAGCACAAAAACAAGAAAACTGTGCAAGTGTAAACAAAAGAGAAATCATAAACGATAGTTCTCCCGTGTTCATCTAATGGATCCATGAAAACTGCGGAATAGGCCGACAAGACGGTTAATGATCCACACATACAAATAAACAGCCAAGTCTACGTCCATAACACATGGGGTTTTGCGCGACAAAAGTTTATAAACAAGTTTAAGACTCAAGTTTGTACGAACACATGAACATCCCAAAACATTAAAAATAAAAAGGGATTAGGTACGAGATTACTCACCTGAAAAAGGTATGTTGAAAGATAATGCAAGAAACAAGCACAAGTTAACCTATAAATAAGAGATTATTGGTTTAATGATTGATTTTATGTCTTGAATATATGTTAGCATAGTAATATGTATCTTTAACGAATTATTATATATTATATATTACCGGAAATCCGGGCAGGACAAGGGAAAAGACGAAGGCAGAGAGAGGAGGCGGCTGAGGAACAACGGCAGAGGGCAAGGAGAAGAGAGCAAAGGAGAGTTTAAGTGTTTGTGTGTGTAGTGTTAAATAACAAGAAAGTAGTATTATATATAGGGAAACCCTAGGGAACACAATCCCTTAAAAAGAGGAAAAGGTCTTATCAAATCAAGCAAAAGATATTAAAAGTACAAGAAGCCAAAAGCAAAAGATATCACAAGATATGCCGGCAGCTGCAGGAGATGGGGAAAAGATGACAGATTACAGGTCAAAGCATGGGCGGCGTCAGAGAAAACACTGTTCAAGGCATGCAAAAGAAGATTTCAAAAGATTATGTCAGTCACTTTTTCTGTCAACCAATAGGATTGGTGCGCATGCTGCGCCGAAAGTGGCTTTTCGGACAGATGTTGGGACTGACCTGAAGCTCAAACAAAAGATAAGATATCAAAAGATACAGGCTGACCTAAACAGAAGAAAAGACTTAAGGTCTAGCGCGAGAAGACTCGAGCGCACGCGCGAAGGCGAAGGCAGACTGAGGACAATCCTTAGCGCGCCGCGGGAAGAACTATTATCCTTAGCGCGCCGCGGGAAGAATTACCATTCTTAGCGCGCCGCGGGAAGAACTACAAATCCTTAGCGCGTCGCGGGAAGAACTACTATTCTTAGCGCGCTGCGAGAAGAACTACAATTCTTAGCGCGTCGCGGGAAGAACTACCGTTCTTAGCGCGCTGCGAGAAGAACTACAATTCTTAGCGCGCTGCGAGAACAGTTCGCCTTGCGTATCGCAGGAACAACTGGTCTTCACGCAGGCTTCCTTGTAAGGAGTCTGGCGCGTGGAGCTGCGCAGACATCCTTAGGCGGGAAGAACCAAAGGACAAGCAAAGAGTTAAGAGAAAAATGGGTTCAAGGCGACAAGAGAGAAGAAGAGGAAGGCGGGACGGCGGAGAGAAGGAAGAAAGGGACGGTGACAAGAGAGAGAAAGAGGCGGGACGGCGGAAAGAAATTATTAGTATTAGTAAGTAATATAAATATATATATATATATATATATATATATATATATATATATATATATAAATGTTAAATTTACAAAGATTAAATAATCAAATTTTAAATCGTAAAAAGAATCGGATTCGAAAACGGGTACCTGGGTCGGGTCGGATTGGGCAGGTGTCACACGCAAACGGCACGGGCCTCCGGTTCAAGCAAAAAAGGCGACCCGTAAACACAAAAAGAAACAACCGGGGGGAGCCGATGGCGCAACGTGATCCGTACAAGCATTGGAGCGAGGAGGAGGAGGTGGCTCTCACAAGAGCTTGGATCGTCATTTCGGAAGATCCCAGCGTCGGTAAGTTTTTTAATATTAAGTATTTATTAAAAGTGTATTTAGTGTTTATTAAAATGTATACTAATTGTGACAAATGATTTTAATTCGTAGCTAACTTTCAAGCCATCGGGGTGTTTTGGAAGAAAGTCTTTGAAGCTTGGCTCACGATAACCAATAAACCCGAATACTACCCGGGAAAAGAAGCGGTTCAAGCCCACTAGAAGGGGCTTAACGCCGATTGTCAAAAATTTTCCGGATAATTAACCGGTTGCAGGTGTCCGACTGGCGTAGCGGGCATAACGACAGCGACATTATAACTTAAGCCTTGAGAGACTTTCGAGCTCAGGGCCAAACTTTTGAGCGGCCCGGGAAACCGTTCAAGTATTTGAATTGTTGGGAAAAACTACGCGGTTGCGCGAAACGGAACGGGGCACAAACCCTTCCGGTCGCCCGACGAGCCGGCTCATACCGGCCTTCAAAAAGGTCGAAGACATCGTCGTTGACAAATCCGAGCAAACTAAACACACCCTCCAATGCTCGTAGCTTCTTCCCGGACAACCGATTAATTTAGCCGACGATGTTAATATAGCCGATGATGAAGAAGTAGAGGAATTGTCTCGACCACGCGGGAGATCGAGAAAAAATAAGGGGGAAGGTTCGTCGTCAACACGATTTAATACGGCGCCCGATGAAATAAACGAGTTGGTCGATCGTTTGGAAACACATGCCACGAAATAGGAAACGACCTTCGAGCATACAACAAACAACAAGAAAGCTGAACCAGACGTTGGAATTGCGTCAAATGAAAGACGACTACGAATCCCTCAAAGCGGAGGGGTTTCACGAGGAAGCCGTGTTATTGTTTCAACGACGACGTGAAAAAATGTGCGAATATTACGGATATTAGTATGTTTTTTAGTTATGTTTTTTTTTTCTTTAGTTATGTTTTTTTATATTTTTAGTTATGTATTTTTTGTATTTCTTTTTAATTTTAATGCATTTTTATTTAATTATTTAAACATATTGGTTTTTATTTGTTTAGTTTAATTATTAAAAGAGAATAATAAAAAAAGATACTGTGAGCCCAATTTGTAGCACATACACCATTACACGTGTCACAATTCGTCCCCATTTGTAGCCCCATCACTACGCATAACCTAAGATTAGCTTTTCCAAGGAGATTTATGTCACAGCTTTTATAAGGAGATGTAATGTCATAACTTTTCAGTTTGTTATCATTTCAATACTTTAACATCTACTATGACTATATTAAAAATACTTATCAAATTAACCCTATAAATAGAGTATAAACACATGGTTCATAAAAAAACTATTAACAAGACATTTTTTTCTAAGTTATTCTCACTCATTCATAATGTCTTCATTCAATCAATTTCTTTAAATAATTTTGTAGGGTGGTAATATTTCTTACGAGAGTGGAGTTGTTTCTTGTGACAAAGCAACCCGAATTTCTTCATTTCCTATTCGCTAGAAAATGTGTCATGAAGAGTTAGCTTTTTTTTGAACGGCAAAGCATATAAAATTAGAAGGCGAAGATCCTCCAGCTAGGAGTTGGAGGGGAATTACAGACTACAACCAAAAAAAGAAAGGAAAATTGGATTTTAATAATCCCAACTTAATGCAGTTTGGTGATAATAATCCCAACTTTGAAAGTAGCTGTCACTGGTCCCAACTTTCACACTATTTATTTTCATTGAACCTCCGTTAAAAAAAACTTAACGACGTTATGTTTTTTTCCAAATTTCAAACTGATATTTTAGGGCTTTTGATCGGAATGAGAATACGAGTCGATTGATGTAAAACTTAACTCGAAACGACGCTTCAAACAGCTTGATTTTTGTTAATTAAAAGTTTAAACACCGAAATTGAAGCTTCCTTTAGTCGTTTGGACCACCGTTTGAAAGTAAGTTTTACATCAATCGACTCGTATTCTCATTCCGATCAAAAGCCCTAAAATATCAGTTTGAAATTTGGAAAAAAACATAACGTCGTTAAGTTTTTTTTAACGGAGGTCCAATGAAAATAAATAGTGTGAAAGTTGGGACCAGTGACAGCTACTTTCAAAGTTGGGATTATTATCAGCCAACTGCATTAAGTTGGGATTATTAAAATTCAATTTTCCAAAAAGAAAAGATAAAAACAAGAAAACACCAAAACAAACAAACTACTCAAGCTAAAATACAAGTCTAAAGGAGACACAATCCAATCTTGCCAAGTAATTTCCTTATGAGGAGATATGTGCTTAATCCAACCACAAAATTGGTCTTGATTTCCTCTAGAACAAACTCTGTGTTGAAAGCTCTACCGCTAAAGGTTTTCACGTTCCTTTGTTTCGAAATGCTCCATATAGCAGAGTAGATAATAACCTTGAGAATCCTTTTCCTCAAATGAGAAGATGAGTGAGAGGCTTCCTCAAGTAGCTGTTCTATCGACCCAAACGCAGTCAAGTCCCAACCACACCATAAAGAAACAGCTCTCCAAACCTGTTTAGCCCGAACACAGTCAAGAAAGACATGATCCGAAGATTCATCTGACAATGAGCAAAAGTACAACTCCGAGATATTGAAACCAAACCCCTAGCCAACAGATTAACCGCCACCGGGATTCTATTTAGAAGTAGTCTCCAAACAAAACAATTTACTTTAATAGGAATCCAACCTTCCCAGAAGCAAGGCGTAGTATAAACCTCACCATAAATCTTCGAAGCCATAACCCGTCTCAAGTCCTGGACCGAGAAGATGCCTGAATCGCCACCACGCCAACTCCAACTGTCATTTTTACCAGAATGGAACGAATATAAAACCACCATTTCTTGTAGATCCTCAATATCCAAATGAGCCTCAGCCGAAAGTGAGCACCTAGACCAAGCCCATATCGTTTTAATCTCCCCCCAGGCCATTAACCATGACTCTATCACACACTAGACAATCTTTGAACAACTATAATCTATATAAATTCGGAAACAAATCTTTAAGAGCAAACCGACCCAACCAAACGTCTAGCCAGAATCTAGTTTTATTTCCCAACCCAACTTTCCTGACAAACAAACCCCACAAGTCAATGCCCAGAGAAGAGAAGCAAGTACCAATTTTAGAACTCTTTTGCCAAGCCCCAACAATTGAAGATCTGCCATCTTACCATCCACATGCAAGCGAGTCGAATGAACAGCTTCTATACATCTCTATTGTTTTTAGTGAAGTATTGTTTTCATGCGTACCGTAAACTAGTAAAGCATGAGGCGACGTGTGTTTAATGAAGTTATTAAGTGACTACTTAATTTAAGTCTAGGTTTTCACTCGTAATTATAGTCGTAATTTATATGTTCGTATATGCTAGTTTAGTCACCGAATTATAAAGTACCTTTATGCTTCGAACACAATTTGGAGTCGTTATATGTACGTTCTTCCTATAAAATATAAAAGTATTATTTTTATATTTGAGGTATAGTATCACCAATTATCGTGTCGAGTGTTCGTGCACATGACATGGTAATGCATGTAATTTTAGTAGACTAGGATTGACATGATGAGCATGCATAAGCCTTAAAAAAAATACTTATGATTTGTCATAAATATATAGTTATAGTTAATGAATTGTACAAATATTGACTTGTGTGATATTGACTTGTGTTTTATAAAAGTTACTGTCTATTAGGTAGTTATTGTATATTAGGTTAACTATGTTTAGAGCCCGTGTAACACACGAGATGATATAAATAATTAAGTTACAAATAAAGCAATACATAATGTATATAGAAAATGAATTACATCTATCATTATACATAAATTGATTTTATTTATATCACAAAATGATTTTTTCAAAAAAAATGAACTTAATAAAAAAAATAATGCACGTGCAAAAACATACACAAGAACACTCCGTCTATTGAAAATTTATTTGCAGTATCATGTATGTATTATTGAAAGAAATTTGGTTATATGAACCAATTTCAGAGAATACTTCTCTTATAATAATAGTTTTGAGCTACACCATGAAAATATTTTGATAAGTTTGAGAGACTTCAGGACTTTTCCAACTGACAAAAAAATAACAGTTATAATCACTATTCAAGAAAAAATCAATGCTGACACAAATGTTTCTAATTTGATAAAAGTTAAAAGTATTGATAGGCCTGGAGGTGGCATGTCAGAAGTGGTTGTCATTTTTTTAAAATTTTAATAGTGATGTGAAAAATACTCAATGTGCAAAATCCCAAATCTTTTGACTATTTCCAAAAATATAATTAAAAATAAATTCGAAACTCAATCACATTTAAAAATCTAACTTTTATTTGTTTTACATTTTCAAGTCCAAACTTTGAACCCGTAAAAAGTTTGACGATAAATCAATTTGAATTCTCAAAATTTTAAAAATATTCAGATTACCCATTTTTTACGTGTAACAAATTTGAGCCAAATGTTGTTAATTTGTACCAAACGATCTATATATCAACATTTAACCCGTAACAATCAAATTTAAGTTTCACCGAAAACTCGAAGCAATCCTTGATAAAAAAAACCCAAGAAACTAAATATGATTTTTATTATTTATTATATTTTAAAGTGATTGGTATATACTATACTTACAATTTAACACATATATGTATAGTTTACTAAATTAATCGAAAAATTAAATAGATAGATTTAAGTCATATATTTATAATTTATAAATTTATATGACAATATAAAAAAAAACAATAAATAAATGGTTTTATTTTTAAAAAATGAATCAACTTTTAAGTATATATTTATAATTTAATGATAAAAAAGTACTTTGTAAATTGAAAGCATATTAGTGTTTTTTTTATTTACAATATTCAACAATATACATAGGATAATATATTAATGATAACATTTAAAATTATATTCTTTTCAATATTTAATAAACATGGTTTGTTGTAGATTTTTGGATTTCACCAAGTATGTTGTGAAATATATTCTAACAATATACATTAATATAATATATAAATATTTATTTGTATAAAAGTGTATAGATATAATATAAATAGAGTTTTAAAAAAAAGTGAATAATTTAATTAGATATAATATAAATGGATTATAAAAGGAAAGTGAATAATTACTTATTTATGCTATATATTAGTTTTGGAGGGAAAAAAATTATGAGAATTAACCACAAACTGACACATGTCACATTTATTTTACTTTATTAGAATATGTAGATTGTGATATATAAAAGTTACTCTCTAAACCCTTTTCTATGATTCTATCTATATTTTCTAGCAGCCACAACACAACTACTTGATGCGGCCGCTACCAAGGTCTTCAAATTTAAATTCAAATCAAAACCAATGTGACATAATCTTGATTCTAAATCATTGCCAAAGTATTGTTGCTAAACATAGTTACATATATCACAAGATTGAACGTGAGCGTCAATAAATAGATGAAACGTAAGGAATTATAGAGATATGGGAGGGCTTATATGTTTAAATTTTATCTTATGTAATGCGAAGTGAACTCGTACACTTGTGATTTGTCTTGTCAAATTTTGATTTATAATGTGGAGTGGAACAGTTCGTCTCTCGTCTCATCTACAAGCAATGATCCACAACGTGTTGCTAGCATGTGAGGCGAGGGCACGAGGCATTCCTTATAGCCCGGTATCTCTCCTATGGATAGTACATAAAACAATACATATATTCTTTTTATACAAGTTTCGCTTTTGATTATTTAGAATTTTAGTTAGAATTCATATCTATCTTGATCGTATAATTAAGTAGCTGTTGAGATCTAACATAGTTCATTTCTTGTTTTAGCTCTTTAGTGTTTCAATACAAACAAGTTCGTTTAGATTTTACTTCTTGTTCAAAAAAGAAGATATGATCATGGAGTCATGAAGACACATTAAATAAAAGGTTCTGGTTTATTCCAACTACCTTAACATGATACTAGAACCTAGGACTCAAATTTGGTGGTGTGTTTTTCTTTTGTGTTCTTAGTTTTGAACTTAAAACGTAACATGTCAAATTTAGTTGGAACATATTTAAAATATCTTTCTTTTTTATAAAATAATAATACATTCTTGTTTATAATTTGTTGATATCTGTTATATAAAATATAGACTTAAGGATCATAAATAATGTGTTACAAGTTAATACTTTCTAACCATCTAACCATAAATCTCTTGGTATATAAATACCTGGCCTTCTTATTATGGAATTCTGCTTGATTCTTGCTGATCAGCGGAGTTCTGCAGGTTCCTTATGCAATTTTATGTATTATTTATATGTAGTTTGTGTATTACTGTATTATGTCAAAAGTTTCATGTAAATATTATGTCGATTGCCATTTTTGTTATGTAATGGAACATGTTTGATCAGTAGTCGATCCACGCAGTTAGGTCTTACGTTCGTTTATATGTTCATTTATATTTTTTCGTTGGAATTTTCGTTTAAATTTCGGTTAATATTTATTTATTACTAATATAGATTTAAAAGCAATTTGTTATTTATAGTGCTTTTCTAATCACACCGGTGATGTGGTTAGAAAACCGACCTAACCGTGGCATATAGCTCTATCCGTGGCATATAAGGGTCTTTTTTATAAAGAAGTTTTTTTTTGTCATTTTGTGTTTAATGTTTATTTTAGTTTTAATTTTATTTGTTTAAATTATTGTTTTTTATATTGTTGTTTCATTAAAAAAAAAATATTGATTTTCGTTATCAACAATCAACCCAATTTAAAAAATTATAGCGAACCAATGTAAATGAACGATATATATACACACAACCATTACAACAAGTATGTACAAATAATAACAAAATGTAGAATCTATTTAAATGTCAACATAACCGGCATGCTAACAGACAATGATTAAATCTTAGGATTTACTTGACGATAAAAAAAAACACAATTAACCACCACGTTCTGACCATCAAACGAGAACGTCCCGCATTAGGCTCTACCGCGAGGACAACAACGACGACATTGTACAATAAACAACACAAAAATTACCACTATTACAACGAGTTTGTACAAATAATAACAAAATGTAGAAGTATATCTAAATGACGGCGTCATTAGCGTGTTAACAGACGATAACTAAATCTTATGATTTACGTAACAATAAAAAACACAAAAAACCACCACCACATTTTGACCATGAAGCGAACACACCAGGCGTTAGGCGCGGTCGCGAGAACAAAAACGACGATAGACTGGGGATTCAGATGTAGGCTTAATAACGACGGCATTGGTGACGCTGCCATTTAGATAGATTTTTTGTTATTACTTGTAAAAACTCGTTGTAATGTTGTATGTGTGCGTGTATATATATATATAATTTATTTAAATTGCTTATGTTATAATTTTTTATAGTTGTTGATAAAGAAAATCAACAAAAAAAATCTATTTTTAACAAAATAAAAAACAATAATTAGAATAAATTAAATTAAATGAAAACTAAAATTAAATTAAACATAAAAAGACAGAAAAAAACGTCTTTTTAGAAAACACCCGTTTATGTCAGGATTGAAGTCTCCTTGACATATAAGACCATCTTCATCGAATGGTTTTGGTGTGGTTCAAACCAAGCTAAAAACCAAGAAACCAATGGAGGACTTAGTTTAAACCAAAAACAATATTTCAAGTTTGGTTTTTCAAACCAACAAAAACCATCAATTGTGGGCCCCAACACTACATCTTTCACCCAATATAGGGGTGGGTTAACGTACAATAAGGGCTTATCGTGCATTAGGTACACGACATTCCAGAATGTTTGATTAAAAAACGCGCGATGGCAATTTCGTAAATAACCCAATAGTAGTTCGCGATCAAAATTCGTCGATTACAAATCAACTCTGATCCAAATTCGGAACTTGTCGCTCAATCTAATTCAATTTCTAAACTCTAATCACAGCTTACAGTATGAAATCTCAAAAGTCAAAAACCAAAATTGAAATAGAACGTCACTAAACATTAAAAATCTTCAAATTGATCAAAAATTGATGATTTAATCAATTAAATTGATGTGTAAGAGGCTTTAGAATCATAAATCGATTATGAAAATACATATTAACA
Source organism: Bidens hawaiensis (assembly GCF_021521415.1). NCBI lineage: Eukaryota > Viridiplantae > Streptophyta > Magnoliopsida > Asterales > Asteraceae > Bidens > Bidens hawaiensis. The sequence continues at coordinate 678,844 of NW_027491561.1, forward strand.
CACTTAATTGAGCTATGATTAGGGTTCATGTTTAAACGTTCTACTCAAAGTTTATACGTTCTGACCAAAATAAACACCAAAATGATTATTTTAATCAATCGAATTGATGTGTAGAAGTATTTAGAATCATCAATTGATTATGGGATTGCAGAAATAACGCACTCAATCGAGCTCTTATTAGGGTTCAAAATGTTATGTTTAAACGTTCTGAAACAAAACCGAAGACCTATAAACGTTCTGATACGTTCAATGAAGTTCTGGGTGTTAAAAAAATGAACATCTTTAAACGTTCTAATACTTTCAATGAAATTATGGGTGTTCAAAAATCATGAACATCTTTAAACGTTCTAAGAAGTTCTGGGTGTTCAAAAAAGTTTAGAAGTTCTGAACTTCTAAACAGAACTTCTAGACTAACAAAAAAAATTAAACACCTGAAGTTCAGAACTTCTAAACAGAACTTCTAAACTAACAAATGTTAAATGTTGTGTTTTTTCAAATGTTAAACCTTTAAACGTTCAGGCAAACAAGTTTAAACGTTCAGCCAAGAGAGTTTAAACGTTCAGGCAAAAGAGTTTAAACGTTCAGGCATAACCCACTAAAAATTGAAAAAATTAATCGGCCGAATCTTCAAATTGATGATTAATTAGATCAATTTAAAGGTTAATTGATGAATTAGGTTCATCAATTTCAATTTCAATTTCAATTTTATCAAAATATTAACAAACCTGTGAACAAATAATAGACGACGATGTATGATGATTGTGGATGGTGGCTTCGACAATGGACGAAATCGTTGTACGATGAAGATTGCTGAATGGTGACGATGAAGGTGGACGGAATCGATGGGAGCAGTGGATCAGATTTGACGAAAATTACAAAACTGCCATCGCGTTAAATTGAAGATCGACGGGTATACGAGTCGCGTACGTATTGTATGATAAACCATTATTGTATTGGATCCTTTATCTATATATATATATACCCATATTTATATTTATAAAATACATTAAAATATTATACTTATATAAATATTTTTTTATACTCATTTCAAGAATTATGTATTTTTTTCGTTTGTCTATTTTTTACGTAACGGCAAGTTTAACGATTAAGTTTTTTAACGGCTATTTTTTTAATGATTTTATTATCTATTTTACAACGCTTAACTCGAATAAAAAAAACATTACAAGAAGTTCTAAGAAAAAAACGTTACAAGAAGTCCTAAGAAAAAAAATGTTACAAGAAGTCCTATACATTACAAAGAGTCCTAGAAAAAAAACGTTACAAGAAGTACTAGGAAAAAAGTTACAAGAAGTCCTACTTATCCAAATCAACGTCATGCAACCCGTGTTTCGCCATTATTTTTATTGTATTGCTATTTATTTAAATAAAAATTAAATATTTTATAGTATTGTGAAATTCTGATTTAAAATAAATGTAAAAGTAAGAGATGATATGAAAATGTAAAGATGGTTTGAGAATGTTTATTGTTGGAGTAAATTGGTGGTTTTTAAGAAAGCTGACGTGCCAGTGATGTGGCTGGTTTGAACAAGAAACTGTTGGAGATGGTCCAAGGCTGGCCGGTACGGGTCCGACATGGCAGCTCAACTAGCAATCCTCACGCGTTTGGTCTCCCTGGAGCACCCAATTATTTCCATATCACTACTGTTGATAACAAAACCCAATTATTTCCATACACGTTGCAAAAGCAGTACGACTTTGAAGATGGGCAGTTGCAAGCCCTGCTCACTTTCTCTCCAACCACCGCCTTCACAGTTTCACACCTTATTTTTTCTTTCCTTTTCGTTTTCCTTCAGTGAGTCCGTCTTTGGGGGTGTTTGGCCTAGCTTCTATTTTTAAGCTTATGCTTATATATAAAATTAGTTTATAGCTTTTTTTCTATTATTTGATAAGCTTTTTTTAAGTGTTTGGATTAGCTTATATTCTACAAGTTAATTATGTGTCTTAATAAGTTATTAAATCCAACATTCTTTAATTTGTTAGAGTAATAATTACTAATCCACCACCATTTAAGAACAAATGAGTAATTTACACCCTTAAACAAATAAGCTTCTAACAAATAAGCTAAAAAATCATATTCAAATAAGCTTCTTGAAATGAGCTTATATAAACTAATAAGCATAAGCTTAAAAAGCTAAGACAAACACTAAGTTAAGCTTATTTTGTAAAAAAAGCTATAAGCTTGGTTAAAAAAGCTAGGCCAAACACCCCCTTTATACGTTCTTCTAGGTTTGTCTTTTTTTCCCCAATTGCCATTACTAATTTGTATTCGTTTTAGCTTCATGATTCGTGTGTTTTTCAACCGAATCTGACTTTAAGTTGAGTGTATCGATTTAATTCTAGTTATTATGTGTTTTCTCTGATGGTTTTCAGGTAGCTGAAAGCCAAATTGGAGAACAAGGTTTGGATGCTATTGTGGTAACATAATCGATTTGCAAGATAGGTCCTTTTTTCGTATATTGTTTATTAATTTTGATAAAAAAAATAAAAATTGGACACATGTAATTGAACGAATTTGGTCTTCTGTTTTAAATGCTTTCTTTTATCAATCTTTTTTGAGTTTGAGAATTTATATGTTTAATTAGAGCTTTGTAACTTTGTTTACAAGAGAATTCCCTGCAGAGAGGAGGTAATGTACAATCTCATTCCTGGTAACCAATAGCAAGCCACTGATTTCCTGGTAAACAATACGATATCTTATTTCTATCATCTTTAACGATAATCGTGTCGAATTTGTTGGCTGCTTGCATTACCTTCTAATTGCCCATAAATTCGTATGTTATTACTGTTAGTTTCAACTTGCGCATCGGGTGGCAATTAAAATTTTGAGTTGTCAGTTTTGAGAAAATTGTTGATATTGGTTAATCGATTAGTTTTAGATTATAGTTACGAATTTGTGGTGTCAATTTGATCGCAGGGAAGTTGACTTTGGTGGGTTTTATGCTTTACAGTTGGTCATTTACATTTCTGATGGTTGTGGCATGAGGGGATCATATGTTGTTACTATTAGCATTTACTTGGTATTTGTATGGTTTTCTTTGTGAATAGTGTTGAAAATTTTGTTTTATCCGGTTAGCTCTCTAATTGCATGTTAGGAGTTGTAAGTACTATATTAGGTTTCTTTTTATGGTCTGTCATTAGTTGTTGCAGGGGGTGCTTCGAGAGTAATTGTTGTAATCTTAAAAGTGGTATGTAATGCTTTATTGCTAATTGTTAAATTTGTATATTTAACAATTGTATACTTAGATGCTAATTTAGGATACTGCATATGCATATTACTTCCAGTCAGTATTAATTTGTTAGCAATCTGCATTGGGTTTGTTAACAACTGACTTTTTTTTGTGTTTTTTTCTTTTCGTGTTGATGACTAATTTAGAATAATAAGTTAGCTTGCATTCTTATATTATATATTTTGAAGCTAATTTAGATTAATAATCTACATAAGAAGATTACTTTCACTCAGTATTGATTTGTTAGGTATCTAAATTGGGTACTTTCAAAACTGACTTTAGTTATTTTGATATTGACATGTAGCTTTAAGTTTGTGTTTTTTTTATTTCAGGCCCATAGTCCCCAAGGATTTGTGGCTTGAATCTAAGATGGAAGATCCCTACCATATCATGTTATTAGAGAATTGAAATACACGGTGGGTATAAGTTTAATATATTTTGCATTTTGTTTTTGACCTACAATGGTTTTCACTCTGCAGATTTCTTAGTTTTATTTTCATGGCAGTTATAAGTTTTAAAGTACAGGCAACATTAAAATAAACAGGCTGCAACTGCTGATTTGGAAAATGACTTTGAGGGATCACTGCATTCTCGGGTTTAAAATACAAGAAAAAGAAATGATAAGATTGAATAGAGGAAGAAAGGAAAAGAAATTATATACTTAGAAGGTATTCTCGAGTTAAAATAAAAGAAAAGAAAAGAAAAGAAAGTGTTTATTACATTCTTGAGTTAGATTGCAAAGAAAAGATAGGAAAAAAATTGATAACTTTACAATTATGTCCTCGTAGTAACATAGAAAAGAGAATTAAAATAGGGTAAATTGGTAATATGGTAATGGAATATAAATTTTCCTTCACAATCCGGCCATATTTGTCAGGAAAATTTTGAAGGAAAAAGGGCTTAAGTTTTCCTTCTATTCTCTTTCTTTTCTTTTAATGAAAAAACTCAAGAATGAAAAAATAAAAAATTTCTTATCATTTCTTTTCGAATCCCTTGAATAAAAAACTCAAGAATGCAGTGTAAGAGATTTGTAACAAGATAGATTGTACAGAGCTTACATTTGTAAATTTAACCTTGAATATGTTGAGATATTTTTTGTTTTACAAGTTGTTAATTTGTGAAATATGAGCGTTTTGACCTTCTATAAATAGGCAAGTTTTTTCTAGTTGATTTTTAATATTGACTTTTTAAATTTGATTTTTATAAATAGTTTAGCCTAAGGCTATGCGTAGTGGATGGGCTACAAATTGGGACGAATGCGACACGTAGCGCCAGGTCAGCAAGGGGTGAGAATTTGTTTTTGGGGTGTAATGGTGTATGAGCTACAAACTGGGCCCACGGTATCTTTTTTTATTCTTTTTTTATAATTAAACTAAACAAATAAAAACCAAGTAAATTAAATAATTAAATAAAAATGTATTAAAATTAAAAAAAATACAAAAAAAACATAACTAAAAAAATACATAACTAAAAATAAAATAAATACAGAACTTAAAAAAAACTAATATCCGTAATATTCGCGCATTTTTTCACGTCGTCGTTGATTCAATAATGCGGCCTCCTCGTGAAGCCCCTCTGATTTGCGGGATTCGCATTCTTTACTCATTTCTCGCAATTTCAACATAGCGATAATCTTTTCGTTTTGTTTGTTGGTTTCTCTCATGGTAGCGGTGAGTTCCACGACAATCTTTTCGTGTTGTTTGATGGTTTCTCTCATGGTAGCGGTGAATTCCACAGCATGGGTTTCGAAAGGAGGGAATGGGTGGTTTTGTTGGTTCGGGTTGTTTTAGGATTCATTTTGTTAGATTTTTTGAAGAATTTGGGTATGAATTGTGTATGAAATAGAGAAGATGTATGTTTATATATATATATATATTGTTTTAATTAATTTTTTTTTATCGTTGCCAGCAGTCATATTATTAAAATAATAATATTTTTTTCCTCCTTCCGGCGACAAAACCCACCCGCCCCATTTCGCCCGGGGGGGGGGGGGGGGACAAAATCGCCCCAGCCACCCCACGATTCTCGCCCACTACGTTAAGCCTAAGAGGGTTATGGTTAGTAGTTACAGGGGACAGGGTGGTCTGTGATGGACCATCCATCACGTGTTGTGGCACATGGAACACCGCCGCTGGTCCCCCCCCCCCCCCCATCACGCGTGATGGGGGTCCGGCCGTGATGGCCATCACGTTGTGAAGATCAAGAAATGTGACCGTTGGGGGGGGGGGTCGACCGTTGGGGTTGGGAATTTAATAAAAAAAAAATAAACAATATAAATAAACAACCATTTCAATCCAACTCAAAACACTCTCAATCCTTTACTACAAAAACCTATTTCTTCACCACTTCAATTCAAAACAAAAAATATGGAATTTCCGAGCAACTCGTTTCTGCTAGACACTGATAGCTCTTCGTATTTGGATGATGACATTGTTGAATGGTTCCTGTTGTTATATAACGAACTTGAATTCCACAGCATGGGTTTCGAAAGGAGGGAATGGGTGGTTTTGTTGGTTCGGGTTGTTTTAGGATTCATTTTGTTAGATTTTTTGAAGAATTTGGGTATGAATTGTGTATGAAATAGAGAAGATGTATGTTTATATATATATATATATTGTTTTAATTAATTTTTTTTTATCATTGCCAGCAGTCATATTATTAAAATAATAATATTTTTTTCCTCCTTCCGGCGACAAAACCCACCCGCCCCATTTCGCCCGGGGGGGGGGGGACAAAATCGCCCCAGCCACCCCACGATTCTCGCCCACTACGTTAAGCCTAAGAGGGTTATGGTTAGTAGTTACAGGGGACAGGGTGGTCTGTGATGGACCATCCATCACGTGTTGTGGCACATGGAACACCGCCGCTGGTCCCCCCCCCCCCCATCACGCGTGATGGGGGTCCGGCCGTGATGGCCATCACGTTGTGAAGATCAAGAAATGTGACCGTTGGGGGGGGGGGGGTCGACCGTTGGGGTTGGGAATTTAATAAAAAAAAATTAAACAATATAAATAAACAACCATTTCAATCCAACTCAAAACACTCTCAATCCTTTACTACAAAAACCTATTTCTTCACCACTTCAATTCAAAACAAAAAATATGGAATTTCCGAGCAACTCGTTTCTGCTAGACACTGATAGCTCTTCGTATTTGGATGATGACATTGTTGAATGGTTCCTGTTGTTATATAACGAACTTGAAGGCCCAAGCCGTCCAAAGAAAAAAATGGTGGATCGTGATCGTATACACGCCCACAAAGTGCTAATGAAAGACTATTTTGTGGAGGAGCCGAAATACAATGACGAGACGTTTGAGGAACGGTTTCGTTTGCAGAAATCTTTCTTTTTAAAGATTGTAGCCGGCGTCGAAGCAAGCGAAGAATGGTTTCAAGAATCTTACGACGCGATGGGCAAACGAGTTTTACGCCGCTTCAAAAATGCACATCCGCTATTCGTACCCGACCAATTCGATAAATACTTACAAATGTCTCAGAGAACTTCACGTGAATGTCTCCAATTCTTTTGTAACGCGATTATTAAGTTGTATGGAAAAGAGTTACTACGAAAACCAGCAAGACACGACATTACACGTCTTTACAACGCGCATGAGGCTAGATGGCATTTTCTAGGGATGCTCGGTAGCATCGATTGTACACATATCGAATGGGGGAATTGCCCACGTGAGTTTCGAGGGGCGTATGTTAGGGGTGATATCAAACGACCGACCATCTCACTGAAGTGGTTGCATCAAATGATTTATGGATTTGGCATTCTTATTTTGGTGTTCCTGGCTCAAACAACAACATCACTGTTCTATACACATCACCGTTGTTTCAAAGCGTAACAAATGATACCGCATATTTCTGTCCGTATTTTGTCAACGGGAGATATTACAGATGTGGATACTATCTTGTCGATGGTATCTACCCGCAATGGTCTGTTTTTGTGAAAACCTTTTCGTTTCCTGCCGAGACCAATGAAAAGGCGTTCAAGAAGTTGCAATAATCGGCAAGAAAAGATGTCGAGAGAGCTTTCGGTGTCTTAAAGGGTAAATGGTGCATACTTAGTCTACCGGTTCGTGCAATGAAAAAAGCCACGATCTCTAGCTTAGTATACGCATGCATCATATTACACAATATGTTAATAAAAGAATATGGACGTGCAATTTCTCCAGATTTGGTGTCGGATCCTCCTACTCAAATTCCCGTTTCTGAGGATGTGCAATTAGACTTACGGGATGAAGATATTCACTATCGGTTGAGATATGATCTAGTTGAAGTTGCAAGTTCTTTAGGTTTGGAATTTCCGGATTCGGACGAGGAGTAGATTGTTTATTGTAACTTTATTTTTTAATTAATTTTAAGTTGTAATATGCTCTAGTAAAATATTGTTTTTAATTTTTAAATTGTAAAACTAACATATATATATATATATATATATATATATATATATTTAAACCATCACACCACTCCTACTAAAATTTCATCACTAATGATGAAAAGTGATAGGGTGATGTGACACACCTCCATTGGGTGTTGAGTGTGATGGGTTTTGGATTACCCCCACTCTATTAGTACAATCCAATTCTAAGGCTATGTGGTATACTCTAACCCATCTTAATTTCACATAAGCTCCACATCACTCATTTTTTCTCTTTCACTCTATGTCATCCAAAAGAAATGGTTTAACCCATTTAATACATAATTAATATAACAAATCAATTAGTAATTAATACAAAATTAATGCATATTGTTCCTTTTAACCCGTTAAAAGCATAACACATGGGCCTTTTTAACACACTTAACACAAGTGGGAAGTGGTTTAATACATCTTTAAAGTGTCATGTCATGTTAACCCATGTAGCGGTTAGAGTATACCTCATGGCCTAACCTCAAGCCTAGGGGTGCAAATGAGTCGAGCTGCTCGCGAGCTACTCGAGATCGGCTCGTTAAAAAGCTCGTTCGAGCCGAGCTTTATCGAGCCCGAGCACGAGCTCAAGCCTAAAAATAAGCTCGTTTAATAAACGATCCCGAGCCCGAGCTTTACTTATCGAGCTCGAGCCGGCTCGCGAGCCTAAACGAGCCTGCCATGTGTATAATTTTTTAAAATATATATTTAATAATTATTAATTAATAAATATAATGTTATGAAAAAATAAATAAATATAACTAAATAATATATATTCTTTTATACATAAAATTATAATAGAAAAAAATATATAAAATATTATAATTATATAAAAAATAATTTATAAATAGTAAACGAGCCGAGCCCGAGCAGAGCTCGAGCTTCAAAATTCATTCACGAGCCGAGCTCGAGCTTTTAAAATAGAGCTCGAAACGAGCCGAGCTCGTTTATTTTTTTTACTGTTAAGTTGGTTTTTTAATTTAAATAAATATATATATATATATTTAAAATAAATAAGATATTAATTTTTATTATATCTTATTTTATAGGCTTTTTACATCAATAATTTGGTGAGAATAATTTTTAATTTAATAAGATGTTATAACTCGTTTAAGAAATATCTGGGTTTGGTAAGACCAATACCTATTAATTTGGGTCAAATGCATGAGAAACCTCTATTTAAAAATCAAGACTCCAAAAAAAGGGGGAGCGACCACATCGCGATACGTATGATTTTTATGTTTTCGTTTATATATATATATTATATATATATATAAATTTCTAACATTCTGGCCTTTGTTTATGAGGATGTTTTTTAATATGTTTATAATCTGATATTATGTTTATTGTATATGGTATATTTAGGGTTTCACAAAAGTGTATGCTGGAATCGAAGGTTGATCACTTGTACACCAATACAAGTCAATTTATGTTGTAATGGGTGGTCTCGGAAATGAAATCTATATGGTTTGGCCCGGATGGAGTAAGGTTAGTTTTATTTTATTTGTGTTTTTTTGTTATCAAGCATTAAAAGTAGTATTAATATTTTTTTTTTATTTTTTTTTGTAGAGAAAACAAAAAGCTGTTTGGAGATATGTTTAGGGGGAGTTTGAAGGTCTTAGCCCATTTTGGGCTCTTTCAAGTTATGAAAAAGCGCCTTACCAAAGATGACCTTGTCCTCGTGGTCAAGCTAGCAGCCAATGACGGTGTGTTGCTTCTGTGGAAGGGAAGAAAAGTCTATTTTTTCGCTACATCTTTGGAAAGAAAGGTAGCTGACCCAAGGGCAAATGATCTGGGCCCTTTCAAGTTGTTATGAAAAAGCGCCTTACCAAAGATGACCTTGACCAAAGACGGTCTGATTTGTGAAAAACTAAAATTTTTAAAAAAGTTGTACCATTTTTTAAAAGAAAAATTCCATAGAATACTTAAATCACAAATACATAACATCCTTAAACTTACAAACTACGTTACGGAAATCAAACATGTCATCACAACACGTTAACTGATTTAGCACGATTAATCAAACATCATATGTCATAAATGTTAAACCTAGTTAAAACAGGTTTTTTATGATGTGACAACCGGCTTATGCCCTAACATGTTTAACTTCGTGTCATGTTAATCGCGTGTGGTTGAAGTTGTTTACTTCATGTCATGTTGTAACAATGTAAGATTGAAGTTGTTTATTCATGGTATTAAAGAATTATTGCAAAACATTACGCAAATGTGGCTCTAAATTTAATGACCATCACTTACACTTATCAAAAAGTAGATTCTTCTCACCCATTATTGTGTTACACTTAGGTTGAGGGGTGTGGGGCTTCAACGGGGGCGCTAGAGCCCCTCCGCTCGCGCCCCCAGGCGCTAACACCACACCACCGGGGCGCTAACCGGGGCGCTAACGCGGAAAAACATGCAGGCGCAAGCTGGTTAGCGGGAGAAGAGAGAGAAAAGCACGGGATTTGATGGTTTTTTGACCGTTGGGAGCCGACCAAACCCAAAAAAAAAATATTTTTCCAATATAATTATACCCCATTAAAGCCCCCCATACCAGGGCCAGGGGCTCCAACGGGGGCTCCAACACCCCCCTTATCCAGTTTCTCTCTCTGCCACACGTCATAATATTATTGGTTGGAGCCCCCACTGGAGCCCCCATTAGAGCCCCCCACACCCCTCAGCCTTATCAAAAAGAAGATTCTTCTTACCTATTATTGTGTTAGGGCATCTCATTCTCACTTCTTTTTCTTATTACCATAACCAATCAGTCTCAATATTCCACCAATAACCAAAATATCATCATTATTTCACACACATAAATCAACACATGTTTTGGAAACCCTTAAAAAACCAAACAATAAATCAATTCATGCTCAACTTTCACTTGGACCAAAAACAACTAATCTTACATAATGGTGCAAGGACTAATGCTTTCAAAATTAGCATACGTGTCATATTCTTGCAACGGGTATGATGGCACGTAATTGGCCTGTGGTAGAGGATACACGTGGTCACTGGTGGTGGAATTATTGTAATGATAACCGTTATAACCCTGAGAAGACGGGTAATCAATTAGAGGCGAATCATAATGAACACGGGGCATGATATAAAGGTTATAATGCATAAAACTAGCATCTGTATAATAGGGCATATTATAACCAACAATGGGGGGACCATAAGGACCATTATTGTAGTATTTTTTTCTTTGTTGATATATAGTATTAAAAATAAAATAAAACTTGTGTTCATCTTTGTTGATATATGCAGCCGTTTGGTTAAGGCAAAATGTGCAATACTTTCAAATATTAAATAAATTTAAAATTAAGTTGCTAAAGGAATATTTTAACAATCATCACATCTAAACTACAAATCCAACTCTTGCTATCGGACACAAACAATTTGATATTATATTTTAAACGACTCTTTTCTTACCCAAACTTATTTAGCTTCAAACTCATTTGCACCCCAACTCATTTTTATCGAGACTCCCACATGACCAATCACTAATCATAGTCAGGTTCGATTCTACATATACAAAGATACATTATTAGAAATAGACGGGTATGATTACTGAGATTTTCCGCTATAAGACGTCCCTCTGTGGGCGCTGTGGGGGAGAAAGATGGGCGTCTTTTGGTGTGGAACAGGGGCGCCCTTGGCGGTGGGGCGGTGGATGAAGGTGGTCAGGACGATGGGCGCTAAAGGAGGAAAAAGGGGTGGCCCCACCCCCAACGGCTATATTACCGTTTAAATAAAAAAATTCAAAACTATTATATATATATATATATATATGGATACTCAATCTCTACAAACTTATAAACATATCCTACATCTCTTTAAACTTATAAAATTTTCTCCAAAAATATGTCTTCCGAATCATCTTCGACACCCGACTACTACCCTGATCCCGACGTTATTTCAGACTCGGATTCAGAGGATGAAGAGATATTTAGTGTTATTCGAGATGTTGCCCAAATCTTAGTCGAGCATTGCGAAAGCTCACAACCACGAACAAGACGACCTCATATTCAACGAGATCGTGTAGGTGCTCATGACCGGTTGATAAAAGATTGTTTTTCGCCGAACACGACTTTTGATTCAGAACGATTTTGGCGCCGTTTTCGGATGAGTCGCCAACTATTTTTACGAATAGTTGGTCATTTAGAACGCGATTATGCGTTTTTTCAACAACGACAGGACGCGAGAGGTAAACCGGGTTTTTCTCCAATGCAAAAATGCACGGTGGCAATTTTTCAACTAGCATACGAGGCCATGAGCGGCGCCATGGAAGAGTATTTATAGATTTCGGAGACAATGGCCCGTGAAGCCCTTTACACGTTCTGCGAATGTGAGTATCATTATCATTTTAAATATTTATTTCTAAATCATCTTATTTTAAGTGTAAACTTTATAAATTGACCTTAAAATTATTAATATTAGGTATTCCTCAACTATATCATATGAAATATTTGAGTATGCCGACTCAAACTGACATACAAAAAATATACTAGGTACATCAACAAAGACACGATTTTCCCGGGATGCTTGGTTGCCTTGATTGCACACAGTGGGATTGGGAAGCCTGCCCAGTTGCTTGGCAAGATCAATATCATCGGGGTGATCATGATGCCCAACAATTATTCTTGAGGCTGTTGCATCATTTGATCGTTGGATATGGCATGCGTTTTTTTTGGGATGCCCAGTGCAAACAATGATATAGCTGTGATAATTGCGTCCCCTATTTATGACCGTATCATAAACGGAGCTGGGCCCGAAACCTCATTTTCCACGAATGATGTCAACTACGAATACCGATATTATCTAGTCGACGACATTTATCCGGATTGGGCCACGTTGGTTCGTAGCTTTACATGTCTGACTGAGTCTGACTGACAATAAACGAAAATATTTCAAGAAAAAAAAAACATGAGTCAGCTAGAAAGGACATCGAAAGGGCATTCGAGGTATTAAAGAAACGTTGGTATTGGGCCACGTTGGTTCGTAGCTATCGTTAGACATCCGACTCGTATTCAGCAAATGGATAAGTTAAGAAACATAATGGACACTTGTATTATCTAGCATAATATGATATTAGAGGACTCGGATAGAGCAATTTGTCAAGATGAGTACAAAGATGCGCTGGAACCGATCACAACACTAAACGAAGATGAGAAACTTACTAATTTATTAAGAACACGAAGAAGGAAACCGAATTTTAGTCTTCGATCGGATTTGGTTGAACATCTTTGGAGAAACAAGCAACATAACGACGACAACTAAAAATAGTTGATTTTTTTATATATATGATCTTTAATTTAGTTTGTTTATTTTTATTATTGTATTTTATATATTTGTTGTTTTTTTTGTTTTATATTACAAAAAAAATTTAAAGGGGCATCGATGCCCCTTCATCATAGAGGGGCATCATTGGGTGGGGCTTCGATGCTCCCAGTGCCCACATGACGCTGACGTGGCACTGTAAAGGAGCATCAATGCCCCGTACCATAAAGGATAGTCTAATGAAAGATTTTGACTTACGGCTACATTAATCATAGTGAGCAAATCCCAAATTCAAAAGTAAATTCAGATTGCAACAAGATTAAATACACCTTTTCACTTTTAAACAATAATTAGTGAGATACCCCGTGCTATACGACGGGCACATTGTCCTTTTCACTTTTAAACAATAACTAGTGAGATACTCCGTGCTATGCAACGGATACATTGTCTGTACCGGTTGGGTTTGTCACGGTACTGCAAAAGAAAGAGAAAAACCCAAATAGAAGTTGCATATCATAAGCAAAAATGCAAAATCGATGAGTGTCGTTAATAAAAAAGTAAGATTACTATATTTTAGAAATAAGTTTAATTCACATTTGACCAGCCCACTTCCACTTATTCCCATCATCAACATACCCTACGCCGATGAGGTCCAGCCCAGCTGGTCGGAGGTGGGGGGGATAACTCGCTTGCGAGGATCCCGCCCGGGTGGTGGCCTAGGTTCGAGTCTCTGCGGAGGCAAAAAAATACCATTTTAGGTTGAAAGGTCCTTCTCTCTGGGAGATTCGAACCCGGGTCCTTTAGGTGTTAGGGGGTTTGCATTGCCAGTAAGCCAAACTGTTCAAAAAAAATCAACATACCCTACGCTTTATTCCCTCCATTTATTTTTCAAAAACAAGTCTAAAATGGACTTGCCAGTTTGAATACGTCGTATATAATCACGATATTTTTAAATTTCACCTAAGCCTTACTAAGTATTAGATTAAAATATGTTGACGAGCGGGGTATATAATGATAAACGACACGAGAACGGAACGGTAAACGTGTTCGTAGTTGAGACACCCACATATTTACACTTTAACCCTCATAAACCCTAGATATATAACCATCCTTTCTCCTTACAATCTCATTCACAAACCCCAAACCCTAATGTGTTGGGTTCCAGTGGTGATCAGTCAACGGTTTAACGATTAAACCCGGTTTTAATGGTTTCATAATTATTAATCATTTTAATAATTAAATAAGAAAAACGCAGCGGAATATAAAATCGAGTAATCACCAAAAACGGAACCATACAGGATCCGGTTACATACGATACGAGTACAAGCCAATCAAAATTAAATATAATTGTAAACCGACAATATATTTAAGTTTACCTCGGTTAATAAATAACCGTTTGAGACACCGAGGGATAACAGACAACGCTAGGTGACAACACGAGACTATGTCCGGCTATGGCGGTGCACGGTGATGGCGGCGGACGGACAAGACAGCAGCAGCGGTGGTGCGCAGGTGCTGGACAGCAGCGGCAGCAGCCTCACAGCAGCGGCGGCAACAAGCGGACGGTGGTGGCGGCAGCCCTTGCAGGTGGCGGCGGCGGTGACCGGCGGGACTAGGGTGGCCGGCGGCTGGAGTGAGAGGGAAAGGAGAGAGTGGTGGCTCCTTGGTGGCTAGGTTTAAAACCTTGCTAGGTTTATGATAATAATATATTATATAAAGCTAATTAGGTTTAACTAAACTAGTTAAACCCAACGGGCCACCAAGTCCATCTCTAACCCAAAAGCCCGTTCCATCCATTTATCTCGTTATTTTGTCAATCCCGGTTAACTAACTTAAGCGGGTGTTTTAGTTTGTTAACCACGGTGTAACTCTCACGGGTCATAACCCGGTTGGCCGCGTTGACTTAAGCGCACCGGTCCATATTTCCAACTGTCTCCCACTTGGACGGATTCGGTTAAGTTTCTCAACGCTGACAACCAGCAGTGCTCTTGCTACACATGGCTGCCCCTAACAGGTTATGACATTTTAAATTCATTAACCAAATGGTCTTGGAATACACTATTGCAAGATAATGAAAATATAGTAATCGTTGTCATCTATCATTTCCGTATAAGACATCAATTGAACAATGAGACATGGATCATATCAATCTCATATGGTGTTCAATCATTATCGTTTTCGTTCTCGAGTCAAAGTGGTCCAATCAAACACACAGTAAGTTTGGGTGAGGCCTCACACTTCACCAGTTTGAATCAACTAAGGCGCCAAGATGTCTAACTGTTACATATCGTGTAAGAGTACAGAATCCCATCTTGATTACATACAACTCCCACTGAACTTTAGAATACTCCCAACCAATGCCTTTATGACTGGCAGTTACGCGACAACGTTTGACACTGATCAAAGAATACCTTTAGTAAACGAAAGTTCTAATATGTATATCAGGTCTAAGGATACTAAATGAGCATACCAATATCAAATGCATCTTATGGCTAAGATCCATGAAGATGATTTGATGCGAGTTACATCCAACGTCATTCATAATGAGGTCTGTGAGTTTGGAAGTCAACCCTTTGAGTCCAAAGTCAGAATAGTCTTAATTCAGAATCGCTCCCATGAGTCTAACTGACTAAGGATAATTTAGAATACAATATTCATGGATAAAACGTATTAAAACGAACACAGTTATAGTATTCAACATTTGCATTTAACCATTAAATCAAAAGTGAACTTAAAAGTATAACTGTTTAAATGTTCATACATCCAAATACTAAATCAAAACAAATTACTAGCTATCTAAGACCGATAGCATCCCTATGATGGTCATGCTTGTCCTGAGTCATCGGCTTAGTGAACGGGTCTGCTAGGTTTTGATCTGTGTCTACTTTGCTTATTATGATGTCACATCGTTCCAGTATCTCCCGTATGAGGTGGAACTTCCTTAGAATGTGCTTGGCTCTGTGATGAGATCTGGGCTCTTGGCACATGTGTTATCACAGAACACCTCGATTGGTCTGCGAATACTCGGAACCACATCGAGATCGGTGATGAACTTCTTCATCCAAGCAGCCTCTTTAGCAGCATCCGATACAGATATATATATTCGGATTCGGTGGTAGAATCTGCCACTACACTCTGTTTGGAGCTCTTCCAATAAATAGCTCCTCCATTGAGAGTGAAAACGAAACCCGACTGTGAGCGCGAATCATCTCGGTCAGTCTGGAAGCTTGCATCAGTGTAACACTTTACAGTGAGCTCTTCTTCCACTCCCCCAAACACCAAGAACATATCTTTGGTCCTATTCAAGTACCTTAGAATATTCTTTACAGCAGTCCAATGAGCAATGCCAGGACTTTGTTGAAAACGACTGGTCATGCTCAAGGCATACGAGACGTCTGGTCTAGTACATAACATAGCATACATGATAGAACCAACCGCTGAAGCATATGGAATTGCTTGCATATGCTTAGATTCAATGTCCGTTGCCGGAGATTGCGATTTGCTCAACACGGTTCCTTTAGTCATTGGAACAGCTCATTTCTTGGAGTTTTCCATTGAGAAGCGTGCCATTACTTTGTCTATGTAAGTACTTTGACTTAGCCCAAGAATCCGCTTAGATCTATCTCTATAGATCTTTATTCCCAGAATATATGCGGCTTCTCCAAGATCTTTCATTGCAAAACAAGATTCCAACCAGTGCTTAACTTCCTTAAGCATAGGAATGTTGTTTCCAATGATCAGTATATCATCCACATACAAGATGAGGAATGATATAGTGCTCCCACTAGCCTTTCTGTAAACACAAGGCTCATCTTCATTTTTGACAAAAGCAAACTCTTTGATTTTCTCATCAAAGTGAAGATTCCAGCTTCGAGATGCTTGCTTAAGTCCATAAATAGACTTATTCAATTTGCAAACCCTATTAGGATATTTAGGATCGACAAAACCTTCAGGCTGAACCATATAAACATCTTCAGAAAGATGCCCGTTAAGAAAAGCGGTTTTGACATCCATTTGCCATATCTCGTAGTCATAGTACGCAGCTATGGCAAGAAATATTCTTATTGACTTAGTCATAGCAACAGGCGAGAAGGTTTCATCATAGTCAACACCTTGAGTTTGAGTAAAACCTTTCGCGACTAGCCGTGCTTTATAGGTTTGCACATTTCCATGCATGTTGGTTTTTCTCTTGAAAATCCATTTGCTCCCTACTGCCCGACTATCGGGGGTAGCTCAACCAAGTTCCAAACTTGGTTATCATGCATGGATTGCATCTCGGCGTTCATGGCATCTTGCCATTTCTCGGATTTCGGATCCAAGATAGCATATTTGTAGTTAGTAGGCTCGTCGCTAGACTCGGCTACTAATAAGACTTCGGGACCATCTAAATGCCATAGGTATCTAGAATTTGGTACGGGAGTCCTGCTACTTCTGCGAACGCTCGTGTTCACGTCTGATGTATCAGCAACAACAACTTGTTGATCAGACGCTCCAACTTCCTCAGCGGTTGTTTGTGCTTCTTGAATTTCTTCAAGATCGACAATGTTATCTCCAGTTCCTTGATTGAGAAATTTCTTCTCAAGGAAGTGGCCTTTCCTCTTGATAGAAATCGTATTTGTATCAGGATGAAAAAAGTAATAACCGCTTTGGTTATTGTATCCGACGAAAACAACTTTTACGCCGCGGGGATCAAGTTTGTCATCAAACTCACTTGAGATGTAAGCATCACATCCCCATACTCTAAGATAAGACAATTTGGGCTTATTTCCCTTATGCCATATCTCATATGGGGTTTTGTCTATCTTCTTGGTTGGAGCTACATTGATAATGCGGGCGGCGGTCATAAGGGCGTGACCCCAAAAGGAGTGAGGCAAGTTAGTTCTACACATCGTCGATCGAACCATGTTTAGCAAAGTTCGATTTCTCCTCTCGCTCACGCCATTATGTTGGGGTGTGCAAGGTGGAGTGAGCTGTGAAACAATTCCATGCTCTTTTAGATGAGTGATAAATTCTGAGCTGAGATACTCTCCACCTCGATCTGATCGAAGCATTTTAATGGTTTTTTCCAAGTTGTTTTCCCACTTCGTTTTGAAACTCTTTGAACCTTTCAAAAGTTTCGTGCTTGTGTTTCATAAGATACACATAAGCGTATCGACTATAATCGTCGATAAAAGAAACGAAGTATCTTTCATGGTTTCTAGTCATGGTTCTGAAAGGTCCACATACATCAGAATGTATTAGTCCTAACATATCACTTGCTCGTTCACTTTTATGAGTGAAGGAGTCTTTGGCGAGTTTGCCAGCTAACCAAGATTCCCAATCATCAAACGAGTCCGATCCTGTGGATTCAATAATCCCTTCGGATTGGAGTCTTTTAACTCTTGCCTTGCTTATGTGGTCAAGTCGGCAATGCCATAGAAAAGTATCATTGATGCTAGTCTTGATACGTTTTGAAATATTATATAGGTTATTATCAGTTTGAACATCAATTTCATAAATACCATTTCGAGGTTTAGCCTCAAAATAAAATATATCATTTAAGTAAGCAGAAATAGCCATGCCATTAAAAACGTACTTAAAACCTTGTTCAAGCAACAATGAAAATGAAATGATGTTTATGGTCAAACCAGGAGCATACAAACAATTGTTCAAAGGAAAAACTAGGCCAGATGGACAAGTAAAATGAAATACTCCAGTTGCCAGAACTGGTACTCTCTTCCCATCTCCAACGATGAGTTCCATGCTGCCTTTATTCAGTTTCTTCCACTTCTCAGGTTCCTGCAAGACATTAACAATGTGGAAACCACATCCGGTATCAAATACCCATGTGTTGCTAGAAACAGTGAAAAGTTCAATAACGTATATGGAAATACCTCGAGAAGTGCCTTCACCATTGGCCTTTCTCTTTGCTATCTCAGCTAGATGCTCGGGGTAGTTACGCATCCAGTGCCCCATCTTGTTGCACTTGTAGCACTGGCGCTCCTCAGGAGGCGGCGGTGGTGCCTTTACAATTTTCCTATTAGTGTTGATGGCAGATTTGGCAGCAACAGTAACCTTCTTCTTGCCTTTTCCCTTATAACCCTGATTCTTGGGTTTAGGCTTCTGTACTCCAGCAGATCGGATCATCAGAACTTGATTGGTCCTAAAAGGAATGTTCATCTCAGCCGTTTTGAGCATGTTGTGCAGCTCCGGCACTGTCTTTACCCAACCATTCATGTTGAAATTCATTACGAACTGGTCGTAAGAGCTGGGGAGAGAGTTTAGGATGAAATCCGATGGCAACTAATCAAGCATGGGATAATCAAGTTTCTTAAGCTGATCGATGTGCCCCTTCATCTTAAGAACATACGCACTGACGGGAGACCCTTCTGCCATCTTGAAACTTATGAGTTGTTTCATGGTATCGAACCATTCCTGACGGGCTTGTTTCTGGAACATGCCCTTGAGTTGTTCCAGCATATCATAGGAACCAAAGTCTTCTAAGCCTTTAGCAAGCTCAGAAGTCACGGTGGCTAGCATAATATAGGAGACCTCAGCCGAGTCATCCCTATGCTTGTCAAGAGCTTTTCGAGCAGCGGTTGTGTTGTTTTCAGGCTCGTTTGGAACAGGTCCATCGAGAACATACAGGAGCTTTGCCATTGTAAGAACGAGTCTTAAGTTACGGTGCCATTCGATGAAGTTGGTACCGTTTAGCTTATCCTTCTCAAGGATAGTCTTAAGTACGTAGGGTGTGTTATCGTTTGACGACATCTGATTAAATAAGCAAAGGTAAATTTAATTAGTATTTTCTATGTTGTAGTCCTATTATTAATGACCCAATTACATTAATGAAATAGAAGCTTGAGAATCTGGCTTCCAGTTATTAAAGGCAGCTGTAGCATACAACATTAATAAATGGTTAGGCAGACTGACAACGATTGTCAATTGTGAATAGAGCACAACTCTTGGTCATGAGGCCTATAGAGACAACGATTGTCTGTATAGAAACGTTTAGCCTCATCTTTGCCCACTTTAAGTCTCCAGACAGCTTTAGCACGCAACAAGAGAGTAAAATAATTGTTGTCCTAGTACAATGACGTGTGAAAGGGCCAGATGTGTCAACGAAGCGCTTTCACCTTGATGGGATATGCTAGAAAACAAGTGCGGTGCTTTAGCTCCAAACACTCGAAATTTTGCAGTATGCCTCAAGTGTGACTAGTAGTAGGATTGACACAAACTATTGGTTTTATATTGGGATTAATTTTAAAATTACCAAATAGAGTAAAAGTCAAATTTTACTGTATTTATTATCGTGACAATAATGATGAACCCTTTCATCTCTTAGGACGCTTAGTTTTAAATAACCTATTAAAACTAAGTTTGTCGCGATACGTCTAACCAATTTTAAGTTAATAGAGAACTCTTAAGTTATAAAGTTTTGGAAAATCAAATTTAGTTTATTTTTGCAAAAACTTTATTGGTTAATTAAAATTTATTTTAATATATTTGATATTAGGTCGGTGGTATTATAACATATTATAATAAAGCAAGCAACCATAATAGCAAACAAGAATATGTAAATCTTAAATGGCCAAAAAGGTGATTGGTCTTGCTAGAGCCTATTAGCAAGACCAATCGGGTCAAGGGGGTCACAACACAAACAACCACAAGGATGGACTCTTGGTGCATCCGGTCATCTTTGCTAACTCCCACTGACTTCAAGAACTCCGTGAGCTCGTCCTCGGTTTTCCTTCGGGTCTTCTTCATTACAATATCAAAAATACATATAATGAAAAACCAAACCCTAACTATTACAATTTTGAACCATCAAAGTGGCCAAAAAACCAGAAAATAAAACCGAAAAATAAATACAACTTTTGAACCATCCATATGGCTAAAAACCAAATCCGTTCAACCAAACAAACAAGGTCGGGCCAGATTTACATATTTGATAAAAATAAAATTGAGCAATATCTTGGTCATATAAAATAAATAAAAATTAACCAAACCAAGATTGCTCAAAAAACATATCTAGATCAAAAACTTCAACTAGTTTGAAGTTTATGATGTAGATCCGGTGAAAAGACCGGATTCGACTCGTATGTTATAACCAAGGCTCTGATACCACTGTTGGATTCCAGCGGTGATCAGTCAACGGTTTAACGATTAAACCCGGTTTTAATGGTTTCATAATTATTAATCATTTTAATAATTAAATAAGAAAAACGCAGCGGAATATAAAATCGAGTAATCACCAAAAACGAAACCATACAGGATCCGATTACATACGATACGAGTACGAGCCAAAAAAAATTAAATATAATTGTAAACCGACAATATATTTAAGTTTACCTCGGTTAATAAATAACCGGTGGAGACACCGAGGGATAACAGACAACGCTAGGTGACAACACGAGACTATGTCCGGCTATGGCGGTGCACGGTGATGGCGGCGGGTGGACAAGACAGCAGCAGCGGTGGTGCGCAGGTGCTGGACAGCAGCGGCAGCAGCCTCACAGCAGCGGCGGCAGCAAGCGGACGGTGGTGGCGGCAGCCCTTGCAGGCGGTAGCCGTGACCGGCGGCTGGAGTGAGAGGGAAAGGAGAGAGTGGTGGCTCCTTGGTGGCTAGGTTTAAAACCTTGTTAGGTTTATGATAATAATATATTATATAAAGCTAATTAGGTTTAACTAAACTAGTTAAACCCAACGGGCCACCAAGTCCATCTCTAACCCAAAAGCCCGTTCCATCCATTTATCTCGTTATTTTGTCAATCCCGGTTAACTAACTTAAGTGGGTGTTTTAGTTTGTTACCCACGGTGTAACTCTCACGGGTCATAACCCGGTTGGCCGCGTTGACTTAAGCGGACCGGTCCATATTTCCAACATAATGTAGCTACTGGGAGAGAAGAGGGACACCACGTCTCAGGCGGCAGGGTATGAAGCACGATGGTGGTGTTTTGAAGTAAAGTTTCAGGTAATAATCATGAACCCTGATGCTTTTACGACGAGGTTATAACAAATCTACAAGTTATACGGTTTAAATCGTTTGTCAACCGGCCAAACTGTTGGCCAGTGAACCTCGGTTCTTAAATAAGTTTTAAAAATAATAATCTATGCAACCCGATCTTTAACGACCCGATCCAACGAACTACATATCAGTAAATAATAACTAAAATTATTTTATTTGTGTTTAATTCCTTTATTAAGATTAATAACTATTATTACCTGATTTAACAGTTAATACCGTCACTAATCACTGCCGATAATATTTTTGGAACTTATTTACGAAGTCATGACAATACATATTGTCATTATCCATTTAAATAATGACAACGTGACTGAAAGCATGACATTAATAATAATAATAATAATAATAATAATAATAATAATAATAATAATCACGAGACACGATTTAATAGACATTAATAAACGAGTGTCTAGAGATAATAACTATAAGTATGTATTGATGATAGACGTGCTTTATTCATTAATAATAATAATTACTATTTTTTTTTGCACGACCAATTAAGTAACGCCGGGTACTTTGTACGCGATCCCCATTGGTTAAAGGAAGCCCCTAGCGGTCCACCTATTGAGGGATTCCCCGGATAAAACCCGACCCCCACGCCTGCCAAACGGCATGACAGCGAGGAGCCGGTAAAACCGGGTGAGATCAGGACTCGAACCCCGGCAAATCAGGGTCATCCCTCATATCTCTCATATAAATTGGTGATAGTGGGGTTTGAACCCCCTATTTCTCACTAGTAATGTGAGTGCTCTAACATTTAGCCACAACCAATATTCAGTTTTTTTTAACACACAAATAAATTATAATAAAACACACATGCAAACTAACTAATAATAAAGTAACAATGAATCTTTTCTTTTAACACTAATAAAATTAATAAAGGCATATATAAACTAACTAATAATAAAAACGAGTCGAGCTCGAGGTCTCATAAGTCAAAACTAAATGAGCTCAAGCCTAGTCATGTTGGATAAGGCTCAGCTCATTTACACTCGTAAGTTTATGTCACAAATTTTAAGTATATGCAAACAAATGGGCTGTTTGGTTAGTGATGAGCCAGTAAGAGGTCTTAGTGGTTAAAAGACTCAACCAATAAGTGATGAGCCAGTAAGTGCCGTTTGGTTGAATATTTGAATAATTATACAGAATGACTATTTTATCCCTTTGAACTATTTTGTGCTAAGGGTGTGTTTGGGATTCCTTATTTGAGGTGAAAAGAACTTATTGTGATAAGTTGAAAAGGTCTTGTGACTATTTGATAATAAGTTTTAAAAAAAGTGTTTGGGTTAACATAAGTGATGTGTTAAAAGTAGTCAAATAATTATTAACTAAAATTATACTAATCTAGACATTAAGTAATACTCTAGACCCTTAAACTACTAACCGGCAAGATAACCGATCGACTATAGTACAGCTAAGTAAGTCCGGATATCGAACCCACGAGACTCTTTAAATTACGAAATTAGCAAACAAGACTCAACTATTTATTAATAATATTTGAGGGGGAATTTAATACTAATAATTAAAACTTAATAATAATTAACTAATAATTACTTTAATTAACTAATAATAAAAACTAATAATAAAATATTAAAACCCTAAACCTAATTAATATAATAATAATAAAACATAACCATTACTTTAAACTAATTAATTAATTAATTAAACTTAAACTTAATTACTTTAAACTAATAAAACAATTAAACACTTAGATTAACTCAGATGATAAAGATAACTACCCAGGCTAGAATCCCCAAAGTTACGGTTATTAAATAAATGAAAAACTCACGTTATGGAACTGAGATAATAAAATAGACCCTTGACAGAAAACCCGAACAGGACCCTTGAACTTCAAGAAGACGCCTATGGATTTCTAACAAGTTTTAAGACTCACCAGTTTTATGAATTAAACTTCCTTACGGTTATTTAAAAATTTATGTCTAAGTATCTTTATGACGAAAACCTACCTTACAGCGCGGAATTCAAAGATAGCAAAGCAGACCCAATTAATTTAATAGACTAAGCTGACAATCAAACATAGACGGACTCCTTACGAAGAACTAAATCTATCAATCCCGACAAGCAAAGATCTATCAACAACCTATCACCTTACAGCTTTCTAGGTTGGCAGTTCACTTTTATCTATTTAATTGATTTTATTGTTTCTATGATTTTAATGCATATTAATCACAAACTAGTCAAGAACACACAGTAAATGACCTAACAAAACCCTATCCTATGAAACAATCAACAAGGGCAATGTGAAACAATAAGTCCAAGTAAATAAAACCAAGCAATCAAACGCATCAATTAAATCAAACTCAACCGTTTACTTAGAACACAAAATCCATAACGAAACGAAAATCAAACAAAATCAAACCGAACAATGGTTCATCATGACCTAGGCAGTCTAATAAGTTTAGCCTAACATATTAAAATCAAAGAAACTAAAATAAAACCAAGCTCGTTATTAAAATAATAAATTCAAACCGAATGATGATAATGCTTGGTTGAGTATGTGTTGAACCAAAACGATCTTCACTTGAACCAAAGCTTTCTCTCTTCCTTCCTTGCGGCAACAACTTTTAAATTCTTCGTAACCCCTGGTTCTCCCAATAATTGTGAGAGCTCCTTATAATAATAATAATTGCCATCATGTCTTCCTATATAAATATGCATCACCGACTTCCTTTTTTTATATTCTGAATTGTTGTCCAAGTCTCTCCAAACGGCCCAAACCCATGTGGATCCAACCTCTTTTTAATTCACGTTCTGGGCTACAAATGCGTGTGGGCTTGTAATGCACCATTTACTCCAACTTAAAATTAATTGAACGTGGCCCGCTTTCTAGAATAATAAACGAGTAGTTTTTATTTGTTGATGCATAGCTCAAAACCACATATTATATGTTTACTTTATTTGAGATTTGATCTTCTCATGTGGAACCCCAATTTACATCATCACCTGTACAAAATCAACATTCATGTCTTAGTGCTATATATAATGTGTGTATTAATTATGAATTATAAATCATATTAAACATTATATAGGGTAAACAAAATTGGTTTTAATAATCTGCTCAATCAAACAAGATAATAATAATGTAATTTATTTACATGAATATTTAAATAATGGATTTGTTTGTTTTAGCTCGATGTCACATGAAACCCTTTAAACTCGCATATGAACCACTTGAAAAGTAAAATTCAATAAAACCTGGCTCAAAAAGTCTTAAAATTGTAGGAAATATTTATATAATAATAAGTATATTTTGGGCCACATCAATAAGTCAATAAGTTTTTAAAAAAGGTGTTTGGATGTGTTAAGGAGATGGTGGAATAAGGGTGGAAAGGGAATTTTAAAACCATAAGGAGATAAGTTATGATATCCCAACTTATTAAAAACTCATTTTTTAGCCTTATCAATAAGAAGAAACTTATAAGACCTTATTAGTTCCCAAACACTAAAATGGTGAAAAAATGACTTATTCATCTTCATAAGTTAATAGGAGAGGAAAATAAGGAATCCCAAACACCCCCTAAAATGAAAATGACAAAAAAGTAATAATATGATGCATCAAAATAAAGCATGTCAAAGTGTCAAACGATCACAAATGGTATATTTACACGAGTCACTAATAAGAGTTACAAGTACACGTGTTAATAGACATCCATCAATTTACAAACAAATCGACAAAAAGAGCAGTTATACGGGAAACAAAATGCCCCATTAGAAGATGCCCAACAAAAAGTAGTTATTTATTTTCCCTCCAAATCATTTTTAGGTAGACCATCAACTCAACTCTTTAGTTCAAGATCCTTATCACCTCAAACCACCACGACCACTTCAGCTTCAAAAAGATTCCATAACATAATTAAGCCACTCTCACATGCAACCAAAATTCTGCATAAGAACAACCAACCAGTATTATTTACTAAGCACTAAAAATTTAGTGTATAAGATTAATATACTAGCAAAGCATTTTGCTAAAACATGATACGGTAGTAATACAAGTTTTCCATCCTCCTTGTGCTTTAAAACATACATCAAACCATTATCATCTCCAGCATACCTGCATTTAGTAGAAACAATTATTAACCTATTTTTTAAATTCTTTTTTTTTTGAACGACCAACTAAGTAACGGCGAGTAGCATCAAGTCATGAAACAAAAGTTGTAATTTATATCTTAAGTCATCCCGATAGATGGCGTTTAAAACAAGGTTCCATTAGGGGTAAACAAACACCCCCAAAGTCACATCCTTAACCATTTAATAAATTTTTACCCACCTCCTACCGACCTTTCACTTTCTTCTTCAATAGATGACGTTTAAACAACTATCTCTCACTCTTATGTAGGGTGTTTACGGTACGTTTTTGACGGTTATAGGTCAAGTTATGAGCCAACCCATTAGTTACGGTTTTGATCATTGAAAACCAAAATCAAACTGTTGAAACTAAAACCGAGCCAGACCGAACCGTTACTAACATTTTGGTTACAGTTTAGTTTCACAATATAAACTTATTAAGCCTTAATGAAAATTAATATATATATATATATATATATATATATATATATATATAAATAATGAAAAGGTTACTATGTTATAAACTGAATTTGGTAATTAAAAATGTGTGTGCACATGTTATTGGTGTGGTTTGAATATTAAAGTAATATGTTAATTTTAAGCAACTTTGTATGCATGTAGAATACTAAAAATTGAACTCTTTATGCATGTATATGAACTCAAAATGATGAAACCTGAAAGCACCAAACTAATTAAAGTTCATGGGACTTTTTAAGTATTTGATGAGTTTGACCATGTTTAGTTTAACTAAATGTAAAACAATGCATTGAACTCAAAATGATGGAATTTGAAAGCAACAAACTAATTAAAGTCAATGGTATAAAGCAATGCATATAGTTAAATATTCAACAATAATATATATATATATATATAACAGAAATATATATATTGTTAATTCTTACGGTCCGGTCCGATTTCATACGACCCGTTTCATACGGCCATTGCGATATAAACCGTAAACCAAACTGTTCTCTATGGTTTAGAATTTTGAAACCAACCAACAGAAAAGTTAAGAAAAATCAATCGTGAAACCAAATTGATGTCCAGTTTGAACGGTTTCATGGTTTGAAATCAAACCATGAACACCTCTACTCTTAACTCATAAAACCCTAATTTACCACATCCGTTCACCACTAAATTCCTCACTCGATGAAACACTAATATGATCATTCAACCTGCTCCGCATAAGGTAACCACACGACCTCCATGTCTTCTCTTTATTGCTTATCGTATGATTCACAGATCAAGGTTTTAATTAAATTTTTTACTTCTAATAAAACAACAAAAAATAAAACTTTTTAATATATGTAAAATTAAACGGTTTAACGAGTAGAGAGTCGTAGAGACGTGTTTATTTTAACATTTTGGCCTTTGTTTATGAGGCATGCTTTTTAATTTGTTAATATGATATCATGTTTCTGGTATATGGTATATTTAGAGTTTCACAAAAGTGTATGCTGGAATCGAAGTTTGATCACTTGTACACCAATATAAGTCGATTTAAGTTGGAATGGGTGGACTCGGAATTGAAATCTGTCACAGTGCACGTATGCAAGGTATACAATCTTCATCTTTGTCCAAAATAATTTATAGATATATGATGGTCGGTTAATGTGTATATGTTTTAGTTTGTTTATTATTTAGTTTTAATCGTTTATTCTAGAACTTTGGTACTTCATACGTGCTTTTGTATTTCAGGTCATTGATCGTTAAAGATGCTAAATGAGAGACTTGTACGAGCATGGAATGATATCTCGGGAAGACCGAAGCATGATTTGATGTCTTGGGAAGTGTTACAAGGATTTGGGAAGAGTATGGATGAGAAATCATAAGCCGATGCTAAAACTGAACAAGATGGGCTGTCAAAATGCGACCATGAAGTAAAACGAGCATATCCTGGGCTAGAAAATGAGTTACGGGAGCCATAATATATGAACTAGGGTATAGGCCCGCGTGAAACGCGAGTGGAATAACTTGTCGCTAAATATAATCAACTTAAACATCAATTTAAACAAACATAATATTTCTTTAACTATTAAAACTTGATAGATTTATATTGTCACTTAACACATCACCATACCAACCAAAAAGTAATAGATTTACGTTGTCTTAATATTAAAACTTCCAAATTACAGGAAGTTAATTTTAACATAACAAACATAATAAATTTAAACAACAAATTCAAACAACACAATACTTCTTCAAACTTTCTGACCAAAACGTTAACCATTTACATTGTTTAGATCTTAAAAGTTACAAGTTACAATAAGTTAATGTACATCGAACAACCAAAAAACATTAACAAAACACATAAACATGTATTTTAATATTAAACCACCATCAACTTCTTCAAACATTTTATCAAAAGAAACTCATTTTGTTTCACCACCTGAAAAATATAATAAAACAATTAATAGCATCCAAATTAAATATACCATAATAACATATTTAATAATGAGTAACATTTGAACATTAATAAAGTTGGTTTTATTAATTTTTTGTTTTTATTAAAACAAAATAATATACAACAACAAACAAAGTAAAATGACGAAATAAATATCTTTAACTTAAACCATTAAACCAAAAAGATATATCAATAAAAACCTTTTTTGGCCGTCATTTTATACCTAACAAATTTTATACTCTTCTAAAACAACATGTTTTGAAATATTTTCAAAATAGTTACAAAATATAAAAAAATTGGAATTAGTCAACTTTAAAAAATTGTAACATCCTACTTTTGATTATAATAATAAAATAAATTTCGTCTATTTTATAGCGGGTCGTTATCGGTTTAGATAAATAGAATATGAGTTGGGCTAGTGTGGGTAAATGGATATGGGTTATGGACTTGGGTTATAAAAGAAAGAAGGAAAGACCATGGGCTTAAACCCATGATCCATGTATATATATATAAACCTTAATTACCCATTTAATTCATTCATTAAAACTGTTAGATATGGTCACGAAACGACGAGCCGACACCGTTAAACCGTTTAAGTCACGAGATCCGGATGGAATCGGGTATAAACCGAACCTAAGATGAGCTAAGGGATCACCCTAGCTTAGATCTGGATCGAACAGGACGAAAAACGGTTAAAAACGAGTCAAAACTCGTTTTTCCGGCGAAACCGCGTTTTTCCGGCAATGACGGCGCCGGAAAAGGTGTACGAGGTAAGGATGTCAGGGAATGTTCCCTGACATTCTGACCTAACCCTAGTTCGTTAGCGGGCGTAACGAATTAGCAAGTAATTCGCGTGTTGATTCGTTAAGGGAGGAATAACAAACTAAGTCTCATTCGCTAAGCGGTTCGTTATAATGCCAACTCGTTATAAAGAGTCCAATTAGTTATGATGATCAATTCATTAAAATGTCTAGTTCGTTATAAGGACTGGTTCGTTACAAGAGTTCAATTCGCCATAAGGTTCAATTCGTTAACCAGACCAAACGAATAAGTCTGATTCGTTATAAAGTAATGAATGGGTTCATTCGTTATGAACCCCATTCGTTAAAGGACTGGGACGAACTAGAAGTTTAATAAAATGGCAGAATGGTCCCTGGACTTAGAAAGAATGGATAATTACAAAGAAGTCCTCGAACTTTTAAGTTAGCAAATTAAATAATGATTTAAAATTCTAATGGAAAATGTGTTAAGACAGTTAATGGAAATAAAATTTTTCCAAACTGACCTCGACCCCAGCCAGGGGCTCTGCCCCTTGGACCCTGCTAGGGGCTGCCGCCCCTAGAACCCGCTGCCAGGGGCGCTGCCCCCGGACCCCCGTTCGTTGTGGGTTATAAGTAGACTATAAAGACGATATGGGTAGTGATAGTTAATTGATACGCGTAATTGTTATACAGTTAGTCGTGCACAGCTCAAGAAAGGAATAACCATTAACCGTGAACGTAACCGCATTCAGGTGAGTTTCTAGCCCCATTCCTTGTTATGTTTTCGGGGCTGTGTGCATACTTGATGTGATAGTTAATACACTTACCTTAAATGGTAAGTGTATGCCATGTATGATTTGTCTGTTATTTATGTATATCGTAAATGTGAATGGAAGCTTGTCGGTGCGTGAACGATCTTCGGATATTGCATGCACTGCCAGGCAATGGTTTGACGATATGATTGTTGTACGTGATGAATGAATGATGTATGTACGTATGGACTTACGATTATATATTTAGAAAGGTATGGCATAATAGTAGAGAAGAAAGGGAGACCGGACCCTAATAATATCCGAGGATGGAGGGTACCGGACCCTAATAATATCCGAGGAAGAAAGGAGACCGGACCCTAATAATATCCGAGGATGGAGGGTACCAGACCCTAATAATATCCGAGGTATGTAGGGCGAAATGCTCTTTATAATATAAGGATAGTTATGATTGTATATGGAAGAATGATGGACATGTTAAGTATGAAATGCGTATCTTCGGGCACATATATGTGTATGTAAAGTAAGTTATGTGATTAACTAGAACTCACTCAGCGTAGCTGAATTTTAGTATGCACGCAAGCAAATAGGTTGAGGCAGCTCGCGTGATTGAAGACACATGGCATGGTATCGAAGATACTGGCATCTCGGAGAAATGTTGTGATGTTTTAAATACTATGTTTCGTTTTAAATGACTATGAATGTTTTATAAGACAAGATTTGATGGTTATGTAACATATTATGGTTGAAGTTTTACTATTCTGCGAATGTTTTAATTAACTCTGATATTATGAACTGTGTTTATGAGTAAATTCAAAACCAAAATAGGGCTACTGGTAACGGGGCCTTACAAAAATTATGAAATTTTGTTTGATTTTTAACCAATCTTGCAACAAACTTTTAAATGATCACTGATATTAATATTTTGTTAAAATTGGAAAACTTGAAGACATTTTACAAGAAATGAATTTTCAAATAACTTTGGAAAGATTACAAATTTTTATGTTGACTTTTAAAATAATTAAAGGTGAAAAAATATGATGCAAAATCAATGAAAACAAAATATAAACGTATAGGAAATAAATTATCAAATATTTTTAATATTATTTGAAAACATTATGAAGACTTAGACTATCAAATTGTTTGGATGTTATAATTAGAAGATTTATATTATGTTTAAAAAACTTTTTAGTTAAAATGGATAAAAATATAATACGTGTTTATTATATATTATTGAGAAATTTAGTGACATTAATATTTTGTGAACACAAATTCAAAAAAAAAAAATATTGAACATACATAACCAAATTTAAAACGGTGAATACAAAAAGAAACTTATGTTTCGGGTGTGGAATCTCATAATCAATTGAATCTACTATAAATAATAACAATAAGAAATTAATATGTGATTAATTTAATTTTTGAAATAGAAAGTGACATTAATATTTTATGAAAAGTTGTCATTTTTAATAATATTCACTAAATCATATGTGCCGAATAATATTTATAGATGATGATAAAACGGTTATTTAATTTATGATATATTAAGTATTAATTATTAGAAATTATGTCAATTTAAATATTATATTCTAAATTAGCGCGGTTATTATTTTAGTATTAGTTAATAATTAATACTCACGTAAATTAAAGTAAGATTACATTACAATTATGGTAAGTATTTTTAGTTTGACAATCAGTTTTTTGAATATTAAAATGATAACTTATTGTAGTTAATGCCAAATCACAAAAATTAAAATTAAATCGGTTTTAATTTTACTAATATGACTAATTAATTTAGAAATAATTACAAAAATGAAAATTAAATCGGTTAATTTGAAAACTTCAAAAAGTGATGGAAAGATTTTGAAATGAGTTTAAAATTATGGAGAATATTAAAACCTTTAAAAATTTGTTGAAAGATTGGTCAATTTCCGAATTTAAAAAGAGTTTAAATATGTTAATTAAAAAAGAGTTTAAATGTTGTAGTTTTAAGTTTGAATTT
This sequence comes from Bidens hawaiensis, assembly GCF_021521415.1. Classification (NCBI taxonomy): domain Eukaryota; kingdom Viridiplantae; phylum Streptophyta; class Magnoliopsida; order Asterales; family Asteraceae; genus Bidens; species Bidens hawaiensis. The sequence goes on from NW_027491561.1 coordinate 710,808, forward strand.
GGTCTTCTATGTAAAGATAGAAATAATTTGAAATATCTTGATTCATGGGAATAATAATATTAATAAATTATGAAAAATTGTCATGTCTAATAATATTCACTAATCATATGTGACGAATAATATTTATAAATGATGATAAAACGGTTATTTAATTTATGATATATTAAGTATTGATGATTAGAAATTATGTCAATTTGAATATTGTGTTCTAAAATAACACGGTTATTATTTTAGTATTAATTAATAATTAATATTCACGTAAATTAAAGTAAGATTGCATTACAATTATGACAAGTATTTTTAGTTTGACAATCAGTTTTTTGAATATTAAAATGATAACTTATTATAGTTAATGCCAAATCACAAATATTAAAATCAAATATGTTCTAATTTTACTAATATGACTAATTAATTTAGAAATTACTACAAATATGAAAATCAAATCGGTTACTTTGAAAACCTAAAAAAATTATGGAAAGATTTTGAAATAAGTTTAAAATTATAGAGAGTATTAAAACCTTTAAAAATTTATTGAAAGATTGGTTAATTTTCGAATTTAAAAGAAGTTTAAATATCTTGTAATTAAAATCATGAAAACTTTATAACTTATTTATTGGGTTTTCCATATATAACGTAATTGGTTATACATAGAAAATATAATATATCTTACAATATAATAACATAATAATGTTTTAAGTCAAATATATTGAAATATAAAAATGATAAGGTGTAAATGTTATTATTTCTGTCAAAATAAGATGTAACAATTAATTAGAAAAGGTAATGAATTAATAATAACAAAATTACTAAAATTATAATAATTATTATAAATTATAGAGATTATCATTAACAAATAGATAAATATAAGATACAAAAATAAATTTTCTTTAATACATCGGTTCTGATTAAAATATATTAAATGGACAAAACCAACAACTATATATGATTGATTATATAAAAATCAAATAAATTACATGAATTGTGAAAAATACATAAATACATGAATAATAACAAAAATATACATCAATATTAAACAAAAAATAAGTTATCTTATCAACAAATCTTTAACCCATGAAATTAGCTATATCAACTTGGGAACATAACCTGAAATGAGAAAATTTAATATTAATATTCGTTTAACAGATAATAAATTTTAATCGTGGTAATGTTACATGTTATGAAAAATTTACCCAGTAATTCATAAAATTTAACTTTAATTTAAATTTGAAAATTTATAAATTTTAAATTGCATCGTTTTAGAAATAATAAATTTTAGTGATGGTAATTTTAGAAATTATGAATGTTTGTTTAATCACCCATTTAAAAAGTTCAACTTAAAGTTAAAATCAACTTTAATGTTTGACTAGGAAATTTAAAAATGTTTGACCAACTTAAACGTTTGACCAACAATTAATTAAAAAAATCAACTTTAATTTAAATTTGGAAATTTAAACTTTTTTAATCAAATAGTTTTAGAAAATAATAAATTGTAATGATGATAAGTTTAGACGTTATGGAATATTGACCAACTATTTACAAATTTCAACTTTAACTTAAATTTGGAATTCAAAATTCGAAATTGTAATCGTTTTAGAAATGAAAAAAATTTAGTCGCGGTAATGCTACATGTTATGTAATGTTAAACCACTAATTTACAATTTATTATTGGCCTTACCGGAAAAAGAATAATAATAATGTCTATGGATGAAACTTTTTGTTTAGAACCTAGAAGAACAACATGTGAAAGAAAAAAACAGGAAAAATATAAAACTTCAAATAAATATAAAACAACCATTGTTATAGGTATAACACATGAACGAAAAAACTTACCGGAAAAACGTAAAAACGTAAAAATATTAGCTTCATCGCCGTTTTTGATTTAGAACCTAAACTTTTATTAAAAAAATCAGTTAACAATGAAAACAAAGATAAAAAGGTTAGATCTACAATAACCAGAAGAAAATATGATGTTGCCGGAAAAAGATATAACCTTGCCGGAAAATCATATAACATTGTTGGCCATTAGAGTATAATATATAACCTTACCAGAAAACGATTAATCTCGATCTACATTACCGGAATATAGAAGATGGTGGATGGTGGAGTTAGTAAGCCAAGAGAGATAGGGAGAGAGAGATAGAGATTAAATACAAACAAAAACGGAAAACAAAAATCTTACCGGAAAACCGTAATAACTTCAAAATATCAATTCAATCTTGGATTTTGATATACAACCTAAAGAGATTATTACAAAATCATATAACAATTAAAATAAATATAAAACCATATCGGGAAACCTTACTGGAAAAAGATATTACCTTGCCCGAAAATCAAATAACATTGTTGGCCATTAGAGTATAATATATAACCTTACCGGAAAACGATTAATCCCGTTCTACATTACCGGAATATAGAAGATGGTGGATGGTGGATGTCACACCCCAACCTACAGCGGAACATGCCAGGGCGAGACATTGATTGTATCATAGCTCAGAAGACACTAAGTGAAATACACGTGTCAATATCTAAATTATTCATTCATATATCAAGTTCAAAAGCACAAACATCGTTTCAAATGAAATACCGTTACAATTAAATATTCAAAACATAAAATGCTTAAAACAAAAAGAAAATGATCTTCATTTATCAAGCAACCTAAGGTCTCATCTAACTTCCAATACTCGATTCATCCAATAAGGCTACCTGCGCCATGCGCGAAAATATATATTTTGTCAACATAAAGTTGAGCAAGTAAACCACGGTTTTGAATATATATAATATCAAAATGACAATTCCGTGCGATAATTGTAAATCACTACAACTAGTATAACAATAAATAAAAGTTGTCTTTTCACTCGAATCATTTCGATAACGAGCTAATTCGACGGCGTATGATCATACTAATGAGGATGAGGATGAGGATACTAACCAACATAAAGTAAACACATAGTCACATTTGCACATATCAACTAATCGAGCAATTTCAATTACGCATATAGTGGAATCGTAGTGAAAACAATAATTTAATTGTGAACGCATAACGCCCCCAAAATTGTAAAGCGGTAAAAAGGGGGATGTGAATTTACTTACCTTTAATGAGGGAGATAAATGAGAGCGAGATAATAAAGAAAATGCTAGGATGGAAAACGGTCAAGCTCCTTGAAGATTGCCGACAATTATTCCTTTTAATTGGATTAAAACGCTGGCTAAGAGGGTGAAACTGATCGAGCAAGTTGTGGCTAAAGGAGGTGAGATTTGAGTGACGGGATGTGATTGTAAACGAGATTGAGTTTAGGGGAATTGTTGGCGATGGGTAGTAGAAGGTTTCTGCAAGTTTAATTGATTCGTAACGAGGGGATTATATAGATCACGAAATTAGGGTTTGTTCGGGCTTTAATATGGTAAACCGATCAAATTAAGAACGAATTAACACGCTCCTACTATAATTAAGTGTCGGTCACACGTTTACTCGATGGAATATGCTATTTTCCTAACATAATCGGTCAAAACGAGCGGGAATTGAAGATTTTGAAGGGTTGTGGGTGTCATCGGGTCAGCTTGGATCCAAGGGTGGGTTAGGGTAATTTTTAAATATAATATATTATATTATAAAATCAGAATTCACATAACAAGTCCCTCAAGTTTGTAGATAGGAACGAGAATGGGTTATAGTTTGAGTTTGGATGGAAATTGTCAAGTTCTTGTAAGTTTAAGTGTTTAACTATTAAACAAAATAGAATAAAAATAAAATAAATAAAATACTCAATAAATGCGTCGTTTTTATTAAATGAGTGACCCGAACCCTTAAACGGGTCGGGTATAAATACAAGAATATGAAAATTGAAAACCCGAAATGTTACAGTGGAGTTAGTAAGCCGAGAGAGAGAGAGAGAGAGAGAGAGAGAGAGAGAGAGAGATTAAAATGATTTTGGTGGAAAATATTAAAGTTTAAATAAGTTTTTTGGTGTTTGGTCAACATGACACATGGCACAATATTAGAGCTTCTGAAGATGGTAATTTGATAACTGACATGTGGACAGCCTAGTTGAAGGCCATGAGTCCACATTGTATTGCTTTAATAGTATTTAAAGATTTTGGGTTTCTCGACAAGAGGAATCCAAATATGAGGTTTTCTTAGGTCGCGATGGCATGAGGTTATGGCCATCGCGTATCGCTATGGACATAAAAGACGGGAAATTTAGGTTTTAATCATATTCTTCATCATAAACAACCCTAACTCCGTTTTGACGACCAAGAGGCGATTCCAGCAGCTCCAAGAGGCCATTTTCACCACCATAGCATGTGCCAAGACCCTACATATGATTCATATCATCCGTATTGAAGATTCGATGATGTCAAGGCTCGGCTAATCTCCTAGAATCGCACCCGGGATGTATAGTTTGTAATCTTTACAGTTTTTCTCATGTGATTAAGAACACTTGTGTATAATTATTGATGATTGATATATGATTATTGATGTTTGTTATTTCTGTGTGTTCGGTCGGTTTAGGTTTACGTTGGTCTGAACGATCTGTTACCAGTTGCTGGATAATTAATCATATAACTGTTTGGTTAGATTGAATACGATAAAACATGCGATTGCCCTTAACTGAGTCACACTGGTAAGGACTGTTTGATAATCAGTGCCGTGTGTAAAGTGATTGTTGATGTCTAAGGTTTTGTCTGATTGATCAGTTTTTAGTTAATCGTTAATAATTAATCTGTTAGGTTGCATGAGATAACTGTAGGTTGCTTACTTGAATTCCCGGGTGTGATTTGCTTTGTTAACTGCTTAAAACTCGTTTACTCGTTCGTTGCTTAGTTCTCTAAATTCACTTAAATTGCTTGTGTGATCAGCACTAAGCACTAGTTACTTCATAATATTAAATATGTACACGTATTGCATTGACCACATACTCCTTGTGATACGATACCATACTTGCTCTAACTATTTAGTTTAATTAGGTTTTTGATTGACTCAAACGACGGTCATCGATATAGTTTTAGAGATACATCTTTTTCATTTGGTTTGGTGCGGATGACGTCAGGTAATCTTTTTCATTTGGTTTGGTGCGGATGACTCAAACGACGGTCATCAATTAAGTTTTTAAAGTGTTTTTAATATTTTGTATTTGATTTTCTGTTGAAAGAACAAAAAGCTAGCCGACAATGATCGATAACCAGCTTCGTTTGTAGAAAGATTCACATGACGGTCGACTTAGCTTAACATTTGGAAAGAAAGATAGTTGGTTTGGGGGCATTTGAAAGCAACAAGCCCATTCAGGGTTGTTTCAGTTCTGGACTACAAAAGAGTACCTTAACAAAGACAACTACGACATCATGTTGAAGCTAGCCGACAATCATAACCTGCTTCTTTTTTGTGGAAAGATTCACATGACGGTCGACTTGGCTTAACATTTGGAAAGAAAGATAGTTGGTCTGGGGGCATTTGAAAGCAACAAGCCCATTCGGGGTTGTTTCAATTTTGGACTACGAAACACCTTGACAAAGACAACTACGACATCATGTTGAAGTTAGCCGACAATGATAACTTGCATCTTCTGTGGAAAGATTCACATGACGGTAGACTTTGCTTAATATTTGGAAAGAAAGATAGTTGGTCTGGGGCATTTGAAAAAGGGTTACCACTGTTTTGAATTCTACTGTTGATTTGCTCTAGGATTCTCTAAGAAATTTGTTTACTCTCAGTATTTTAGATTTGCTTTTTTTTTGTTTGAATGTTTATACTTTTGGTTAGCTCTAAAAAATGTATATTTTTGTAATATATGTTGATTTCAAAAGAATTTTGTTTTTAACCATCGAGCTTTCATAGGACCCTCATATGCAAATGTGTTTGGTATATGTTTGGTTTGTAATGTGCATGGGTGAGAGTTTGGTTTGTGTTTTCCAGTTATGTCATAAATATGTTAAGCTTGATGAACTCAAACCTGAATCGTAAGCTGGTTTAAGGTTAAAATAGCTGAGAATTTTGTTTACACGGGTTTTCTCACAATCCGTCTAGATTTAAAGGAGGAACTGCGTCATTAACTAAAAAGTTGAATAATATGGTCAAGTCTGTTTACATCGACGCGCCACATCAGCTTAAGTTTTATCTACCAAAATCAAGAAACAGCGAAACAAAATTTCCACCAAGCATAATATGCAATAGAAAATTTCCATGGTTTAAACTAATACCGATAAAAATTAGAGTTGTTTAAACTAGGAAATAACTCGATTCTCTTCAATACCAGAAGCAAAATTTTAGGTATGATGAATCAGCATAATTCGTGGCTAAAAACGGACTGATGGAATCTCGGGGTTTTTTTTCACCTGTGTGTTATACGAGACACTAACCTAATGAATCATTAACAGAACTTAATGATTATGTTTTAAGAATTTATTCCATGAAAAAGCTACTCCACAATTGTGTGTTTAAAAAGTTACTCGAGGTTGTTTGTATTGTTTAATGTTCACAACTATGTAATTTACATTAAAAACCGGTTTTGAGGTCTAGTTGACTCACTGGGACATGTCTTGATTTAGGTGTAATGTGGCAAAGTTTTTTGTTGTCTAGAAAAAAATATGACAATGGTTTGTGCATTTTCAACATTTGTCAAAGTTTTTTTTGTTGTCTAGATAAAGGAATGATATGATTTTATACGAAGTCTGATTTCCTTGTAACAATGGGAATAATAAACTAAACGAAGAATAGGGGATGCAAAGAGTGAAAAAGATTGGACATGCGTTGTTGCGTTATCATCTTTTGTTTATACATGACATTTTCTCTTTTACACGAGCGTTATATTAGTTTTCTCTGAATCATCTATAAAGCATAGAAATTTGAGGCGCATAAAAGTAAAAAGTTGTCCGGGCTGGTTAACAAAAATTCAATACTGGTACCTGTTTAAGACGCGATAAGACCCATTAATCAAAAAAGTGCGGTATGTATTTTTTGTATTTTCTTAAATAATTGAAATTAGTATGCCAGACTCCGTCATTTCCCCTAATTGGTACATGAAACTTAAAATTACCGTATAGTCATGACATATAAAATAGTTAAACATGCCGTATTCATGTTTGATACTCGTGTTATGCGCATCATTTCTAACCGGTTAAACTGTTAAGACACGAGATGCCGGCCCATAATATCTTTTTCTGTATACAATTAAAGTACATGGATTTTACCCAAACACAAAAAAGTTGTTTCCTTTTTCTCATAAATATATATTTTGAGTTTGAAGCTTCACGGGTTAGCAAAACCAATAACCATGCCATTTTTGTTGTTTTAGACGATAAATATTCATCACATAATTATTTGCCAAGATTCATAATGTGTACCAGGAAACGATGACCGATAGGCCTCAGTTAAGATGAATATTGAGACTCGAATGTTCGAAAAATTACCTTATTAATAAAAATAAGTTGTCAGTAATTAGGTGCGGTGGTAAGGTGCTTATAGCATATAATAGGTTTCCATGTTGTTAAAAATCGATTGCCAAATTAACGCGACGAAAACAACATATAAACGATTTCAATCTAGCAAATAGTGAGAAGTGATCAACACAATGACAATGTAACATGTTGAAAATGCACAAACCATAGCGACGGTTGGAATAATATAGTGACAATGTCATTAAAAGGTAAACCTCGAAGATGCCACTTTAAATCCGCCGCAACGGCGGCGGCTTAACGCAAATTCGGTTGGCATCGGTTAAGCTCATCACGACACATGCACTAAATCAAAAAATTATATGTGAACACCCAAAATAGTGTTAGCATACGTACAATTTATGATGAAAGCGACACATATACGGTCAGTATCTGATAGAAAAATAAATTAGTAAACGTATAGCTTATGATACCTGAAATAATATAAGTAAAACGACGTTTATTCGTTTGGCAAATTACAAGAGTTTCGACGAAAATTTGGTCAGCATCTATAGGTTTGCTACAACACTGGAAGTAAACCCAAAAAATAATTTCGAAAAAATGACATATTTAAAAAAAACAAACAAGTACGAGCGTTGCAACGGCGAGTTGACATACATTCAGTCGGTAACAATTAGGTTTGTTATCGTACCATAAGTAAACATAAAAAGTAATTTTGTTATTGGCTTGGTTTGTTACGGTACCGAAACTAAATAAACAATAACACGAGTGTTGCGGCGATGATGCGTTGTGTTTTTAGTTTGTGTCGCTTAAATTCGTTACGATACTGAAACTAAATCTAAAACTCAACTTCCTTAAATTATTTACTTAAAAAAAACCTTTACAAATTATTATACTTAAAAAAACGTTTAAAAAATCTAGATTGAAAATCTAGATTGAATACATTTTAAAAATGTATATCAAATTGAACCTAGGCAACCCAACACTAAAGAAGAAAGCAAAACACACACAAGCCAACATATCATCACTAACAACTTTGTTTTAAGGTTGAAACAAAAATCATAAATACTAAAACTATTGGTTTCTTAAAAGGAGTTGTGGCACCAACATTTGATATTTATCTATATATATATATAATTAGTATATTTACAAAGTTTGGCGCCACAATGCATTATTTATATGTTTTAGTATATATGCTAATAATTTCGATTATCAGCAACAGATATTCCTTTGTCCGGATGGTTGTGTTGTTTACTTTAAAAGGTGTGGCCGGCTGTGTTCGAATGTGATGGTGTGTTTTTTAGGTGGGCCCAGGTGTATGTAGAGTAGTTGTTTTTTAGTTTGACGCGTGTTTCACCGCCCATGTTTTCCAATAGGGTTCCTCCGCCATGCTGATCTGCTCTGCTTTGCGTTACTCTTCTCAATAATCAGTAACACCATCGTTGGGTTTTCAAAGAGAGAGAGTGAGTGGTGGAGGAGGAGAACCAGCGACGCGACTTCAAATTAGCGGTACTGATTTCATTCTCCAGTAACTTACGCTTTGGTCTTCATCACTATGATTTCTTTCATGTTCAGTTTTTTAGCTTTCCGAATCAATTGTTGGTTTAGGGTTTTCATAATTTCATCTCTGTTCACTTATTCGATTGGATATATTTCATTTTTGTTGCTTCTGTTTTAGGATCTGTTACTTCATTCCTGGAATTGTGTTACGAGGTGTTGTTAATCCGGTAACTCTAAACCCAAAAGTATATTAAATTGCATCTTAATATCATGGTGTGTAACTAAAAGGAAAGACGTTTGTTGCATTTGTTGCTTCGAATGCAATTTGTTCAAGATATACTTAAACTTTTGAATATTGATTTTGCAGCGCTATTTAATTGATGAAGCTGATATAGAATTTTGGAAGCCGACTTTGAAGAAGAAATGAAGTAAATCACTAAAATTCTATCTACAAAAGGTTTCTTTCAGTTTCTTAGTTATTTCCTGCTTAGTTATCAATGGGCTGGGATGTGTTTTATCTCATCATCATCATCATCATCGTACTCAGTATATCCCACCAATAGCAATGCTATGGTAGGGTCTGAGGAGGGTAAGATGTAGACAGCCTTACCTCTATCTCATAGGGATAGAGAGGCTGCTTCCAGTGAGACCCCCGGCTCGATAGTAGTTTTGCATCAAGCCTTGGACATAAGGCACATAGCACTCAATCATCGGGACACCGGCTGATCGGTGCATGTGCCCTTGTCTTTCGGCTATCAACGCCACCACATGATGCCTGATTAACCTTCCGCCACTTTTAACGTTATTTTCACGAGATTAGTAAAATAACGTCAAAATTAGTGCAATTTTACTTTTGCCCACCCGAGGGTTCACACATATATACATTATATGCGCGCACCGCAAGCAGGGCGTGGATGTGTTTTATCTCAAACATGTCAAAACAGTATAGCCAACAAAAGGAAGACAAATTGAACTGGTCAAACTGGTCATTTGTGGAATAATCATTTTATGACTAGATGATAGAACATAAATAATCCTTATTAGGTAACTACCAAGTATCGCTGTCACAAAACAAGAGTTATCAAACACGATTAAATTTTTTGTTATTCACTTTAGAGTAGTGTTTAGTAGGCTAAATATATTTTTCAACAGTTTGCAAATATGTTTTTGATGATTTTGGTCATTTGAGTTTCTTAAAATCGACCTTTATTACTGAATCTTTTTTTGTCAGAATCCGTTTTTATCCAAACTTAGGCCGAACCAAACTTGACCTTTTTGTAATCAACCCCTTCAGATCAGGACCAGTTACCCAAACCTTGAACCTATGTGATTGCCAACTTTTTTTAACAACAGATTGCATGCTATTATGTGCATGCGTGTGTGAGCATATAAAAATTCTTTTTAATTAACTATTATATATAATCAAATGTTAACAAATAAAAACTCTATAAGTAATTGCATTCAGATGTGTGTGCATACTATTGTTGCGTTGTTTATTGACAATGAGTTTTTGGTTGCAGGTGTAGGCATGAGTTCTGTGATGGACGTGGAGAGTCAACATTTTTTACTCATGAGTGTGCATCTGTTTAATTGGAATGATAAGGTACTCCATTAATCGTTAAATTTGCTTATATTTACCGTAACTTTTTCATTTCTTTTTTTTCTTTTGAACCTGATATACAGTTTGACTTTGGATGTCAAACATAATGGATATGCTTAGAAAGAAAGTTGGCATTAAGTTTCCTGCTACTAAGAATTGGACAGGAATAGTGTTGAATTCTTTTATAAGCACAATGATTTTTTTTATAAACATTATATTGTATTTTATAAAAAAATAATCAAATAGGTCAAATGGGTTAGGATCAAAATGGTAAATCTAAAATGGTAAGCCATACAAAAAATACATACTTATGAAACACAAATTGGTTGGTGAAACATGTAAAAAAGAAAAAAAGGTACTTTTGAAACGCGTCAAATGAAGATTTTTTTTTTAGATAGACTTCCAATCCAACTCAATTTTTAATGATTCAGTTTTCAATTTAGATGGCTAGATTTGAATCAATTTCTTTTAAAACTGACCCATTTTAAAGGTTCGTGGTTTGCTTGGGACTGCCAACTTTCAATTCGATTCCCGTTTCATTTTGGGGTTTTCTAAGAATATGTGATGTTTGCTATAATTGTTTCTCCTTTGTGTACGTAATGCGTATTTTGGCTTGTGACATTTGTATCATACTGGAGAATGTTGATACTTTATTAGGTGATGCACTAATGGGTGTTTTCGTTGTTGATATGGGATTCAATTTCTCTGTCTTCACTTTTTATGGAGGGTTGCAGAATGAGACAATTAATTTATGAATTAAATTTAAGAAAATAGAACACCTAGCCTAACCTGGTCATGAACAGAAAGTGGCCCGTTTGACCATCCTAAATAACCCGACCTGTTCTGCTTTTGGATTTGCAGTTTCATAAATTATTAGAAAAGAGTTCTCTTTTAAACCGAAAAGGCGCTCGGGCTTCAGAAAAAGAGCACAAATTTAACCGAGTTTGAGCTTTAAAAAACAGCATGAATCAAACTGACTTCGAGATTGAGTAAGTCAAAACACGCTGAGCTTTTATCATTAAATCTTTTACGTTTCACCTTCTTCTATCAACTCAACCTAAAGCCAAGATGAGAAATAATTCAGCAATCTAAATATTGGTTTTGACTTTAGACAAATTAGCCAATGTTGGAACATTTTGACCTGCTCACCCGAACTCAGTTTAATTTGTGGTTTTTTCTTAAGTTTGACCTTGATTTTATTTGTGCTTTTATCCTAAAGCTCGAGCTCAGCTCACGAGTCAAAAACCAAAGGATCAGGTTTAATCAATCGAAGTCGACAATTTGGCTTCTAACCATTCAGGTTAGAATTGTTGCTACCAAAAGGTCAAACGGTTGGGTTGGACCGCTTTGAACCCAGGTTGTTACTTGTTAAGTTCTGGTATGAGCCAATGTCAGCCATGTGGTTATTTGCTCATGTGACTATTGGTGAATGGGAGTTGTATTTTTAATGGTGTGGCAATTTGTACTGGTACTGTTTAGGATTTGTTTATGTTATAACATTGATGTTGTAATGAGAATGTGGCTTTCTTTATCTACACGTTTGCCTGAAAACTTACAACAATACATGTTGCAGGTTGACTGATAATTGTAAGTGCTAGAGAGCATAAACCAGTTACGATGGCTGGCCCGAAAGACGGCTACAATTTTCTCATGCAAAACCTTTTATCAACCACATCACAAGGTAGACAAACACAGCTAGAAAAAAATCGCCCGCTGAAACACCACTTTGAAGCACTGCCCAATTGCCGACATAAGTAACGTTACAGTATCTATGTCGGGCAGAAATAATGTAAAACTCTATCCTTAACATAATAAAATGTTCCAACTTATGACACTTTATCCTTAGCAATTGATATGAAACTGCAACTAGCTTATGCATTTGTGCTTATATTTGCTGCAAAGTGACTGTAAACGGATTTCAACTGATCCGGCGTGCCGGCGAAATGCGCCGGTTACATCTCTAGTTAGATATAAAAGATTCAATATTCTCTAAGCTAACTATAATATCATCCGGTTTTAAGATCGGTCCAACCAGCGTACTAGTAGAGCGTCTGGTTCAATGACCGACCTGGTTTTAAAATATTAATCAAAACCGATTACTGTAATGCATGGGAATGAGACCAAGTGAGTGCAGGCTTAATGCTTAGAATAGGTCCCTCTAACCCTCCACAACAACACCCAAAAGCCTTAATGCTTAGAATAGGCCCTTTTAACCCTCCACAACAACACCCAAAAGCTGAGGGGTTGTTTGGCAAGTGCTGAGCCATTAAGTACTGAACCAGTAAGAGGTCTGAATGATTTAGAGGGTCTGAGCCAGTAAGTGCTGAACCAGTTTGTGTTGTTTGGCTAGGCATCTGAATGAATGTGCAGAATGACTATTTTACCCTCTTAACTATTTTGTGCTGAATGAAATATATCTGTTTAGTCAGAGCTCTTAACAACATATTTTAGAAAATTTTGACATGACTCGTTTGTATAAAGGGTAATCCTTACAAAGAACAAACAGAGATACAATGTTAATGCACTTGGTAACATTAGCTATCCAAAAACAACATGCATGGTAGACCTGGAATTAATTCCATGTAAAAGAAACAAAAAAAGCAGAAATAACTATACAACATCTAAAGAACAGGTCCCTTATGTAGTTCTAAGATAAAAATCTTAGCTAGTTGTCCACATGATTGTGTACCATGCGCCCCCATTAACAAAATACCACCAAATCCGGTTATGCTCGTGAATCTCAGCAAGATATGACTTAACAACTCCAATATTTTGCAGCTAGCAAACGGTAAACGGGTATTTGATTTTTTGAGCCTTCACACTATCACAAATAAACAAAAAGTAACAATTTAAGCCTTACCACTGTCACAAACAAACAAAATATTACAAAATGAAAACCTGTAAATTCCATTTGCTACTTTACACTAATCCTTTCTTGTTCCCATTTATTTGAGCAATTCAAAAGAAAAAAAAAAGAACAATAGATCTATTCTAGATTCATAATGATTTATTCTAGATTCAAAACGGTAGATTCATAATGAACAGACTAGTGTTTGTTATTAAACGGTGTAATTTTTAGGGATTTATTGAAAAGGTTTGTAGAATGTAAAGATCAAAACAATTAAAAAAATGCAGCCGGCCCATTTAAAAACAACAAAAAAAAGTGTTTGTACCCGAAAGTAGGAGATGGTGTAGAAAATGAAACAAGAAGTTTAGTAAAATGATAAACTTTTGGTATAAAATAGTGGTGTTCAAGGTTCGATTTGTAACCGTGAAACAACTCAAATCGATCATTGTTTGGTTTTGCGGTCGATGTATTTTCATAACTTCTAGCGGTCGGTTTTAAAAGCTTAAAACTATAGTGAACGGTTTGGTTTACAGTTTATACAAAAAACCGGACTGGTCCGTAACACTAAATTATATTTTAACATTACAAATATAACCTAATATTGTGTTGAAGTTTTGTATTTGGGCATTGGGATTTGGTGGCCAAAATGAAATGTGAGTTTAGCTGCTTGTTGTGAACTAGTTATTGTAATAAATCATATAACTCTACTTTGCTTTAGCTATTAATGTGAAATGTTCAAAAGTAAAAACTGATTGTTAGCTTGTTGTGAACTGGAGATTGATAGGTTAGTTTGAACCCTTTTGTTGTGTGAAGTATTGACAGCTATTTTGTGCTTTTATTTGGCAGCTTGTTTCATTTATTTTTACAACTTGTCTGTATAATGCATTTGTAATCACTTGTAATATTAAACTAATAAAATTCAACAAAACCTAAATCCTAAATAGTAATCACAATAACCCCAAAACCTGAATAAGATTTCTAGCACAAAAGTGTATCAATTTTTTACCCTAATTGAACCAATTACTCTGCAAATTTGAATAAAAATCATTTAGCATAAAACTAAACATCAACTAGCATATTATTCAATACATAAGCAAAGGAATCTTGTAATTTGATAAATCTTAATGAAATTAAACATAAACTGAACTAAATCCTAGCTTCTAAGCCTGACACCGTGTACCTAAGAGGTCGGGAAACACAAATCGACTAGGGTAGGAAAACAAAAGAGCAATAAATCGAGTAGGGAGACAGAAATCGTATCTGGTTATGCTTTGAATCGGGCAGAAATCGAGCGATGATGGTGATTGTGTGCATTGGTCGATTAGGTCTTCTTTTCATTCAGCGTTGTTGTGAAGCTGAATGGGTAAGAGCCCCATTCAGCGGTTAAGATGTGATATCTGAATGAAGCAAACAGTAGTCAGATGTATGAGCGATTCAGACTTCAGCCCCCATTCAGACCTCAAACAAACACACCCTGACCTGAGCTGAGCTGCACTACTTCCTCTCATCACTATCATGTGTAAGAAAAGGGAATCAAGTGTGTAAGAAATGAAAGACACAATACTTGGGATAATAAGTACATGTTTTAATGCTTAGAAAGGGTATTGCTAACTACACCCCACACCGCCTTATATGGCCAGAGATAGTGTTATCCGTGGCATATAAGGATACTTTTCTAAAAATACGTTTTTTTTTCCTTTTTGTGTTAATTTTATTTTACTTTTAGTTATTGTTTTTTATTTTGTTTTTTTAATAAAAATAGATTTTTTTTTATTTTCTTTATCAACAATTATAAAAATTATAACGAAACAATGTTATTATTTGTACAAACTCGTTGTAATGGTAGTGGTTTTTGTGTTTTTTATTGTACAACGTCGTCGTTGTCCTCGCGACCAAGCCTAATGCTCGATGTGATCGCTTCATGGTCAGAACGTGGTGGTGGTTTTGTGTTTTTTTATCGTCATATAATCCTACGATTTAAGCATCGCCTGTTACCACGATAGTGACGCTGCCATTTAGATAGATTTCTACATTTTGTTATTATTTGTACAAATTTGTTGTAATGGTTGTGTTTGTGTCTATATATATATATAAATGATATATATATATATATATATATATATCATTTATTTACGTTGCTTCGTTATAATTGTTGTAATTCTTGATAAAGAAAATCAATAAAAAAATATTTTTAATAAGACAACAAAATAAAAAACAATAATCAAGATAAATAAAATTAAATTAAAACTAAAATATACATTAAACATAAAAGGACAAAAAAAACACATTTTTTAAAAAAACACTTATATGCCATGGATAGAGCTATATGCGGCGGTTAGACAAAAGACAAAAAAACACATATTTTTTAAAAAACATCTATATGCCATGGATAGAGCAATACGCGACGGTTTGGACGGTTTTCTAACCACACCTCCGATGTGGTTAGAAAAGCCCGCTTAAAAATGAACTCTTTACACTACATAGAAATACCCTAAAAGCTGCGCATACTCTTTATAGACATGAGAGGTCACCATCTACTTTAATGTAACAAATTAAACACAAATATACACATATGTGTACACGGTTTTGAGAGGGTAAACAAACACGGGGATCATTCGATCAATTTTAGTTCGACTAATAGGAAACAATCACATGGATCAACTCCTCCTATAAGTATTAGGCCTTAACACCTTCACAACACACACCAATTTTATACCTAACTTCATGTTTATCAATTCACCAGTTATAACCCCATATCATCTATATTTTTTAGGTATCAAACGAACTCCCGAATAACTTGATTCTTTTACCTATGTTATTGGGTTTCATTGAACTATAACATATCCAAACAAGGCATTGACGCTTATTTGAACCCCCAACCCAGCCTCACATCATACACCTTTCTTCATACCATTAGCCTCTTAAATTCTGGTGAGCAAGAAAGAAGAAGGAATAACTAGGAGGTGCTGACCAAACTCATGGCTCCTTCAACCTCTTTAGTTGTAAGCTAACTCTAACTAAATTACTTTAGTTTAGCTTAAAGTACAACCAAGAAAGATTAGGGTTATGAAGTCTTGGCTAAATCAGGTTTTCATAACCTACACATGCAGTAAATATCATAAATTTTTATAGATATAAGTATTAACTTTAGAGATAAACCCTAGGTGTATGTTATAAATTGGAAATTGTGAACATAGACATGGGAATGTCAACATCACTTATGTTTTTGAAATGAGATTGTTAAAATAGACATTTGAATGCCATTGTCATGTACGTTTGAAATAGAAGTGTGACCAATGTCAGTGCTAGGTATGTTTTGAAGTTGAATTGTGAACATAAATATGGAAATGTAAATGTCACGCATATTTGTAACATCCTAAAAATTTTAATGATGAATAAAGGAAGTTATGTTTAGTGATTTCGCGTAATTAATTAGTATCGGGTAGGGAGCGGGTCTTGGACGTGGATTAATTGAGATGGGTTAAATAAGAATGGGATTTCAGGGATATAAATACCCCCAAAATCCCAAAAATATCTTCATTTACATCTATTTCTTCACACACTCAAAACACACACATTCTAACCGATCAAGATTCGAAGCCGAGACCCGAGATTTTGTTGATAGATCTGAGTTGGTAAGGTAAGAACAAATCCAACAAAGCTAATATTACTGAAAATGGTTAGGATTGGATGGGTTAACCGGACCCGAAACCCAAACTGCCCAAATCGGACCCCTAAAACGTCGATTTTAGGCCGATTTGATGGTTGGGATTTGTAGGCGCCGATCATACGATTCCGTGGGTACCAAAATCGAGTTATTTGGCTAAGAAACGAAGGATTTATGGGCAAACAGATCTGCAGCGCGATAACTTCGCCTGCAAGATTAAGTTCGCCTGATGAACTTCGCCTTCAAGCGTAACTTCGCCTGAAGCCAAGTTCGCCTAAGGATAACTTCGCCTGAAGCCAAGTTCGCCTAAGGATAACTTCGCCTGAAGCCAAGTTCGCCTAAGGTTTAACTTCGCCTGAAGCCAAGTTCGCCCGAGGTTTAACTTCGCCTGAAGCCAAGTTCGCCCGAGGTTTAACTTCGCCTGAAGTGAAGTTCGTTTAGAAAATAAATTAAAAACCTAATGGAAAATGTGTTAAGGCAGTTATCGAAAATAAAATTTTTCCAAGCTGACCTGGCAGCTTAACCCCAGCCAGGGGCTCTGCCCCTTGGACCCCGCTAGGGGCTGCCGCCCCTAGACCCCGCTGCCAGGGGCGCTGCCCCCGGACCCCCGTTCGTTGTGGGTAGTAATTAAGACTAGAAAGATGTTATAAGTAGTGATAGTTAAATTGATATGTATACTTGTTATACAGTCAGCCGTGCACAACTGAAGAAAGGGATTACGATCAACGGAGAACGTAACCGTGTTCAGGTGAGTTTCTAGCCCCATTTATGTGTTTTGTTTTCGGGGCTGTGTGCATACTCGATATGTCTGTTAATACGCTTATCCTAAGAGATAAGTGTATGCCTTGTGTGAATAATATGAAAGTATGAATGATTGCTTGATGGAACGTGAACGATCTTCGGATATTGCACGTACTGTCAGGTTGTAACGCTATGTATAAGGTAAGTATGTTATGTATGTTTATGTGTATGAACGTGATAAAGATAATAAAAGAAAGAAATGATAATGTATGGTTGTATGGTTACGGAAGGGGTACCGAGCCCTAATAATACTCGAGGTATGATGTATGGTTGTATGGTAACGAAGAGGGAATCGAACCCTACTAATATTCGAGAACTAGGGAACCGAACCCTACTAATATTCGAGGAAGAAGGGTACCGAGCCCTAATAATACTCGAGGAAAGAGGGTACCGAGCCCTAATAATACTCGAGGAAAGAGGGTACCGAGCCCTAATAATACTCGAGGAATGTAGGGCGTAATGCTCTTTATAACGTAAGATATGAAGGTAAGTTAATACAAAAGAAAGTAAGAAAGTAAGAAAGTATGAAAGTAAGAAAGTAAGAAAGTATGAAAGTATGAAAGTATGAATGAAAGAATATAATGTTATGTGAATGGTATGATTATGTGATTATCTAGAACTCACTCAGCGTAGCTGACTTTTAGTATGCACGCAGGTGAGTAGGATGAGGCAGCTTGCTTGAGGAGACACATGGCACTGAACAAGAGTCGGGCATCTGAAGACTTATGATGTTTTAACTTTAATGCTTTAATGGGAAAGACAATGAATGTTTTGAGACAAATTATGAATTATGTAATGTTTTATGAAAGTTTTACATTCCGCGTAAATGTTTTAATTAACTCTGATATTTAGAGCTGTGTTTATGAGTAAATCCAACACCAAAGTAGGGTTACCGGTAACGGGGCCTTACAATATTGGTAATGGAATGATAAACATAGACATTAGAATGTCAACGTCGCGAATGTATTGGAACGAAATGGTGAACATTGACATGGAAATATTTGTGTCACCTATATTTTTAAACTGGGGTTTGAGATCATAAATGATGAAATTGAAGTTATTCTTTGTATAATAACGTAATCAGTTTTAAAAGAATTATGATTCTTATCATTTGTTAGCATACATGTTTTTTTTATGAAACTTTTATGAAAAAATTAAATTAGTTTTATGAAAGCTACTTTACAAGGTAATGTAAATGCTTTTACTAAAGATATTTTTGTGTTAACGAAAACCAACGAGCTGACTAACTATTATTAGCTGACGTTTTCAAACATGTTTTTAGGATATGCAAATGGAGGACTGCTTGCTAGGATTATATGAGAAAGATATAGAATTATACTTAGTCTCTTGGTTGAGCATCTTGTAATAGTACAATACTTTGTAAGAATTGTAAATTTATAATGCAAGTTTGGCACTCTCTTGTAAACAATGTGTTCTTGATGAATCAATATAATGTACAATCTTCGTTTCCACCTTGGCGGAGTGTTGGAAGGAGGATAAGCTAAAGAGGTTATAAAGGATAAAGAGGTTATTAAAAAGGTTAATGGAGAGGTGAATGTTGGTCATGTTGAATAAAGAGGTAAAAAGGATAAATAGGAGGATAAAAAGGTTGTTACAAAGTTGATGGAGAGGTGGATGTTATTCATGTTGCAAAAAGCTTTGGGTGACACGCATGTTTACTAATGTGGCAACAGAAAAGAAGTGGTCATACAAGTATTTGTTTGAAATACCAAATGATTTCATCATTTGATCTGGTCCAGATAATTTCAAGTAAGTTTTTTATTGTTTGTATTTTTTATTATCAACTAAGCTTTTAAAGTGTTTCTATATTTTGTTTCGCTTATTTTGCAGAGAGAACAAAAGGCTGGTTCAGGATGTGTTTCGTGCGACATGGAGCCATAACTTTTAAGCCCACTCGGGGTTGTTTCAATTGTGGACTAAGAAACACATTGATAAAGACTCCTACAACATGTTATTGAGCCATAACTGTTAGTTTGTTTATGGTTTTTTGTTAGTTTGTTTTTGGTGTTTGAGTTAGTTAATTTTGTTAGTTTGTTTATGGTGTTTGAGTTAGTTTGTTTATGGTTTTTTGTTAGTTTGTTTTAAAGAGTGATGTTTGTTTGATTTCATTATTGAGTTTAGCATGCCACACCTGGTGTTTGATGAAATGTCTTTCAAATAAAAAAAGGTGTTTGATGAAATGTGAAGTTGAATTCGAACGTATTTATCATTCATAGGCATTTTGAACAGTAAAGTCACATGTTGTTAGGAGCTAAAACAATACGTACATATGTTTAATATTATTTATTACTTTTTTACAGTCTCGCCTCTTTCACAATCCCATCCTAGGATTACTTTGAGTCTTTTCAGGCACCAATATTTTTCACTGTATTTGGAAATTCTTGTGAACCAATACTCGTCCGAGAGGTGGGTGCTTATTCCCTCTGGGATATTCCACCCGGGGCCAAAGAGAGAAAGCAAGAAAAACAGTAGGAAACTCAATTGTATAAGAGATCATAGAAACTTTAGCTGCATGCATTGTGAGCCTCCGATCGCCCCAGTTGTTAGGAGGGGTCTTTCTACGTTCGGGACAACAAAAAAAGGTAGTTATTTATATATTTATGATATTTAATTCTTTAACAATGTAATTATGCTCAGGGGCTGTAATGACATTTAGGCTGAAGAAAACTTTTCCCAACATTTTGGTCTCGACACGAGCATCGAAATAAAATAAAATAGGGGATCCAAAAAAACATCCTAGAAGACGTACCCGATGAGAAGACGTCCCCGGCGAAGATATAACAACCGGGACTTTTCGTTTATAATATAGATACATATTACCCGATCCGTTTTCATTTTTCGGGTAATTTAATCAATAAAATATTCAATTATTTATAATATATTTTCAATGTTTATTATATATATTTATCTATCAATAAAACTTTCAATCATGTACATTTTACTCCCTAGATTCAGTTTTAACTCATTATCTATCCAACCAAGAACTTGAAGGACCATATTGCAAATCTGATTTATAATTATTATAACCCAACCCATATCCATATCCCCAACCATACCCGTTTATTTTCTTGTACAAACGAAAATAATTTTGTGTGATCGTTTACATGTATATTACGAATTCACCGACACGATTAAATTGGAAACCAAGATCAATTTGATATGAAATTACTTAATAAACAAATCTCCCTAAACCAAAAATTGGGATTATACTATTACTGTTGTAATAACGCAATTAAACCCTGGTACACCATCTTCGTGACCTCGCGAATAAAAACCCTACGTTGAATTGCATTATATGAGCGACAATCATCAAACCAATTCATTTTTTTTGGCCGTCATTGTCCATTCATCTTTCATCATCAATTCGCATTGTTTCAGGTAATTTATGCAGGCATAGTGTTCGTTGTAATCCGTAATATAACAACCTTAACCTTAATTAAACAAACATTTAGTGGATTAAGCAATTGCATATTCTAGGGTTCTTTTGGGTTTTGGGGTTTTTTTATCAGTTGTTGTATTTAAATTGTTTTTCTTGGAGTACAACCAACTGCACACACCAGCCCAATGGCTTGTGTGTGTGTTGTTGACTCGTACCGGCTAGGGAGGGGGGGGGGGGGGCAAGTTCGAGCCTTCCCAGCCCGGTTTTGATAAACTTTTTTTAGTTGTTTTAATAACTATTTGGTTTATAAATTAATAATAATTAATATTAGATATAAAATATATATTATATTTATGTTATTGAATTGAAATCATCAAGTTTGCATTTCTTGTCAGTTAAGCTCGTTGCAAATTTTCGTATATGTGTGTGTGTATATATGTATATACATATATATAGAGGAAGGTTCATGTGCATTTTAATCTTAACATAAGAACGTTGGAAATTATACTAATTTATAAAAAATGAGAACGTAATAAGCAATACCAACTATAATACCAATCTAAATAAACAATGATTTATAATAACAAAGAAAAAACCCTAAAAATTACAGCAAAAGAATCAAAATCAAGAACAAGATAATGACAACATATACCAGGAAATACTTATAATAACAAAAGAAAAAAATCTAATATTAACAACAAAATATAAATTAGCAAATACCTATAATGTCCCATAATCGAAAATTAGCAAATACGAACAAAAAAATAACAGCAAACACCTATAAAAACAAACCTAATGTTAACAACAAATTGGTTCTCACTGTTTTAATGTTAAAAATAAAATGTATTTGATCATGATTCTACATGTATGTATGTACTGTAAATATGTATTAATAATAAAACTTATTTTATGAAAACCCGAAACCATCTTTGATGGTTCTCGTCGTTGCATGCTTTACAATTTTTTATATTTATTAGATATTATACACACACACACGTATTATTCTTAAATAAAAATAATATAAATGTGTTAAACGTATTAACCATGTTTTTACCATTTGATTTTCGTTAAAGATTCTAAAATATATATTTTATGAAAATTATTTATTTAAATTCTTTTATAATAATTATTGAATACTATTATATATATAATACATGTTTTAGTTATATATGTAAATATTTATCTTATTATTACATATTATAATTAACTATATAAACATTTATTATATTCCAACTCTTATTTATTCATTTAAAATGATTATCTATAAATTTGATTATATCTTTATTTTATTTAGTATAAAAGGTGATTTTGTAAATAATAAAAGATGAACAATAATATTTATTTTAGCAATAATAATAATGATAGATATTGTTCGTTCAATCAATAATATTATCCCAAACATAAATCGAATCATATCAAAATCTCAAATTCATTTCACATGTTATATCATTAACAAATAACTCACAATATTATATTATATAACTAGGAATCCTTGACGGTAATTCTCGAAGGGTTTAACTTTCTCACATCCTCTCTTGTATTTCGTCCATCTATTCAGGTGAGTAATTACTCCCCTATTTTACTGTTTTTATATACTTTTGGGGACTTATGCCTACCTTCTATCAAACTTCATTTTTACATTGTACTATCAAATGCAAACTGTTGATATCTGTGTTGTGTATCAATTAAATGGCTACTTGTTACATGTTATTTGCTTTTGTGTTTATTTATCGCATTCGGAGAGGTCCATCATATTAATCACATTATGTTGTAGTGGGCGGCATCCGATTGCATGACAATGGTTTCACCTACAATTCAATTATGCTAACCAACGCCCGATTCGCATGGCAACGTTTTAGCTCGCTCATCATTACTTGTTCACAGTGTTACACGCTATGGTTTGATTGTATATACTCACATATAACAGTTTTGCTCTTTATTTATATATTAATATATTGTATTCCAAACTGGTGATTTTCTCACTTAACCTCGTGTTGACAAAAAATATATTTTGTACACATTTGCAGGTTATCACGTTGGTTGTTTATCAAGATGAAGATCACTTAGAGAAGACTTTTAGGATATTAAATTTATACAAGAATTATTTGGTATCATTTTGTAATTTCTTTATACTTGATGTAGTTAAATGTAAATTGTTTACTTAAAATAATTAATTAAATATTATCACTTTACAATTGCATGATAGTATCTTGTGAGCTGTGTACAATCATTTCGCGCCCCGGAATTTTTGCCTTAGGTTGGGGTGTGACTGAAGACATCATCCCGCTTGACAAACCTCGCCTGCATGACAAGGTTTTAGTTGTTCATGATCACCACTTTGCGGAGACGATAAAGGTCACTTTGCACAACAGTTTTCTGAAGAAGGGAAAAGTTGTGCACTTCCTAAATATCATTGGGACATCATCTCAGTCAAAAGGTAATTAGTGTATACCACGTCCTAGAAGACGCCCCCATAGAAGACATCATCCCACTTGACAAACCTCGCCTGCATGACAAGATTTTAATTGTTGACGATCACGACTTTAGGGAGACAATAAAGTTCACTTTGCACATGAACAGATTGCTGAAAAGGGAAAAGTTTTGCACTCCCTAAATATCATTGGGACATCGTCTCACTCAAAAGGTAATTAGTGTTCACTTTGCACATGAACAATTTGTTGAAAAGGGAAAAGTTGTGCACTCCCTAAATATCATTGGGACATCGTCTCAGTCAAAAGCTAACTAGTGTATATCATTTATGTTTGGTTACAAATATCATTTTTATTTTGTGTTACTTAGGTTTACATAAAGTTTTATTCGGCTAATATGACATTTTGCAATCTAATATTATATATATATAATTTAGATGAGAAACCTTTACGACAAATACTTTTTGATTTCAATTTACTTGTTATAGTATATCAAAAATAGGATCAAGTTATTCTACAAAGGGGGAAAAAATGAGAAGGATGAAAAAAATTTCTAGCCACACAAAAAATCTCTTAAAAAAATAAATAAATAAATCATAACTCAAAATTTAATAAAAAAATGAAAAAAGTAAAAACACAAAATTGTTTCCACCGTCATTCTCATTCTTAAAAAAAAAGAAAAAAACACAATGGTAAGTGAAAAAAGTCGTATCTTTTTGTTTATCATTTTGTTTTGTGTTTATTTTCGTCATTGATTGTGTCTTTTTTCCTTGACACAGTGTCTTTTTTTCTTTATATTGTGTTATATTATTTAACATTGTGCTATATTTTGTTCGACATTGTGTTATATTTTGCGATCTATTGTGTCTTTTTTAGTTATATTTGTGTCTTTTGTTCATTTTCGCCATTGTTTATTTGGTCCTGCCATTGTGTCTTTTCGTCACCCCTGGCCATGGTTAGCCACTTTAACTGCCGATACGCATGGTCGAATGCTTGCATAGTGTCTACTTGCTTGCTCGTTAGGTACAAATGGGGCGAAACATTTGTGTCTTGATTTGGTTATGTCTCATGTAGTTCATGTATATTATATTATTTACTAGTTTACGATGGGTTAATTGTTACATGTGTTGTTTATTGTACACTAGGTTAATTACCCGTGTAGCACACGAGTTAGAATAAGTAATTTTTTTAAATACTGACATAATATGAAATAAAAAAAAATATATCACATATATAAAGATATATTGTACGGTAAATAAATTACATATTACGCAATTTGAAAATAAAAAGTCGTTAGAAAATTCATAAATCATAAATTATTTCTTTGTTATTTTCTATATCAAAACTTAGTTGTAAATGACAACTTTTTAAAGCCAACTCATTGACCAAACTCAGTCTAATCTTAAACTGTTTTGACATTAACAATGTTTGATACTTTAATCGGTTAAAGAAACTCACCCGTTTCGTATTGGTTACTTATAAAAATCTGATATTAATAACTAATGCAATACAATTTATATTAAACAAATTAACATATTTATAATGGTATTAATTCTTTTAAATTAGGATGAAATTATTAAAAATTGAAAATGAAATACTAAAAAGAGAAATGTAGTTAATGTGAGAGAGATGAGGGAAAATTTACAAGGATCCACATAGTTAAAATGAAATAGATGAGTGAAAACTATTAGACTAAAACCGCAGATTTCGGCAAACCATTGGAACGAAAACCACAGTTCACTCAATAATAATAGATTGAAAAGAAAAAAAAAGAATAAAATATAAAACTATTAATAAGAAAAAGAAATATATATTTAACATGAGAGAAATGGAAAATATTGTAAGAATCACTCATGTGCACTGACATATGGCATTAAGACCCGTGTAGAGCACGAGCTAGAATAAATAAATTTGTTTAGATAATAACACAATGTAATATGTTTAAATGATATAAAGATACAATATATGGTAGAATAAATTACATATTACACAATATAGAAATAAAAAGTTTTTGAAAATTCATAAATCTCTAAATATTTTTTATACAATATTTGTAATTTTAACCTACATATCAAAATTAGTAGTTTCGTTTTGTTTTTTATTTCAACTTTAGATAATGAAACACATCACTTACCATGCGTTAGAATATGTTGTCTCAAAAACAAATCAAACCATCTATAGTGATTGACTTTAGCTTTTATTGTAAAACAAACATAAAGTTAAAATTTCTTTATTTGAAATTAAGTATTTTATCTATATGCACGCCCTGCTTGCGGTGCACGCATATAATGTATATATGTGTGAACCCTCGGGTGGACAAAAGTAAAATTGCAATAATTTTGACGTTATTTTACTAATCTCGTGAAAATAACGTTAAAAGTGGCGGAAGGTTAATCAGGCATCATGTGGTGGCGTTGATAGCCGAAAGACAAAGGCACATGCACCAATCAGCCAGTGTCCCGATGATTGAGTGTTATGTGCCTTATGTCTAAGGCTTGATGCAAAACTACTATCGAGCCGGGGGTCTCATCGGAAGCAGTCTCTCTATCCCTATGGGATAAAGGTAAGGTTGTCTACATCTTACCCTTCTCAGACCCTACCATAGCATTGCTATTGGTGGGATATACTGAATACGATGATGATGATGATCTATATCAACTTGAAAATTTGTTACCTATAAAAGCTTAATATTAATAACTAATACAACATAATTATATAAAACTAAATAATATATCTATGTTTGTATTAAAATTTTTAATTAAAAATAATTATTAAAAAGAGAAAATAATTGATTAAGAAGAAAAAAAAGAGTTAAATATAAAACTATTAATAAAAAAGAAATGCATTTAATAAGAGAGAGATGTGAAAAAATTTTGTAAGAAACCATCTTATGTGATGTCATGTGACATAAAGAACCTTTATTTATTATATAGTATAGATGTTTAATCGTTTTAGTGCAAAAGGGTTTCATTTAGAAAACATATCCATTTTATGACTAAGAAGTCAGCAATAGATTTTCATTTGGAAAACGGTTTCACATTATGATTATGACAAATTGTTTAAGTCATCAACGTGTTTCATTTGTAAAAAAGAAAAAGCAATTTACTTTATTACTATTAAGGGGCTGTTTGGGATTCCTTATTTTTGCTCTTTATAGTTTATAACTTATGGGTTATAAGTTATAAGGTGTTTGGGAAAGTTAGGTTTTGTGAGTGTATAAGGTATTAGTTACACATTGTAACTTATACCTTATGCCTTAAATAAGGTATACGAAGGTAAAATAAGGAATCCCAAATACCCCCTAAGTTAAATACGATTTTCATTGATAAAACGGTTTTCACATTATGAATAACCAAGTTTTCACTCAAACGTTTTTGCTTCTTATTGTTTGGGCATGTGTACTCACCAACATTTTATTAACTTTTTAATTTTGTATTTCAGGTATTATCCGTCATAGACACAATTGAATGGGTTAACTAATTGGATTGAAACGATAGACGCTGAAGATTTTGTGTTGATCGAGTTGGGCTTTCAGACCAAGCGTTCAAAAACCATAAATGTCAAGACCGGGCGTTCTATAACCGTAAATGTCACATATTTCGTTTTCGCTTTGGCGGGGTGTGACATATATAGAAGTGACCGGTGTTTCGAGAATACATATATATGGATTTCGAGTGATTGCATTGATTTGTAGAAAATGCGTTGACTCATTAAAATACTTAATTATAAACCCAAACCCAAACCCAAACCCAAACCCAAACCCAAACCCAAACCCAAACCCAAACCCAACTATATAGTAAATCAGATTCCCAAACACATACCCATTAACTCGATAAAAAAGATTACTAATAGAAATTAGAGGTCGAAACAAGGTTGCCAAGTTCGAACTGTGTGATTGCCAGTTACTTACACACCCCCTCTCCACTCCATAAGTTTCTCTATTTTCTCATTAAAGTATTAAAAATACCAACACCTGAATCCGATTCAACTTAATGAGGTACTGTTTTCAACTTCACGGTGTTTGAGTTAGTTTTGTTGGTTTGTTTATGGTTTTTTGTTAGGTTTGTTATGGTATTTGAGTTAGTTTGAGTTAGTTTTGTTAGTTTGTTTATGATTTTTTGTTGGTTTGTTTATGATTTTTTTGTTAGTTTGTTTATGGTTTTTTGTTAGTTTGATTTAAAGAGTGATGAATGCCTTTCAAATAAAAAAAAAGATGTTTTTTTAAATGTGAAGTTGAATTTGAGCTTATTTATCGTTCATAGACGTTTTGAACAGTAAACTCACATGTTGTTTGGAACTATAACATGTTATTTGTTATTTTTTTTACAGTCTCGTCTCTTTAACAATCTCGCCGCCTCTTCAACAGTCTCATGACTCTCATCCAGAGACTACTTTGAGTCTTTTCAGCCAACAATATCTTTCACTCCAAATGAAAATTCTTATAAAGGTAGTTATTTATTGATTATTTATGTTATTATGTTATTTAACTCTCTAAACAATTTTTATGTGATTATATTCAGGGGCTGTAATGACATTTAGGTTGAAAACTTTTCCCATCATTTTAGTCTTACTACACGAGCACAAAATAACCGGTTCCGGGCCTGAACCGGTGGACCCGATCCGGAACCGGTTCCAGGTCGTATCCGGTGGACCCAATACCCGGTTTGGGTATTTAAATACCCAAAAGTCCTACCCGGTTCCCCTTATTATTTCCCAGATCGGTTCCTACCCGGTTACGGTTCCAAACCGGTTCCAGTTCCTACCCGGATAACCGGTTCCACCGGGTTTTTGCCATTTAATGCTGCTGCAGCTCAAATATAGCCATTGGAACCGTTTCCAATGGTAATATAGCCGTTTTATAGCCGTTGGAACCGGATTTTGATGTCCAAGACCCAATGTTGTAAAACTCGCTAGGCGGTCCCTAGGCGGCGGACCCCCTTGTAGGGAGTACTCGGAGAGTACTCGGCTTGTACTCGGACATGATAAATATAACGTAAAATAATTATTGGATATTATATATATGTTAAGATAAGCATAATTAATGTCAAAATAAGCATAATTCATATGTAAAAAAAAACATAATTCAAAAATTCATGTTTTGTTGTTATTTTTAATTTTTTTATTAAAAAATAAAAAAATAAAAAATTAGAAAAAATTAAAGAAAAATTTTTTTTGGCGGAGTTGACCTTGGAGGCCGAGTTATCCCGAGTACTCCGACTTTTGACCGAGTTGGACCTTGGCGAGTAATTGTGGCCGAGTTGGGAAAAGGCGGCAAGTTTGATGTCCGAGGACTTTGGAATCGCCGATTCCAAGGCCTTGGAATCCGACTTTTACAACACTGCCAAGACCTATATAAATTGATTTGTTATCCATTGTTTTACCACCAAACTCAAAAACACTAAAAATACTTCTTGTTTTACAACACCGACCAACCTACGTCTTTAACTTCCACCACTTCTTAGTTGTTACTATGGCAAGTACCAAAAAGTTTAACAACAAGGCTAACAAGAAGGCTACTCCATCCGTTTTTATTGACCCGGTTCGTGCTAAAGAAGACCCTGAAGTTGTTGCGGTTCCCGAGCATACCCGCAACAAAGAAGTATGGAAGAATTGGGATTTGGTTCAATTGGTCAATGGTGATACTAAGGCTCGTTGCAAATTTTGTGGCACTTTCTTAAAGCACGATTATAACTCGACTTTAAAAAAGCACATCGACCACAAATTTTGCAAGGTCTTGAAAGAAGTTCCCTCAACTGACCAAGTCGAATTGGGTCAAGAAGGTACACTCTTTCATTACAACATGAACCGAGTTCAAGATAGAATGGCAAAGTTCGTTATTCAACAAGGTTTGTCATTTAACCACTTTGACAACCCGGAGTTGACGGCCTTGATTCAAGAAACTCTACAACCGCGACACACACATGTAATTCGTCCTTAGACGTCATTGTATCAAATTGTGGGAGCGTGAAAAAAAAAAGATTTAATCGAATTTTTTCAAACTTTACAATCGATTGTGAGTTTAAATAGTGATGTCTGGTTGGCACCACACGGGTTACCCGAATTAAACATTTGTGTCACCGCTCACTGGGTTGATCAGGTGTCTTGGCATTTGATAAAACACACCATCGCTTTTGAAAACTTCCTGTACCCACATACCGTCGATAAATTGTTAGAATTGGTGGATGAGGTAATAACGACTTATAACTTGAGAAATTATTTTCCATGTCGTTTGACAACGCATCAAAAAAATCAAAGGCGGCCGAAAAATTTATCATAAAATATTCATCACCTTGTTACGGGAATTTTTTTCATGTTCGATGTGTTACACATATTATCAATTTGGTTGTTCAACAAGGTCTCGACAATTAAAACATGGGACTCGGTTTGACTTGCTTTAGACTTATGTTGCAAGATGTTTTCAAAAGTGGTAAAAGAAAGCATCTTAAATATAAAAACTATTGCAAATCGGTTGAAAGAAAATAATTGGGGCCGAATTGGGATGTTCCAACCCGTTGGAACTCAACTTGTCATATGCTCAAGTGTGCTTTTGCCCAACGGCGAACATTACAAAGTTTTCATAACAATCTTGTTGATCGATGCGAGGCCGATATGCTTCCCGACCGTGTTTTGGTCAATGGCGGTTATTTGTGGAGTATCTTGATGTTTTCAAAATCGAAACAACTAAGTTAGCGGGGGTTCATTATCCTACTAGTTGTTGGATGTTGCAAGAATTGTACAACATGTCCTTGAATTTTAGAGAGTTTGAGGAGAAGAACGAACTTTTCAATGATATTGTTAAGGTAATGAAGGAAATGTTCCTAAAATATTATGAAGACATACCGCCGGTGTTTACTTGTGTCGCCGCTTTAAACCCTATTGGAATGTTAATGGGGTTGAGACATTGATCGAGGAAATATATGACAACATGGGTATGCACGATATCGACCTGAGGGCATCCACGAAAGCGAAGGATAATTTTAACAAATACCTTCAGGAACTTTATGATAACTATTTTCAACTTTATGGTCCAAGCACAAGGTCGTCTTTTTGGAAGCAAACAATAAAAAGTAAGCCGTGCATGGACAAGCTTATAAATTTGATGAATGTTGTTCGTGAGTCGGCGGCTAAGAGGCAAAGAGGAAACACACCAACACGTGAACTTGGTTGATATAGTGGAGCAAACTATGTTGAGGGTGCAACGGTCAATGAAATTCGCAACATTGATATTCTGGCTTGGTGGAAAGGAAAATAAAACGAATTTCCTATTCTATTTGTCACACCCCGACCAAAGGCGGCTGAACATGTCGGGGTGCAACGATTGCTCATAAGAGCATGACACTATTTAAAGCGACAATATTTAACAAACTCATTCCATTTCACGACATCGAAAATGTCACATAACCAAATATTCATAAGTTGTAACATCCCGAAATTTCTAAAGTAATATTTATTATATTATTTTGTCGGGTGAAATAAACGAGTTAGTGGAACGATAATAATAATAGCAAAATATGAAGACTTAGTAGGATAATTAGATGGGATTAGATATGGGCCAAAAGGAAATATGGGCCTTCGGTCCATGGGCTTAAGGGAGTATAAATGCCCCCTTAAACCCCAATCCTTTCCATTCCATCCATTTATCCATCCTAATCTCTACACACTCCAAAACACACACAACCCGAACCAAGATCCAAAGACGAGGACCCGAGCTCGTTGGTGCTAGATCGTCGTGACGAACCAAAGCAACAAGACCAGCTCGTGTTCGTAGTTCGACTCATTTACGGTACGTTTATATCGAGAACTTGTTCGTTTAGGTTTGGATTAGTATAGAAATGATAGATCTGTGTTTGTATGGTAAAAACGAATCCAACAAAGCTAAACTTACTGAAAATGGATATGATTTGATGGGTTAATCGATTGATAAAAGAACCCGTAACCTATATGCCTAAATCGCACCCTTTAAACATCGATGTTAGGTCGATTTGATGGTTGGGGTTTGTAGGCGCTGGTCAGACGATTCCGTGGATACCTAAATCGAGTTATTTGGTTAAGAAACGAAGATGATTAAGGGATTTAAGGACGAACAGTACCTGCAGCTGGACAACTTCGCCTGCAAGCTAAGTTCGCCTGATGAACTTCGCCTGCAAAGCTAAGTTCGCCTGATGACAACTTCGCTGCAAAGCTAAGTTCGCCTGATGACAACTTCGCCTGCAAAGCTAAGTTCGCCTGATGAACTTCGCCTGCAAAGCTAAGTTCGCCTGATGACAACTTCGCCTGCAAAGCTAAATTCGCCTAAGGTTTAACTTCGCCTAAAGCTAAGTTCGCCTAAGGTTTAACTTCGCCTAAAGCTAAGTTCGCCTAAGGTTTAACTTCGCCTAAAGTCAAGTTCGATTAGAAAATAAATTAAAAACGATAAGTAAAAGTAAGCTAATACTAGGCCACCAGATTAAATCAGGCGAGTATTGATACGTGTAACTTATACAGTCAGCCGAGCTCAGTTAAAGAAGGGATTTACAACTATCGGAGGAAGAAGCAGAGTTCATGTGAGTTCTAGCCCCATTTATGTGTTATGTTTTCGGGGCTGTGTGCATACTCGATATGTTTGTTAATACGTTTATCCTAAGAGATAAGTGTATGCCTTATGTGAATGATGTGATATGTATGAATGATTGCTTGATGGTACGTGAACGATCTTCGGATATTGCACGTACTGTCAGGTTGTAACGCTATGTATAAGGTAAGTATGATATGTATGCTTATGTGTATGAACGTGATAAAGTTAATAAAAGAAGGAAATAATGGTTGTATGGTTACGAAAAGGGTACCGAGCCCTAATAATACTCGAGGAAGGAGGGTACCGAGCCCTAATAATACTCGAGGTATGATGTATGGTTGTATGGTAACGAAGAGGGAATCGAACCGTACTTGTTGGTGCATAGATGTCAGTAGTTCATATGTCTAATGTCTGTAATCGAGTCTGTAATATTGTTTGTATATTTTTTTGTTAAAGCGAAGTTGTTGACAAGTTCGCCTAGGCGAATTTGTTGAACGAGCGAAGTTAAGGACAACTTCGCCTGAGGCGAAGTTGTCGTGTATTTATATAGTTTACAGTTAACTGTTTACGAGTTAGAGTTTTTAGTTGATCGAGTTGGTCATTTACGTGTAATTCAGTAAGTCTATTGACGTGAGATCGAGAGTCTGTAAGTATCACGGTTCGAGTTATTAATATAACGTGTGGTTGTTCGTATCGTGTTCGTGTGTTTGTGAGCTTGTGTTCTACGTCCGTAACGATCTACACAGGGATTCCGCACCTGTGTATATCGGGATATCTCGTGTGATCCGTCCGGGGAACCTACAATTGGTATCAGAGCATTTGCTCGATTGTGTGGTTCGGGATATTCACGCGGGTGTAGAATTCGTCTCATTTCGGGTATTAACGGGACGAGTTTGTGGTGTTTTTGCTCATTCTAGCCTCCTACCAGTGTGTTTAAGCTTTTAAACCGTCAAAAACGTCGTTGAAATCCGATTTTCAGATCTGCAGAAAGTTTCAGTTCGTCAGGCGAAGTTGCTGTTCATCAGGCGAAGTTGCCGTCAGGATTCGTAGGGTTTCAGCGAAGATATAAGGAGAAGCAAAGTTATTCACAACTTCGCCTACCTCCTCAACTTCGCCTAACTCAGCGAAGTTCTCATCAAGTTCGCCTAGCTCAGCGAAGTTCTCTTCAAGTTCGCTTACTTTCTAAGTTCGCTTACCCTAAGCGAAGTTATTCTCAACTTCGCCCAGACACGCGAATTTAAGAAAGATCCAGCGAAGTTATTACCTAAGCGAAGTTATCCTTAACTTCGCCTACAGTACTGTTCGAAGAAATTTTTTTTTAACTTCGCCCTTTTCAGAATTTTTCGGGTTTCTTAGTCTTCAAGAAGGATGTCGTCGATCAACATCTCAGAGCTTGTCAAGATGGAAGTTGAAGCGGGGTCAGCTACAAAGGCCCCAAGGTTGCTGAAGGGAACCGATTTTGTCGCGTGGAAGGATCGGTTCATACAATACGTTAAGTACCAGGATGCGAAGATGTGGGTATGCATCCAAGATGGATATATTCCACCAATCATGGAGTATGAGGGTCGAGACCAAATCAAGAAATACAGTAAAATGGAAGAGGAGGAGAAAAAGATGTATGAAGCCGAGAGCAAGGCTCATGCTGCAATCACAATGGCTCTTCCACAGGAGATCCTCCATACTTTCAGAAAGTATACATCAGCTAGAGAGCTTTGGGAAGCTCTTGAGAGCAGATTTGAAGGGAATGTAGGTATTCGGGCTTCAAAGATAAAGTTGCTCAAGACTCAATTTTCAGTCTTTAAGTACTTAAAGAATGAATCTCTTGATGATATTATCACTCGATATTATCATCTAATGACTGAATTGAGTAACTACTCCATTTCCTACCGAGAAGAAGAGATTGTGGAAAAACTTCTCGATGCTCTCCCACCAAAATGGGAGATGTATACTGTACTGATGAGGGAAGACAAGGACTTCCCTACTTATGATCTTGAAACCGCTGTCAACAAGCTCAGAACTTTTGAGCTTAATATGGTAAGAAAAGAAACATCTATGGATCAGGTTCAAGATCCAGGCATGTACGGTGCAAAAGTAAACTCCAATACAAGTTCAAAGACTGATTCTGCCGCCTACTACTCGAAGGGTGAGTCGGGTGCCAATTCTTCACAGGAGGGGCAAGTGTCAGTAAACTCAAATGGAGATGTTTGCTTTGTTGCGGGTGGATCAAGTGGTACTCAACAGACAGCAAGCAAGATTAGTGGATCTTCAAGTTCCTCAAGCAATAATTACTCTAAGATGCCAATGAGCGTCAAATCTGCTGAAGAGTAGTTTGGCCTCTATGCTTCATTTATTGCTTCATACGAAAATTATATTCAAGGAAAGGTGGTTGATCCAGCGATGCTAGATGAAGACTATGACCAGATCGATGCTGATGATCTGGAGGAGATGGATTTACAATGGCAGATGGCCATGATAGTGAGGAGAGTGAATAAGTTCATGAGAAAGACGGGGAGAAAGTTTGTTGGTGGCAGGCCAGGGTTCGACAAGTCTAAGGTGAGGTGCTATAACTGTCAACAAAACGGGCACTTTGCCAAAGAATGCAGAAACGAGAGAGTTGAACGTGGTCAAGGCAGGTCTGCACAGCACACTGAGAATAATAAGGAAATCAATGCCATGCTGTCCAGAGAAGCAGGTGAATACAACTGGAACCTGCATTTGAATGAAACTAGTGAACAGGCAAATATGGCTAAGGTTGAGAATGAAGAATGTGAGAAGACTACCGGAGAAGAGAAAGCTACTGGTAAGGAAAAAGCTTTCATGGCAGATAACAATGATCAACGCTCCGAGGTAAGTTCTAAATCTATTTGTACTAAATGTGAGAATTTGTCTGAGCAACTTGCTACCATAACTGATCAGTATGTTCGTTTAGATGCTGAATTTAAAACTCTTAAAGAAGATCATCACTTTATGAAAGCAAGAGAAAACAGTTACAAAGTTAAAATAAAAGCGTGTGAAAAAGATGTTAAAAGCTTAAAACCTAAACTTGCTGAAAAAATTGAAGTAATTGATCTAAGTTATGAGGTTTTAGAAGAAAAGACTAAACTGATTGCTGAACGAGAAAAGCAGATTGCTGACCACCAGGTGAAAGTGGTGGAACTGAACCGAAAACTTGAACAGTTCAGAAATTCCTCAGCTATTCTTGATCACCTTGTTAGTGATCAAGGTACCTCTACAAAGAGGGGAGGAATTGGTTATCACGAGGTTCCACCACCTTATAACCACAATTACACTTTTAACCCTAGTGTTCAGAAATCTGTTGATTTTGAAGTTCCTCAGACAGTTCCAATCAAGGTTACGAGTAAAGAACCAAGTGTTAGTAGTGGCGAAACGAGTTCGCCTGTTTCAAGTGAGAAAATTTCTGTTACGAGTCCAGTCTCATCGGATTCGGATATGTTGTCCGAATCAGGTAAGACAAAAGAGAAGGTAGTGTTACCCACTGGTGGAGAAAAAGATAAAACTTCTAAAAAGAATACTCCACTCAACCCGTACGTCCCACCTTATGTGAGACGAACGGCCGGTAACACAGCCTCTACATCCAAAACAACATTTGAAAAGAAAATGGAGTATAGGTGTTGTTTTAGGTGTAATAAGTTAGGACATCTTGTTGCAGATTGTCCTCTGACGCCGAAATTCAGAGGCGTGAGGCCTATTAAAACTGAGCATAAGTCTAATGGTAATTTTAATACTGCTAAAAATGAAAACCCTTCAAAGTTTCGAAATGTAACTAATTCAGGTTTTCACAGAAACAAACCTCAGTTTAACAATGCTAATAACCAAACTGCTAGATATAATACTTTCAATACACATAGGTTTGGAAGGCCTCACACTCAATTTCCAAGGAGATTTCCTACTAGGACTGACAGGAATTATCCAAATGCTAACTTTGGAAAGCAAAAGTACGGGATGTATAGATCCAAGACCAATTGGTCTTGGGTCCCTAGATTCTAATCCTTTGCTTTATTGTGCAGGAACAGTTGAACAGGGCTGCCCACAGTCTTTGGATTGTAGATAGCGGCTGTTCCCGGCACATGACGGGCAACAAATACTTGTTGCACGACTTAAAACCTGTTCAAGGAGCGAGAGTTAGTTTTTCAGGTGAAAGTGGAGGAAGAATTACTGGAAAAGGAATGGTGTCCAATGGGAAAATGACTCTTGAGAATGTAAATTTTGTAGAAGAGCTGAAGCACAATCTGCTGAGTGTGTCGCAGATTTGTGATAAGGAGTACACTGTTCATTTCACGAAGAATGAGGCGATCGTGTTGAAGCCTGGTTTTCAGATACCAGACGAGTGGATAGTGACGAAAGCTCCACGTGATACAAATACATATGTGATGGATATGAGGTCTACTGAAATGGCCACGGGAGAATCATGTTTAATGACGAAAGCAAGCGAATCTGAATCTGAACTATGGCACAGGAGGATGGGGCACATTCATCTTCGGAAGATGAACCACATTGTCAGGAATGGACTTGTGATGGGTGTTCCCTTGAAAAGTTTTAATTTTGAAGACAAATGTATTGTATGCAAGAAGGGAAAGCAACACAAGAAATCCCATCTCACCAAGAAGGTCAACTCAATTGCCAGTACTCTAGAACTGCTTCACATGGATCTCTTCGGTCCTGTGAATGTAAAAAGTCTAGGAGGTACTTCTTACTGCTTGGTGATCACTGATGACTACTCGCGATATTCGTGGGTATATTTTCTGAAATCGAAAGATGAGACGGCTCAAATGGTGAAGAATTTGATTACCAAAGTTGAGAACGTCATGAGTAAAACAGTAAAGTTCATCAGAAGTGACAATGGAACGGAATTCAAAAATTTTGAGATGGAGATCTTCTGTCTTCAGAAAGGAATTAAACATCAATACAGCGCTCCGTATACTCCGCAACAGAATGGAGTGGCTGAAAGGAAGAACCGAACGTTAATTGAAGGAGCCAGGACTATGCTGGCAGATTCGAAGCTTCCTGTGATGTTCTGGGCTGAAGCGGTTGCTACGCCTGCTATGTTCTGAATAGAGTGTTAACCGTTAAGAGACTTGGTAAAACTTGTTACGAGCTTATGCATGGAAGGAAGCCCAACTTAAGTGGTCTTGAACCATTCGGGTCCCCATGTTCGATCTTGAAGACAAACTCTAAATTTGGCGAAGTAGCCGATGAAGGAATCTTAGTCGGTTATGTTGTTGGTACTCCCAACAGACGTGTCTTCAATACTTCGACCTGCAAGGTGGAGGTGGTGTGTAACACCGACATCACAAGTTACCAACCGCCAAAGCCTAGCAATGGACCTACTGAGCTTTTCGACTATGTTAAGCTTTTTAAGTCGTTTAACATACCGGATTTGGAGATTTCTGAAGAAGAAGAAAGAGCTGCGACGAAGATGATACTCGATGAGGAAGAAAATCTATTGCAAAGACAGCTGATTGAAAAATGTCAACCTTCCTCATCAAACACTATCGGTACCCCTGCTGCCTCTGCTGAAGAAGAATTTATCAATCCTTTTCACTCTCAGCATGAAACAACCATTGATGAGATCTCTTCTAATTTGGAAGATAATCTGCATGTCGGTTCTGTTCCGACCACGAGAATTCATAAAGATCACCCTTTGGATAATGTGATTGGTGATATGTCCTCAGGTGTACAAACGAGAAGTAGCTTGATAAGGAGACAGGAATAATCAATGAGACAGGAATAATCAATGAATAAAGAGACAGGAATAATCAATGAATGCCTGTACACCTGCTTTATAAGCCAGATTGAACCGAAGAATTATCAAATGGCTTTAAAGGACAGCTCGTGGGTCGAGGCCATGCAAGAAGAGTTGGCTCAATTCGAAAAGATGGAAGTTTGGACTTTGGTTGAAAAACCAAAGAATGTGCATGCGATAGACACAAAATGGGTGTTCAAGTGCAAGAGAGATGATAAGGGAATTATTATCAGAAACAAGGCGAGGCTAGTAGTTAAAGGTTTTAATCAACAAGAGGGGATTGATTATAACGAAGTGTTCGCTCCTGTTGCTAGGTTGGAAGCCATAAGATTGTTTTTAGCGTTTGCTGCTTATGAGAAGATGAAGGTGTTTCAGCTAGATGTGAAGAGTGCGTTTTTGAATGGGAAAGTTGATGAGGTTGTGTATGTTGAGCAACCTCCGGGTTTTCCAGACCCGGACTATCCAGATCACGTGTACAGGTTGAGCAAGGCGTTGTATGGATTACATCAGGCACCTCGTGCCTGGTATGCAACTTTATCGGATTACTTGCTCGAGAATGGTTTTGAAAGAGGAAAAATTGATAGCACGTTGTTCTTCAAAAGAGATTGAAGCGACTTCCTGCTAGTACAAGTCTACGTGGATGACATTATTTTTGCTGCATCAAAAGTCTCCATGTGTCAGGAGTTTGAAGCCGTCATGAAGAAAAGGTTTGAAATGAGTGCTATGGGTGAACTAACTTTCTTTCTAGGATTGCAGGTTGATCAGAGGAAGGACGGGATGTTCATTCATCAGACGAAGTATGTTCATGATGTGCTCAAGCGCTTCAAGATGGAGGACAGTTCTCCATATGATACTCCAATCTGCGTCAATCACAAATTGGGTGCTGAAGTAGACGGTGATGCAGATGTGGACCCAACTCAATATCGGGCGATAATAGGTTCTTTAATGTACTTAACTGCATCTAGGCCTGATATAATGTTTGATGTTTGTCTTTGTGCACGTTTTCAGGCAAATCCAAAAGAATCTCATTTGAAAGGTGCAAAGAGGATACTGCGGTATCTCAAGGGCAAGCCGAAGCTGGGGTTGTGGTACCCGAGAGGAGGAGACTTGGAGCTGGTCGCTTACACAGATTCTGATTATAGAGGGTGCAATCAGAGTCGGAAGTCAACAACTGGAGGATATCAGTTTCTTGGTGGCAGATTGGTGTCGTGGCAATGCAAGAAGCAGACTTCAGTCGCAATTTCAATCTGTGAGGCAGAATACATGGCAGCATCCAACTGCTGCTCTCAGGTTCTTTGGATTCAACAACAGTTGCGCGACTATGGTCTGAATTTCTTACTTACTCCTATTTGCATTGACAACACAGCTGCTATCTCAGTAACTAACAATCCCGTGAAACATAGTAAAACTAAACACATTGACATACGTCATCATTTCATACGGGATTGTGCTGAGAAGAAACTGATAATTCTTGAAAAGGTGGATACGCTTGACAATTTCGCTGATTTATACACTAAAGCGTTTGACAAATCCAAATTTCAAAACCTTATTGAACTGAATGGGATGATCAATCCCGAGTAACCATGCTTTTCTTGTGTTATTTAAAAAAAAAAAAAAAAAAAAAAAAAAAAAAAAAAAAAAACGTCACTAATCGCTTAAAAATATGTCGGTTACATCAGTTTGAAGGACTTATCTTCGGATATGTGTTGGTCCTCATTTTCTACTTGTAGATTTTAAGGATAGCCATTAACCAGATTACTGATAGTGACCGGGGCGGTTTATGATGAGTTTTTCGTTCTTTCGCTTAAAATTGGTCGATCATACTTAGTTAGAAGGACACATACTAGTATGTGGTCGGTCCAGCTGATCAATTGGATCTTCGGGATAGCCGTTTACCTGAAGACTTTGTTTTGGTCGGGGCGAATAATGTTTAAATTTTGAAAGAAAAAAGGGGAAATGAAATTATTTTTCAAGTCTGTTACTTCGTAAGAAGTTCGTTAGCTATGTTTAACAGAAAATTGATCCAACCTTGGAAAATGATAGTATACTAATTCTGTGTGCTTAGCTAGTGAAGTTATTAGGCTTAAAAGGCTTTAGGACAGTGATTGTATGTCATGGTAACTTTTTATGGTGCGTAAAAGTAGATGTGATACAAACTAAATTTACTTGATTTTACGTGGAAACTCCTTAAGAGTTTTGCATGTCTTCAGATATATCTTTCCGAATGATAGACAGAAAAGCGATTACCCAGTCATACACGAGCCCATGTGTGTTCTGATTCCCGTGAAGATAGCGTCTCAAGATACTGCAGTGATCCAGATTCGGGACTTGCAGTTAATTACTACTTTGAAGTCTAAGTTTTATTTAAAAAAAAAAAAAAAATATTTGGAGTTATTGAAATATATTAGTGATGATAAAATCAAGACTTCTCAATCTTAGAGTAAGAAGAAGAACGGGAAACAGATGAAGATTATTTACAACTTAATCAGACACTATGGGTCGAAGTCAATTCGGGGTGACTTGGGGAAAGACAAATACGCTTTGAGGATAGATAGGAGGCATCAATATTTCTGAGTTGTTGCCCACTTAAATTTTGAGGCATAATTGAACCTAACTCGTATCACAGAAACGATGAAAACCATCTTAAGTATATTACCTGCTTACAACCTGTCTCTATATGTCATAATACAGCTAAACACGGATCTATGTGACAGTCACGTAATTAGTATGATTCATGTTCGGATCTTTTCTAAAACGTAGCAGTCCCTATCGAGACTGAAATTTGATCCCTTATACTTTAAATTTTTTAAGTTTTTGTACTTAGATAGTTTTATGATTTTTTAACTGGTTAGTTAGACTTGATCGTGTCGTTTAGTACTTCAAGGAAAGTTTTATAACTTAATTGGAAAAATGTTAATCTTATAAGGTTAAATTTTGAAATTTTAGGCGATGTTGTTGAACAGGCGAAGTTGTGGATAACTTCGCCTAGGCGAAGTTATTTGTAACTTCGCCTGTACAACAGATCCCCTATATAAGGGATACTTAACGTCGATTCTGATTCTTATTTTCAATCAGCGAACTTATATCCACAGTCAAACTGTTCTTCCGGCGAACTTGATATTTACACCGATTACGTGTTATTTATTCCCGATTTTCACACCGATCAAAGGTTCGAGATGTTGTTTTATCATATATTACAAGTTCTTTCATGCTAATCAAGGGTCGTTTTGACCCGGTTATTAACCTCGAACCATCGGTTTTGAAACCGATTTTCATAATTTGTGTTTTTACGTGTTGAACACTATACTGATCGTCAACATGTCCTTAAAACTTGTGGTTAAGAGTACTTAATCGTCTAAAACTAGCCGAATCATCAACTGCACGTTGTTCCATAATCTCACTGTCGCCGATTCAGATTCAGGCGAAGTTAGGGTTTAGGCGAAGTTATCCGTAACTTCGCCTGGAGCTTAAGTTCGCCTGAGGCGAAGTTATCCGTAACTTCGCCCGAAGCTTAAGTTCGCCTGAGGCGAAGTTATCCGTAACTTCGCCTGAAACTTAAATTCGCCTGAGGCGATGTTGTGATGAGGCGAAGTTAACATTAACTTCGCCTAGATCATTTTTACTTATATTAATTAGACGAACTTAAAGCTGAAGCAAAGTTGTTCCCAACTTCGCCTCAACTTTAACTTCGCCTATACAGAGTTTATCACAACTTCGCTCATGGTAACAAAGCGAACTTGTGCTATGTCTTTTTGTCGTTCTAACTTGGTTAGTTTGTTGCAGATATGGCTGCGGTAGCTGGTGCTGGAGGTGCAGGAGGAGATGATGGTGACAATCAGAGACAATTCTTCCCGGGTCACAATATGTACATTACACTTGACCCGGAGGCGAGCGGGGTGGACGATTACCGCGAGATCATAACTTTCCTCCTGCGCTCGAGGATTTTTCATGCCATAACAAATACTCTGCCGATATCCTTGCCGAATATCGAAGACTTCTGGCAGACGGTCGAATACGACTGTCGTGTTGAGCCCCCGGTCATGAGAGCGACGGTGAACAATCAACATGTTCAGTTCAATTCTGAACAGATCCGGGTGGCACTACAGTTTGGAGAGGAGACTCGAGACGATCCAACTGAGTTTGTCGCTCCCTTTCGTGATGGAGCGTTTCTTCGAATGGGCTACTCTGGTCCATTAGGTGATACCAGAGGAGGAAGGGTTTCCTTCTAGATCAGTGGCGCTTCCTCATGCACGTTATGATAGTGTGCATGTCGGGGAGGAAGGCGGGCACGGATGGTATGGGTGCGACCATGCAGTCTGCCATGACTGCACTGACCTATAACAAGCATTATAGCTTCAGTCAAATGGTCTTCTACGAGATTGACAGGCAAAGAAGGGCGATGTCTCGGGAGCGGTTCATTATGTACCCACGTTTTTTACAGATGATATTGAACCATGTGGCTCCGAGTCTACCTCAGAGACGCCCGATAAGATACGTGGAATCGGTGAGCAAACGTATCTTTGCTCAATGCCGCACGTCGAGTGCGAGGAGCAACCCTGAACGTCGTCCCAGGCATACTCCACTGTTTGGGTTTTTAATTAACCCAGAGTATGTTCCTGCTGGTGGGGACGAGTTCAGAGATCCTCAACCGCAACAGGCAAGAGCAACTCAAGCTGTTCCTGCTCCTGCTGTGCCTGTTGTGTCTGCTGCAGAGGATATAGACCTTGACGCTGTTTT
Source organism: Bidens hawaiensis (assembly GCF_021521415.1). Classification (NCBI taxonomy): domain Eukaryota; kingdom Viridiplantae; phylum Streptophyta; class Magnoliopsida; order Asterales; family Asteraceae; genus Bidens; species Bidens hawaiensis. The sequence continues at coordinate 753,497 of NW_027491561.1, forward strand.
TGGAGGTCAAGGCTATTTTGACATGGATCAAGTTGAAGAGGTGCAGGTCTCAGCTGCACAGGGTTCGGGTGTGAGTATGACTAGAGCAGCTACGTCGATGGCTGACTCATATTTGGATGAGATCATGGATGAGGGGAGACGGTTGATGGTGTCTCGAGAGAGAACGATTGGGAAGAGGAAGAGAACGGAGGATGATGATGAGTCGGAAGAGGAAGAAGATATACACAAGCTGATTAGAAGATCAAGACGGGAAAGGATAGGTGCTGGCATGGGAGCTGGAAAGACTTCAAGGACTGTACGTTTTGCTCCGGCTGCACTGTCTGGTATATCTATTGTTCCTTCTTCTGTATAGGTTACAAGTACAAGCGCTGCGGATGTTCCCGTGGTGGCTACATCATCTGCTGGCACTCCATCCGTCACTGCTATCCAGACGTCGACTCCGGAGATCGTGTCTCTACCGCCTCCAACGCTTACTCAGTCGGTGGTAGCTGCACGATTTGTAGAGTCAACGGTCGTCACTGCTGCAGGGTTATCAGGTATGGTACCACCTGCGGTTACGCCTGCTTCTGGAGTATCGCCTTCCCCTATGTCAGACTCAGAGAGAATAGCTTCACTAGAGCGGATCGTGGCAGAACAATCGAAGACTATTCAAAGCTTAGTGGAAGCAAATCAACTACAGGCAACCCTCCTGGTTGAGCATGGGAAAATCATAGATGCCTTGAAGGAGTTCTTGGCATCTCAGGGGGAGATGAGCTGTAAGGGCGACGAGCTCAGAACGAAGAAGAGAAACGACCGAGACGATGATCCCAATGCATCGAAAGATGCAGGTGGTGAGCTGCCAAGATCTTCTGAAGCTCTTGGTACTTCCACAGCTGAGGGGGAGTCTACCGACGCAGCTGGTGGCGATGATGTGGTGTTGGTGGAGGATGACGTGATTGATGCGTTGAAGGAACTGGACGAAGACATGTTCAGCGATGATGTGTTGTTTGATGAAGATGTGCTGCCGAGTGATGTGATTGAGAAGATCGGTGAGCAGATTGTGATTGAAGATGGAATAGAAGAGGGGGAGATAGTAGAAGAAGAAGTTGAACACGAGATCCCTGATGTTGAGAAAGCCGACATGGGTGCTGAGATGGATGAGACTGAGTGGGAGGAGCGGCCTAGGTGGAAGGAAGGCTGTGCTCATTGGTTTATCAAGACCAAGAAGCCTGCTGTTCCAGCCATGTTCAAGAAGAGTTATAACATCAAAGGCTATGCTGAGTCGAAGAAGGGAATTATCTGTTGGATATATGATGAACAGATAAAGTTGTTTGTGGTGAAGCGTTATGATGGTATTCAATACTTCAAACGAATGTTGAGATCTCTCAATACGTTGCCGGAATGTGAGGTGAAGGATTTGGCCAGGTTGGGCCTGATAAATAGAAGTGACAACAACATGGCAAGAGTGATTGAAAAGATTGTGTGGAAAGAAAGCATAAAAGAAAAGAAGTTTGAACTATTAAAGCCACAGAAGGGAAAGCTCGTGGAGGATACAGAGAGGGGATTGAGAGCAGATGGCAAGCCATGGATGGTGATGAAGTACAAACCGATCCGATGCATCAAGGAGGTTCCAATGAAGACTATGCCTCAAGATGTGTTGAAGAATCTAAAATGGTGGTACGTTGATTGCCAGACTGCTGAAGCCGTGATGGAAGACGAAGATAAACAAGAAGTGCTGAGGGTGTATGACCCGATGCATCTTGTTAACTTATCGAAAGCTGATTTGCAAGTGTTGAATGAAAAGAAGATATTCTATATTCCTGCTTGGAAGGATGAAGCAAGGAAATATCAGCGAGTAGTCACGGTGTGTGTTAGAGAAGGAGTGCACGCTTGAAGATACAGGATTACGAGACAAGAGCTGAAAGATCAAGATATGAAGCTACTGCCAAGGGGGAGTCTGTTGGTGCATAGATGTCAGTAGTTCATATGTCTAATGTCTGTAATCGAGTCTGTAATATTGTTTGTTAAAGCGAAGTTGTTGACAAGTTCGCCTAGGCGAATTTGTTGAACGAGCGAAGTTAAGGACAACTTCGCCTGAGGCGAAGTTGTCGTGTATTTATATAGTTTACAGTTAACTGTTTACGAGTTAGAGTTTTTAGTTGATCGAGTTGGTCATTTACGTGTAATTCAGTAAGTCTATTGACGTGAGATCGAGAGTCTGTAAGTATCACGGTTCGAGTTATTAATATAACGTGTGGTTGTTCGTATCGTGTTCGTGTGTTTGTGAGCTTGTGTTCTACGTCCGTAACGATCTACACAGGGATTCCGCACCTGTGTATATCGGGATATCTCGTGTGATCCGTCCGGGGAACCTACACTACTAATATTCGAGAACTAGGGAACCGAACCCTACTAATATTCGAGGAAAGAGGGTACCGAGCCCTAATAATACTCGAGAAAAGAGGGTACCGAGCCCTAATAATACTCGAGGAAGGAGGCTACCGAGCCCTAATAATACTCGAGGTATGATGTATGGTTGTATGGTAACGAAGAGGGAATCGAACCCTACTAATATTCGAGAACTAGGGAACCGAACCCTACTAATATTCGAGGAAAGAGGGTACCGAGCCCTAATAATACTCGAGGAAAGAGGGTACCGAGCCCTAATAATACTCGAGGAAGGAGGGTACCGAGCCCTAATAATACTCGAGGAAGGAGGGTACCGAGCCCTAATAATACTCGAGGAATGTAGGGCGTAATGCTCTTTATAACGTAAGATATGAAAGTAAGTTAATACAAAAGAAAGTTTGAAAGTATGAAAGTATGAATGAAAGAATATAAGTTTATGTGTATCGTATAGTGTATGATTAACTATAACTCACTCAGCATAGCTGACTTTTAGTATGCACGCAGGTGAGTAGAATGAGACAGCTAGCTTGAGCGGGCATATGGTGGGCGAATAGGAGACTAGCATCTGAAGACTCAAGATGTTTTAATGTAATTGACGTTTATTTTGAAAGACAAGAATGTTTAATTGAGGCAAGTTTTGGATTGCTGTAACGTTTCACGAAAGTTTTTATATTCCGCGAAAGTTTTAATGAACTCTGATTTGTACGAACTGTGTTTATGAGAAAATCCGACGCTAAAGTAGGGCTACCGGGTTCGGGGCCTTACAAGTTGGTATCAGAGCATAAGTTCGAGAGATTTAAGCATCCTACATGCTTAGACTCGAACAGAGAATGAGATTTAAAATGAGAAAGAAAGAAGATGCCAGTTCAAGATAGCCATGTGTCACTCAAGCAAGCTCAGTAAAGGTAAAGTGTATGGTAAATGGTGTATGTTAATGTTGGCTTATTTGCTAAATGAAGAATGAGTGCAGGTTAGGGATAGGATTAATTGATCTTAACTGATTAACTGTTTAAGAGTATAAACAAGCACAAGTGAAATCATGAAGGGAAGTATGTAGAACCTGAGGAGTAACGCAAATAGTTAATTACACTTGATCAACGTCATTTACTACTTACTTACAAATCATGTGCTAAATAATTCCTAGAGTGATGACGTTTGTGTTTTCCCTTTTAGAATACTAATGGCTGGAGCTGGAGAAATTGTTGGAACTGGAGGTCGCACTGGACGTCGTGGCAGGCCTCGTCTTGTCCGGCAACCCTCGGTAGAAGAAGCTTCCAACACCGGAGACGAAGGAGGCGCAGCTGGAGGAAACTCGAGCAACAACGAAGGACATCAACTTGACCCTGCTGTTCTAGCTGCCATTGCCCAAGCTGTGGCAACTGCCATGAAGACTGGGAATCCCGAAGGATCTGCTGGAAGAATTGCTGAAGGATCAGGAGAGAATGGTAGGAAGGATGGTGAGGGAGGGAAGGGTGACTCGAATGAAGCTGGATCTGTCAAGGTTGGTGATGGAAAGAGAGGTCGAGGTGGGTGTAACTACAAGTCCTTCAAGGGATGCGACCCGCCGAAGCTGACTGGTTTGGGAGACGCAATCGCTACTCTTCAATGGATAACCACTATGGACAAGATTATCCGCATTAGCGAATGTCGTCCCGACCAAGCTGTGGGTTATGTTACTCAGTCATTTGAGGAAGAAGCTATGTATTGGTGGGAAAGTGTGGAGCAGAGAAAGACTAGGGATGAGATCAAGGCGTTGAGATGGGACGATCTGAAAGAGTTGGTGATGAAGAAGTTGTGTGCAGATGCCGAGGTTGAAAGGACGGAGATGAAGTTCCTGAATTTAAAGGCCGGTATGATGACGCATCGTGAGTATACTACTGAATTCAACCGACTAACTAGGTTGGTGCCTGATATGGTTGACACTGAGGTCAAGAGAATCAAATGTTATGTGAGGGGATTGCCACAAAAAGTCCGCATGTTAGTCAGGGCAAATAAACCTGCTACTTTTGACTCTGCTGTTGAACTTGCAGAAGTGGTTTATGATGACCTGGCTGAGGAGGATGTGGTGGTGGAGGAAAAGAAGGAGAAGAAATGGGCTACATCTGCTAAGCGGTCTGGCGAGATGGTGACAACAACTGATGGGAGGAAGGCCAAGGTTGGGAACAAGGATGCATGTAAGACGTGTGGGCAAGTGCACCAGGGAGAATGCAGGACTGGGACAGACAGGTGCTATCGGTATGGAAAGAGTGGGCATTACTCTCGAGAATGCCCTGATCGTCCAAAGTGCTTCAAATGCGGAAAAGCTGACCACATGGCTAGGGATTGCAAGGAATCAGGGGCGGGAGGTGCGAAAGGATAAAAACTTGGGGAAACTGTAGAGAGGAACACTTGATGAAGGAATAATTGCTCATGCAATGGTTTTATTAAATTACATTTGCTTAAGAACTTGTTTTGTGTTAAGGTTTAAAACTTATGTTTATCAGTGACGTGTAATATATTGAGTTTGGTTATGAATGATTATTATGTTATGATGAAATGTTGTTTTAGACAATAGTGTTAAAATTACTAATCGAAGCCTTGGAAGGATGAGATGAGTCTTGGTACATCGAGGGTCTCATGGACAAGCTACCTTAAATAGCTAAAACACATGACCACCATTCGATGGCTGCAAAGTCGGGAGTAAGAAGGATAACTCAGAAAGCAAAGGTGATTCAATAAAGTGTGCGATTATAAAGAAAAAGGTATTCCTTTTACAAAGGTATTCCTTTTAAAGAAATAAGCTAGGTTTCGGAGACGAAACCTCTTTAAGGAGGGAAGACTTGTAACATCCCGAAATTTCTAAAGTAATATTTATTATATTATTTTGTCGGGTGAAATAAACGAGTTAGTGGAACGATAATAATAATAGCAAAATATGAAGACTTAGTAGGATAATTAGATGGGATTAGATATGGACCAAAAGGAAATATGGGCCTTCGGTCCATGGGCTTAAGGGAGTATAAATACCCCCTTAAACCCCAATCCTTTCCATTCCATCCATTTATCCATCCTAATCTCTACACACTCCAAAACACACACAACCCGAACCAAGATCCAAAGGCGAGGACCCGAGCTCGTTGGTGCTAGATCGTCGTGACGAACCAAAGCAACAAGACCAGCTCGTGTTCGTAGTTCGACTCATTTACGGTACGTTTATATCGAGAACTTGTTCGTTTAGGTTTGGATTAGTATAGAAATGATAGATCTGTGTTTGTATGGTAAAAACGAATCCAACAAAGCTAAACTTACTGAAAATGGATATGATTTGATGGGTTAATCGATTGATAAAAGAACCCGTAACCTATATGCCTAAATCGCACCCTTTAAACATCGATGTTAGGTCGATTTGATGGTTGGGGTTTGTAGGCGCTGGTCAGACGATTCCGTGGATACCTAAATCGAGTTATTTGGTTAAGAAACGAAGATGATTAAGGGATTTAAGGACGAACAGTACCTGCAGCTGGACAACTTCGCCTGCAAGCTAAGTTCGCCTGATGAACTTCGCCTGCAAAGCTAAGTTCGCCTGGTGACAACTTCGCTGCAAAGCTAAGTTAGCCTGATGACAACTTCGCCTGCAAAGCTAAGTTCGCCTGATGAACTTCGCCTGCAAAGCTAAGTTCGCCTGATGACAACTTCACCTGCAAAGCTAAGTTCGCCTAAGGTTTAACTTCGCCTAAAGTCAAGTTCGATTAGAAAATAAATTAAAAACAATAAGTAAAAGTAAGATAATACTAGGCCACCAGATTAAATCAGGCGAGTATTGATACGTGTAACTTATACAGTCAGCCGAGCTCAGTTAAAGAAGGGATTTACAACTATCGGAGGAAGAAGCAGAGTTCAGGTGAGTTCTAGCCCCATTTATGTGTTATGTTTTCGGGGCTGTGTGCATACTCGATATGTTTGTTAATACGTTTATCCTAAGAGATAAGTGTATGCCTTATGTGAATGATGTGATATATATGAATGATTGCTTGATGGTACGTGAACGATCTTCGGATATTGCACGTACTGTCAGGTTGTAACGCTATGTATAAGGTAAGTATGATATGTATGCTTATGTGTATGAACGTGATAAAGTTAATAAAAGAAGGAAATGATGGTTGTATGGTTACGAAAAGGGTACCGAGCCCTAATAATACTCGAGGAAGGAGGGTACCGAGCCCTAATAATACTCGAGGTATGATGTATGGTTGTATGGTAACGAAGAGGGAATCGAACCCTACTAATATTCGAGAACTAGGGAACCGAACCCTACTAATATTCGAGGAAAGAGGGTACCGAGCCCTAATAATACTCGAGGAAAGAGGGTACCGAGCCCTAATAATACTCGAGGAAGGAGGCTACCGAGCCCTAATAATACTCGAGGTATGATGTATGGTTGTATGGTAACGAAGAGGGAATCGAACCCTACTAATATTCGAGAACTAGGGAACCGAACCCTACTAATATTTCGAGGAAAGAGGGTACCGAGCCCTAATAATACTCGAGGAAAGAGGGTACCGAGCCCTAATAATACTCGAGGAAGGAGGGTACCGAGCCCTAATAATACTCGAGGAAGGAGGGTACCGAGCCCTAATAATACTCGAGGAATGTAGGGCGTAATACTCTTTATAACGTAAGATATGAAAGTAAGTTAATACAAAAGAAAGTATGAAAGTATGAAAGTATGAATGAAAGAATATAAGTTTATGTGTATTGTATAGTGTATGATTAACTATAACTCACTCAGCGTAGCTGACTTTTAGTATGAACGCAGGTGAGTAGAATGAGACAGCTAGCTTGAGCGGGCACATGGTGGGCGAATAGGAGACTGGCATCTGAAGACTCAAGATGTTTTAATGTAATTGACGTTTATTTTGAAAGACAAGAATGTTTAATTGAGGCAAGTTTTGGATTGCTGTAACGTTTCACGAAAGTTTTTATATTCCGCGAAAGTTTTAATGAACTCTGATTTGTACGAACTGTGTTTATGAGTAAATCCGACGCTAAAGTAGGGCTACCGGGTTCAGGGCCTTACATAAGTCAAATACAACAAAATATAACAAAACATAGCAAATCAAATATTGTTCATTTTTGCTAATATCCTAACGGTATTTGTGACGTTTTCTCCTCCAAACTCCATATCAACCTAGATGCAAACCTGTAACATTTCATAAAATAAAGTTTGTCAACACAAAGGTTGGTGAGCAATTCATAAGTTTGAACATATAAGTATATAGTTAGAAAATGCCACAAAACTTGTATACGAACAATAAATAAAAGCAATAATTTGGATAAAATAGCTAATAGAATTACTTTAGCGACCCCTAACCATAAGGGGATGCCAAATAGTCTAGGACTTTATAGTTATCATTAATTGCATTACGTTAACGACACCTTGCTATAAGGGGATGTCAAATAGCCTAGGATTTTATAGATCAACCAACCAAAAGCGATAAACACATAGGCATATAATCATAGAACACCAAATCGAGCAATTACTTAAGTAAGGTATACAAATAACGTTTGTGGTTTAAGACCCAAGTATAAACCATTTAGTTTAGATAAGATGAAATGTCACCCCCAAAACAAAAGATAGAAAACGGGGATGAATGTACTCACGTTCAAGTAATAAACTTGAAAAATTGGTAATTTGAAGATTTGCCGGAACGACGAGTTTAACGTATGAAGCGTAAATAAAAGAAAGTCTTGGATTTAGAAAGGTTGTCTTGAATCTCCTTAAATAAAATAATTGTTGCAAAAAGTAAACAATTAAAGTTCAAGGTTTGCTCAAAACCGGGTTAAAATATATAACCTTAATATTTACTTAACCTATGTTAAGTAATAAGGTGAGAAAAATGCTAAATGCAAGTTCCTTTAGGATAAAGATACTAAAACGGGTCTTTAACGAGTGTTCGGGTTGTTGGTTCGGGTCTTGATAATTGGTCAAACCAAAGTCAACTTTCCAAAATCATGAATGTTATGAGATAACTCAATAAAACTTTATAAGACTTAACCAAGTATGTAGATCTATTGTTTTAGAACTAACAATGTACGTTAAGCGAGTGTTCGATTTTGTCGGTCCAAACTATGTTATGAGATCAAGTTGGATCCAACATTTCCAAGTACTTAAGAAAATAATTAAAATCAGTTTGTAAACGATTTTTAAAGAAATATACAAGTCTTGATAGCTAAAAACACACTTGTGTGTCTTAAGCGAGTAAAAATCGGATTGGTTCGGTTTCCATCTCACAATACGTTCCTTGATGGTCTCCACATGCCCAAATAACCAAGAACTTGTATAAATGAATTTAGAAACTTAAATCTAACATAAATCATGTTTAAAACAATTATTTATCAAAACTAGTAACAAGTTCGGTTCACGGTTTGGACTATTTACGTTTAAACCGAGGTTAGTCTCTACAAATCCCCACCATGGAACTTCATAAATATGACAAACAAACTAATAAAAGAGCATAAGTTAAACGAGATTAATATGTGCAACAAGTTATGTGTGTGTATATATATCAAGAACACGAAGTCCTCCATGAAGCCTTGCCATACGAGGTCCGAAACTTAACCAACCGGAGTCGGAGAAGTAACTACAAAGGTAACAAGGGGTGTGTATTATATATATGTTGTACCACCATATTCAAGTATTAATAGGATTATATAAGCTAATTAGAATGAAAGATTAAACTCGGTTTGACATTTGGAAGTCACTAAGAAAATAATAACCTTGAATGTATGGAGTTTGAGAGAGAATTTGGAGATGTAGCAAGAGTAAAATGAAGGAGATGAGTGTGTGTATATATAGGGAAGGAGTGAAGGGTTGGGTATAAAGATTCTTTTATGGTTTGCATGAAAATGGGTATGTTTAAATGGTCAAACAATGCATAATATAAAAATCCAATATTTTATGTATTTTATATATTCTAAATGACAAAATCCAATATTTTATATATTTGAAATGATCGGGTTACAAACGGGTCGGGTTTACATAACAAAAGTGACCCTGAATTGACGAATGTCACACTATTCGCCATGACTCGTGACTTGCTTAGCATCCAAGCTTCAACGATTGCTTTAAAATCGGTTTTTTCTCTTAGTAGGAGGGTATTATCGATGCAAAGAACAAAACTAACTCCCGAGTCTCTAGAGGTTTGCATTTGCCTAAAGTATCATTTGGATGCGGTGGATCATATACAACACAAGACAAACTTTGAAGACGAAATACCACTAGAGCGTCCAATTCATGATGAGGAGGTAGAGGAAGGGATTTCTTCTGGAATTTCTGGTGGTGAAGAAGACGAAGATGAAGACTAAGAAGAAGAGTTTGAAGACTTGTAATATTTATTTGTTTTAGTAACTTAATTTGTAACAAGATCAAATTTCTAGTAATTTTTAGTTTTACTTTGTTTATTAACTAGTTTTGCTTTGTTTATTACTAGTAATGTTTTATTTCTTATTAGTCATGTTTTATTTTTTTGTTACTGTTTCAATTGATTACAATAACGACGAATATTTTATTATAAAAAACACAACATATTACAAACATTATTAAATATGACAATATTAAAATTAACAACTTAAAATAAAAAAACATGTATGTCGTTTAATCCATAGCTCTACAACGATTAAGCGTTGTTACCGGCGGCAGTAGGTGTCACACCCCCATCTAAGGCCTAGGAGTGCGACCAACAGTTGGTACCACATTTGTATATAAATCAGAGTTACGTTAAAATAGCGGAAGACTAATAAAACATGTGGATTAAAGTTGTAAATATTTATATTACAAAAGTTAGGACTTGAAGTCCTATTTAAGTTTACTTGTTTATAAGTTTTACAAAACCACCATATTTAATATTTAAACAAAATATCCAAGCCATCGGATTCTTGAGCTTCTTCGCCTTTGAAATCGCTATTCCTGATTACCTGCAAAATGTTAAGAAAATACGTCAGCAACGCATGCTGGTGAATATGCTGACGCTAAAATATTTTCTTTACTCAATCACCCCTCGAGACCACGTAAGTCTCGGCTCATCTTGGCTTAGGAATAATCAAGTTAAAACAATATCATTATAAACTCGAGTCTCTACACTAGGTCACTCCAGCAAAACACCGCAGCGTCTCGACATACTTAGGTACCATATATATACACATGGTCAGTCTCACTCGGACATGCTTAGGTCCGGCCCATCGTGGCTAGAGGTCGTGACCAAGCGTGGTGCGATGTGCCCACCGCATTTAACCACATATGTAAGGATCCAAACAAACGTATACTACAGCCTGAGGGCTAGGCTTTTACTCTTATTTATAATGTTTTAAGAGACACTTAGTCTCATGTAAAGTTTTTCATATAACATGTTGACTCGTTTAAAAAACAAGTTTGTAAAAGTGAGTCATATTCACCTTTTTGCTTTGGATCGGCTTCAACACCGTCCGAGGGTCTTTCCCTTGCTATCTCGCACCTATAGTACGAGTATAACTTTTTGTTAGTCGGATATAATCCGACTTAAAACCTTTAGTCTTATTTTATAAACTTTACCTCGATGAACCTTTAGTTCAAAATCTCTTTTACTTAAAAACCTTTAGCTAAAAAGTAATATTATAAACCATTTAGTTTATTTATAAAACCTTACGTTTCTTCTTTTTTAAGAAACGTATTCTTTTCTTTATTATTTAAGAATACTCATTATTACTTAAAAATATTTATAACAAAGAATAATCACTCATATATATGTATATATATATATTTATATTTTCTTTTCTTTTTCTTTCTTTTCTTTGTTATATATTTCTTTTATTTATCGAGGTATCGAGTATAACCTCGACTTAAAGTTTAAGCCTTTATAATATTTTATTATTATTTTATTCGGGCATTATGCCTACCTTTGTCGGCTTATATTTTCTCTAGAAAGTTGGGCAGCACTTCGACGCCTTTCACCCTTTTTAACTCTTGTTTGATCAACACCTTATACGACACGCAAATCGAGACACTATGCTTCACAGCACGCACTTCGAGTTGATCGTCGGAACGTCGGGATGGTATCACCTTCTTAGAATAAATGTCGTCGGGGTGATGGCACAAATATCGTGGTTATGGCACGGAAAACGAGGAATTATGGCACGTTTTTATAGGAGATTCTAGAGAGAGAATAAGTATTGTAGAGAGAGAAGAGAGAGCTAATGTTGGTGTGGGTTGGAATGAAGGCTGATGGCCTCAATTTATAGGCTGATCCAGGGGCCCATCGCGATACGCGATGGCCCATTGGCTAGCCCGTCGCGTATCGCGACGTAGCCCTGGACAGTCACCACGTAGACCTGCCACGTGGCTGACGCGGTGCCACATGGCAAAATGTTGTGCCACTGGATGACATGTGGCACACGTGTTACAACTTGTCAGGCCACGTCATCGCGATACGCGATGACGTTGATCTTTGAGAGTTCGCGTATCGCTGTTGACTGCTTCCAGAACCATTTGACCAAGCCCTTCGCAATACGCTTTGGTCTTGTCCTTTGTCCCATCGCGTATCGCGATAGGAAAAGAAAACAGAATTTTCATTTTAAATCCTCGTGGTTTGGATATTGGCAGGAATGGTCCCTTGACTTTGGAAGTTTGACGTTTATGACTCGAAATTTTCATGATGTTACATCCTCCCCACCTTGAAATAAATCTCGTCCTCGAGATTGCTTTACGAGAATAAGTGGGGGTATTTCTTCTTCATTTCAGATTCTACTTCCCATGTATACCCGGGCCCTCTTCGTGAGTCCCATTTTACTTTCACAAATTTCAAGGTTCGTCTTTTGAGTTTCTTTGTTTTCGAATCTTCTATTTGTATTGGTTTTTAGATGAATTTTAAATTTTCGTTTATTTCCACATCTTTTAAAGGCATTGCTAAAGATTCGTCGGCTAAACATTTTCGCAGATTTGAGACGTGGAATACATCGTGTATCCCTTGCATTTCTTCGGGCAGTCACAAACGGTATGCAACAGTGCCAATACGTTCGAGTATTTCGAAGGGTCCAACGAATCGAGGACTTAGCTTTCCTTTCTTACCGAAGAGAACTACGCCTTTCCATGGCAATACTTTTAATAGAACTTTGTCACCAATATTGAATTCTAACGGCTTGCGACGGACGTCGGCGTAACTCTTTTGGCGATCACGTGTCGTCTTAAGTCGTTCTCGGATTTGAATAACTTTGTCGGTGGTTTCTTGGACTATCTCGGGTCCAGACAATTGATTGTCTCCGATTTCAGACCAGCACACGAGCGTTCTACATTTACGACCATATAACGCCTCAAATGGTGCGGCTTGAATACTTGTGTGATAACTATTGTTATATGAGAATTCCATTAGAGGTAAGTGGTCGTCCCAACTTCTGCCTAAGTCTATCACACAAGCTCGGAGCATATATTCCAACGTTTGAATCGTCCTTTCGCTTTGCCCATCAGTTTGTGGATGATAGGCGGTGCTAAGGTTCAGCTTGGTGCCTAACGCTTGTTGGAAACTATTCCAGAAATTCGATGTGAAACCACTGTCTCGATCAGAGATTATAGATTGGTACCCCATGCAAAGCAACGATGTTGTTCACATAGATACATGCTAGTTTATCCATTGAGTACGACTCGTTGATGGGTATGAAATGTGAGGACTTTGTTAATCAATCCACAATCACCCATATAACATTATGTTGTCGAGTCATCTTTGGGAGTTTCGTAATGAAATCCATAGTTATTAACTCCCACTTCCACACGGGAAGTTCGGGTTGTTGAAGCAGTCCTGTAGGCTTTTGATGTTCAGCCTTGACCTTCAAACAAGTTAAACATTTCGGCACATGCGAAGCGATGTCCTTTTTCATCCCATTCCACCAGTAGTTCGGTTTAAGGTTTTGATACATTTTGTCACTACCGGGGTGCATCATGTATTTGGACTTATGAGCTTCATTCTAGATTTTCTCACGCAAGTCTCCAACATTTGGTACCCAAATCCGGTTTCCCATTCTTAGGATACCATCGTCACCTTTGACTAATGAGTCAATGGTGTCCTTGTGTTTTTCGTCGGAGATCTTGTTTTCGTTGATTACTTGAGTTTGAGCGGATTTGATTTGTTCGATGAGACTATTTGAATTTCTAGTCTTAAAGCTCGGACTCTTTTCGGCTTTTCGTGTTCTTTTCGACTTAGGGCATTGGCCACAACGTTGGCTTTGCCTTCATGGTAAACAATCTCGCAGTCGTAGTCGTTAAGAGTTTCCATGCAACGTCTTTGTCGGATGTTAAGCTCTTTTTGCTCGAATACGTGTTTCAAACTTTTATGATCGGTGTATACGACAAACTTGACTCCATAAAGATAGTGCCTCCATATCTTTAATGCAAAGATTATGGCGCCTAACTCTAGATCTTGAGTCGTGTAGTTCTTTTCGTGCACCTTGAGTTGACGAGAGGCGTAGGCGATTACTTTCTTGCGTTGCATTAGTACGCATCCTAGACACGAATGAGATGCGTCACTAAAGACTACAAAATCTTCGATACCTTCTGGCAATGCCAGTATAGGTGCTTGGGTGAGTTTTTGTTTGAGAATATCGAGCGCCTCTAGTTGTTTCGCTCCCCATTCATACTTAATGTTCTTACGAGTCAAAGAAGTTAGAGGGACAACGATTCGAGAAAAATTTTCAATGAACCTACAGTAATAGCCAGCCAATCCTAAGAAACTTCGGATTTCCGTTGGCGATTTTGGGATCTCCCACTTAGAGATAGCTTCAATCATAGCGGGATCGACTTGAATACCATTCACGTTGATGATGTGACCAAGAAATTATACCTCGTGTAACCAGAATTCGCATTTTGAGAACTTGGCGTACAACTTCTCGGTTCTAAGAATTTCAAGCAAGGTTCGAAGATGTTTTTCATGATCTTTCTTAGACTTAGAGTAAATGAGTATGTCGTCGATGAAGACGATAACAAATTTATCCAAGTAAGGCTTACAGATTCGATTCATCATATCCATGAACGCAGCTGGCGCATTAGTAAGTCCGAATGGCATAACGGTGAACTCATAATAGCCATACCTTGTTTGAAATGCAGTCTTCGGATTGAACTTTTAGTTGGTGATAACCGGAACGAAGATCGATTTTAGAAAAGAAGCTTGCGCCTTGGAGTTGGTCAAAGAGATCGTCGATTCGAGGGAGTGGATATCGGTTCTTGATTGTGACTTTGTTCAACGCTCGATAGTCGATACACATACGCATGGATCCATCCTTCTTCTTAACGAAGAGTATTGGCACTCCCAATGGTGATGAACTTGGTCTGAACTTGGTCTTATAAAGCCTTTCTCGAGAAGTTCGTCGAGTTCTTTCATTTCAGTTGGTGCTAAACGATATGGTGCCTTGGCGATCGGAGCACTACCGGGAATAAGATCGATCCTAAACTCTACTTCACGATCGGGAGGGATTCCAGGAAGTTCGTCGGGAAAATCATCGAAAAAATCGGACACAACAGGAATGTCTTTGATCTCTTTGGGTTTAGATTCTTTAGTGACGTAGGCCATGAATGCTAAGAATCCTTGATTTAAATATTTGTTAACCCTTATCATGGAGATTAGGCTAACTTGACCAGCATCTTTATCCCCTTCAATTCGAATAGTTCGTTTATCGGGGGCTTGGAGTTCAATAGTTTTGCTATTGCAAAGAATACGAGCATGGTTGTCGGATAACCAATCCATACCCAATACAATATCAAAACCTGCAAGAGTCATAGGTGGCAATTGGATAGACAAAACGTAACAAGCTAATATGATTTTTTCGTTCTCTAGAGCTTCGGAGATTTTAACAATTTCACCACTAGCGGTCTCGACGCTTAGAGTTTTATTAAGTTTGATTAAAGGTTCGTTTAATAGATTACAAAAGTTAAAATCTATAATACTTAAGTTGGCACATGAATCAAACAAGACTCTAGCATAAGTGTTGTTAACTAAGAACGTACCGGCGATGGTTTCATGTGTGTCGGCCGCTTTCTTTGTGTCCAGGACGAAGACTCTTACATTACCCTTCTTGGGCTCATTCTTTTGACTACTACCACCCGCATCACCAGCCGCGGGTTTGCTCTTAGGGAATTCGAAGCTTAGATGCCCCATCTCCTTGCAGTTGTAGCAAGCCAACTATAGTTACTTTAAAACCTTTAGTTAAAAACTAATATTATAAACCTTTTAGTTTCAGGTGTGTCGGCCGCTTTTTTTGTGTCCAGGACGAAGACTCTTGCATTACCCTTCTTGGGCTCATTGTTGGGACAAAAATTCACATCTTCAAGAGCAGCTGTTCCGGTATGCCATCGCCGTTGGTCAGAATGGCATTGCATCCAGTCTAATGAGGGAGACTTTGGTTCCTCCTTTACTTGCTTGTTGGCGAGGAAAAAGTATGACGGATGCAGATTTGGCGGCACATATGTTGGAACTTGTGACGCATAATATGGTGGGATCTCCGATGGTTGATACGTCGGTATCTCCGTTGGATGGTACGTCGGTACTTCGGACGGATGATACATTGGTACACTTGTGGGATGGTAGCTTGAGTGCCGTGCAGGATCTCTCCCTTGTGTTGGTGGACTATCGGGTAGATTGATGGGACATTGTTTGGTGCCAGGAAATGAAATGGTTTGGTTCGGTCAGGTTCCACGTCTTGGTTGAAAAACGCCTCATAGTAGTCTTCGCTCATGTTGTCCTTTGGAAATGGTTCGGCAATTCCGGCCTTTTTAGCTCTTCTTTCATAACTCTTCATCGTTTTATGGAACGACATCTTTTGGGTGGTTTAGAATGAGGAGAGGGAAAAGAAAGGGTTACCAACCAATCTTATCCCTAATCAAATAAACAAGTAAAATGAAATATTTTCCTAAGCTTGGATCAAAGCTTGGGTATTGTTTTATGATACCCAATTCGCTAAGATCGATGGCTCTGATACCAACCTGTCGCACCCCCATCTAAGGCCTAGGAGTGTGACCAACAGTTGGTACCACATTTGTATATAAATCAGAGTTACGTTTAAATAGCGGAAGACTTATAAATCATGTGGATTAAAGTTGTAAATATTTATATTACAAAAGTTAGGACTTGAAGTCCTATTTAAGTTTACTTGTTTATAAGTTTTACAAAACTACCATATTTAATATTTAAACAAAATATCCGAGCCATCGGATTCTTGAGCTTCTTCTCCTTCGCAATCGCTATTCCTGATTACCTGCAAAATGTTAAGAAAATACGTCAGCAACGAATGCTGATGAATATGTTGACGCTAAAATATTTTCTTTACTCATTGACCCCTCGAGACCACGTAAGTCTCGGCCCATCTTGGCTTAGGAATAATCAAGTTAAAACAATATCATTATAAACTCGAGTCTCTACACTAGGTCACCCCAGCAAAACACCGCAGTGTTTCGACATACTTAGGTACCATATATATACACATGGTCAGTCTCACTCGGACATGCTTAGGTCCGGCCCATCGTGGCTAGAGGTCGTGACCAAGCGTGGTGCGATGTGCCCACCGCATTTAATCACATATGTAAGGATCCAAACAAACGTATACTACAGCCTGACGGCTAGGCTCTTACTCTTATTTATAATGTTTTTAGAGACACTTAGTCTCATGTAAAGTTTTTCATATAACATGTTGACTCATTTAAAAAACAAGTTTGTAAAAGTGGCGCCTACTCACCTTTTTTCTTTGGATCGGCTTCAACACCGTCCGAGGGTCTTTCCGTTGCTATCTCGCACCTATAGTACGAATATAAATTTTTTGTTAGTCGGATATACAATCCGGCTTAAGACCTCTGTCTTATTTTATAAACTTTACCTCGATAAACCTTTAGTTCAAAATCTCTTTTACTTTAAAACCTTTAGTTAAAAACTAATATTATAAACCTTTTAGTTTATTTATAAAACCCTACGTTTTTTCTTCTTTAATAAACGTATTATTTTCTTTATTATTTAAGAATACTCATTATTACTTAAATAATATTTATAACAAAGAATAATCACTCATATATATGTACATATATATATATATTTATATTTGTTTTTCTTTTTCTTTCTTTTCTTTGTTATATATTTCTTTTATTTATCGAGGTATCGAGTATAACCTCGACTTAAGGTTTAAGCATTTATAATATTTTATTCGGGCATTATGTCTACCTTCGTCGGCTTATATTTTCTCTAGAAAGTTGGGCGGCACTTCGACACCTTTCACCCTTTTTAACTCTTGTTTGATCAACACCTTATACGGCACACACTTCGAGATGATCGTCGGAACGTCGGGATGGTATCACCTTCTTAGTATAAATGTCGTCGGGGTGATGGCACAAGTATCGAGGTTATGGCACGGAAAACGAGGAATTATGGCACATTTTTATAGGAGATTCTAGAGAGAGAATAAGTATTGTAGAGAGAAGAGAGAGCTAATGTTGGTGTGGGTTGGAATGAAGGCCGATGGCCTCAATTTATAGGCTGATCTAGGGGCCCATCGCGATACGTGATGACCCCCTTGGCTAGCCCGTCGCGTATCGCGACGTAGCCCTGGACAGTCACCACGTAGACTTGCCACGTGGTAGACGCGGTGCCACGTGGTGACATGTGGCATGATGTTGTGCCACTGGATGACACGTGGCACACGTGTCACAACTTGTCAGGTCACGTCATCGCGATACGCGATGACGTTGATCTTTGAGAGTTCGCGTATCGCTGTTGACTGCTTCTAAAACCATTTGACCAAGCCCTTCGCGATACACGATGGGCTTGTCCTTTTTCCCGTCGCGTATTGTGATAGGACAAGAAAACATAATTTTCATTTTAAATCCTCGGGGTTTGGATATTGGCAGGAATGGTCCCTTGACTTTGGAAGTTTGACATTTGTGACTCGAAATTTTCGTGATATTACAGTAGGTGCTTGAGTTGTAGAGCCGGACGACTCTCCCGCTTCCGCTTTCTTGGCATCCAAACGTTTTTTCTCACGGCAATACTTATTGGTATGCTTGTGTATGGTGGAGTTCAACCCCGCTTTCAGAAACTTGGAACAATACTTGCACCGGGCCATCTCTTGTTAGTCGGTCATGACACACAAATCATAATGAACCCAAACCTCGGGGCATCGTGTTGTTTCGATGACCATAACATCGTCGTTACTTGTCATTGATTGTCGGTCTAAGCTTAATTGTGATTTAAAGTGTGTTTTAGAGTTTTAAAAGTGGTTTAACAAGTTCTACACACCACCTAGTTATTTATAGTATGTGTGTAACTTATATATGGTTAAAAACCATTTCCAACGATCGAAAAACGGCTATATAGCCGTTGGAATCGGTTCACAACGGCTACTTTTGTTTAAAAATCAAAAAACCCGGTGTAACCGATTTTTGCGTATAAACCAGGGCCGATTCGTACCCTACCCGGTTCCACTGGGTTCCCATATTATTCCCCTGGGTCGGGTTCGGTTCCTACCCGGCTCCTGACCGGAACCGGTCCCATTCTGTACCCGATCTAAAAAAAACCTGAACCGGTTTTTAAAAATACCCGATTTTGCACACCTCTAGTCTCGGCACGGCATCGAAGTAAAATAAAAAGAGGGGGCTAAAAAAAAAGTCCCCAAAGAAGACATGATATTTAGCATAAATGTAATGGATGTTTTTATCTGCTTGTTAAATATCATGTCATAAAAAGTTTCATTCATTCGAACTAAATAATATGTTTGGAAGTGACATGATATTTAACATGTCGGTTATATAAAAATATATAGGAGTACAATCTGCTTGTTTATGATCCGTTTACTGCCCATTGGCAAACCAAACCAGAATCTAAACAGTCCAGTCACAAATTCAGATCAAAACGGTCAAATATTCTATTTCGTTGTTGATGCTTTTGACTGAGTCAATTCTGATGGTTAAAACTCAGTTTGGCTTTGCGTACACTATAACGATGGTAGTATTGACTTTCTAACTTTGGAATTGAATGGTTTCTCAAATCTGCTATCTGATCTTCAGATAGAATTTGCAAAAACTAGTTTCTTTTCCACCAAAATCTCAAAACAGCTTGGAAAGTGGCGGATCCATGACTTTTCGTCAGTGGGGGGCAAAATAGAGACAACTCAAAATGAGTATATAATCGACCAATCAAAAGGGTAAATATGGGCAGGTCATAATGAGCGAAAATAATAATAATTTATTCGATTAACTATATTTGATTAACGGAAATCTAAAACGATAAAATAATGCATCTACAACACGCGCGCGCGCGCGTGCACACACATATATATATATATATATATAATGTTTGTGTGTAGAACAAACAATCTAAAACAATGGACAACATGTAATGCTAAAATTTGGAAAAAAGAACAACAAATCAATTATATTAAAGGAAAATCAATAGAGGCAATCAATGAATGAAAGAAAATGTTAATTAAGAAAACTATTTTGCTTCTAGTCATTTGTATATAGATAATCAATGGATTGAATTTTCTGTTTTGTGGGTTTTAAACTGGGCTTTTGTGGGTTTCTAAGGGGGCCTACTTGAATTTATTTGGGGACACTTATGAATTAATCAAGATATTAAAGCTTGTTTGAGTTGGTTGAGTGGGGTCTATATCCCCCCTCAAGTATACTTTGTCCGTCACTGCTTGGTTTGACGGTTAATAGTCAAAATTTCTTTTTTGACAAGTAACTACAGTTATTAAGTGTACTAATGTCTAAGTTTTGTTTTATCAATGAGGTTAAAGAGGAGAAAAGTGAAAATAGAGAGGTGGAGAAAGAGGTTGAGAAATATGAGCAAAAGGTTGAAGAGATGGATACTTATCGTGTTGCACAAAGTTTGTACGGATGTGGTGATGGAGAAGTTGTGGTCGTACACTTATTTGTTTGAAACACCAAATGGTGAAATCATTTGGTGGGGCCCAGATAATCTAATGTAAGTTTAATTGTATTTGTATTTTTTTTTATTATCAAGCATTAAAAATGTGTTTATATTCTATTTTGGTTTTTCGCAGTGTTAACAAAAGACTGGTTGGAGATTTATTTCGTCTTGCCTGAAGTCGTAAGTGTTTAGCTCACTCGGGCTGTTTCAAATTCGGACCTATAGAAACATTGATAAAGACTCCTACCGCTTGTTGAAACTGACGGGGAACGATAGCCTTCCTCTCGTGTGGAAAGGCTTATGCGGCGATCGATTGGGGTTAACTTTCGTAAAGAAGGATGTTTGGCCGGACATGGGCGTTTGATATTAGGTGTTGGTTTGGTGTTAGATTTGATCGTATACTAATTCGAGATACTATTATTTTGGTTGGTTAATCTACCTATTAAAGTAAAACAATTCTTCTGCATGTCATTAATTAGAGTAGCTAACTAGAATGCTAACTAATATTATTATCATTTATAGAATTACTAACAAACTCACAAATGTAACTTTAGTCTTTAAATGTTGTATTAAATGAAGTTTTAATATATTTGTGAATTATAAAATTTTATTTATCGTGATTTATGTCTTATGAATCCATAAAGTATGTTATTACGTATATTATTAAATTTAACTTTTTGTTATATTTTTTTAACCATTCATGTATTACACGAGCTATATGCTAGTTAAAATAGTGTTATGTTTAAGTAAATTTACTTCACAATTGTGTGTTGAAAAAGTTACTCGAGTTTGTATTGTTTACTGTTCACAACTATGTAATTTATATTAGAAACCGGTTTGAGGTCTAGTTGACCAGCCGTGACATGTATTGATTTAGGTATTGTGTGGCAAAGTTTATCATTGTCTAGAAAAAATATTACACTGTAAAATAAAGGAACGGTATAAATTTATATAGGGTCTAGATATCCTTGTTATAAATTTATATGGAGTTTAGATATCCTTATATAAATTGGTTTTGGCTCAGTGATAGAACACTTACTTTACTAGTGAGAGATAAGGGGTTCAAACCTCACTACCACCAATTTATATGGGAGATATGAGGGATGGCCTTGGCATGTCAGGGTTCGAGTCCTGATCTTACCCGATTTTACCGGCTCTTCGCTGTCATACCGTTTGACGGGCGTGAGTCGGGTTTTATCTGATGAATCCCTCAACAGGTGGACCGCTAAATTATATCATAATATACTATTAAAACAAATTATTTTGCTAACATCTGTTTCTTTTTTCCTTTTGTTTCACAATATGTAACCCTAGCTTCTCCGCCCCCAAAATCCTCTCAATCGATCTTCATCAAAAAATCAATCCACACCGCAGCATAATTTGTATCATGTTGTTCGCCATAAAACCAAACAACGAATCGTCATGCTATCACATTCTGTTTCTCTGGTCTCATTCAATCTCGCCGTCAGGTCATACTTCTCCATTATTCTAAATATTCCCTCAATTCATCAATCGATTTAGTTATTACTCGATATACATGATCAATTAATTTTAGCTTTTACACGAAATACATGATCTATTGTTTGTCAATCAAAGTTTTAATCCATATAGGGTTTAAATCAATTGATTGTGTTTTGGTGCAGGATTTTGATTTCGATCTTTGTGTTCATTGTTTGGCGATCATGGTAAGGTTTGATTTTTATTTGTTTATAGCTTTTGTTAATTATCTAAGTTTATTATGGTATTAGTTTCAATGTTATTCGACTAGGGTATTTGGAGACTTGCAGCGGAGTAAATATCACTACCACTGATCTAATTAACCGTTTCTTTTTTACATTTTATTTGCCAATTACTAATTATATATATATATTATGCTCATACAAAGTTTCAGCATTAACAATTCTGAATTTAGGAGGCAGCGGCGATGTTTATTTTTCTTCAGCTGCGTTTGCAAGGTAAAGGTTTTTCTCTGTTCTTAGATTTGTTGGTTTAAATTTCAGTGTTTATCTGCTTGATATATGTTCATAATTCAGCTTAATCCTTCAGTTTAGGCAGCTACGATTTTGTTTATGTAGTTTTTTTTGCTTGAAACGGTTTATTAGGCATCTGCAATTTTACCCTTTTGTTCTTATTTGGGTCATAGTTATTAAAAGCGTTGAATTTTTGCGCTTAGGCGTTATTTTCAGTGAAGCGCACCTGCAGCGCCTTCCTTAAAAGCAGGCGCAATTTTAGGCAATTAGTCCGCTAACTTTTTGGTTATTTATAGGTTGATTCTGTTTGATTTGTATTTAATTTATCACTTAACTTATTTAAACAACTTACCTAAAATTAATGGTGGTTAACAAAATTAATAACACCATGATATTATCGATCCCTGGTTATTCAATATCACAAAGCTAGAAGCCAAGAACAAAGTTATCAAAATAAAAATATTCATAATATTTCTCTCATTTGATCACATCTGTAACATTCATTATTATGGCTACAATAAACATTTCAAATGCTTCTATTAAATAATTACTTACAATAAACAGTTGATCACATCAGTAACTTTCACTATTATCGCAGATTATGGAAAAATTTTCATAAATAACCAGAGATCGGTCATTTTGGTACTTGCTTTGGGTTTTTAAATGATTTTGGTGCTTTATGTTCAGGATTATGGTTTTGAAATATTCTGGTATTTGAAAAGAGTGATATTTTCCATACAAATTTTGTTTTTGATTTTTTTTATTTAAGTGCGCTTATTTTTTTGAGGCCCGCGCTTTTTTTACGCCTAGGCCCTCGGAGAGGCCTGTGCGCCTAACGCATTTGATAACTATGATTTGGGTAGTATTTTTACATATAAAGCCAAGTTTATGAAATCAGGTACATGATGCTCCACTTGATGGTTCATGTTAATTGATTTAGGGTTTTGTTGATTTAATTTTTTGGTTGTGGGTGTTCAGGCCCAAATTATTCTTCTAAGCGTAATATATAAAATTTGGTTTATTGGTTTTTATATTTGTGATTTATAATGCAGGTCAGACCTTTGGTCGAACCAACAAGAACCATCGTTTATTCTTGTCAGGATTTTGTATCAAAAAGTAAGTCGCTTTATGAATTTTTTAAGATATAATTGTAATATGTGACTTAATGATATGATATACACATAGTTATTAAAATCGTCCACCCACTGCACCTAGGCGCTATTTTTAGGCGAGGCAATCATTTAGCGACTATAATTAGGAAAGACGCTATTTTTGGGCGAGGCGATCATTTATCGACTATAATTAGGAAAGACGCAAGGGCAATTTCCGGTTTTTTTGGTCTTTTTAAAATTTTATGAGTTTTTTTATTATTATTTACTAAGTCATAAAACTTACCTAAAAAGGGGGAATTCACTTAATTTAATTCAATATGCCTATATAATGTTCGAATATTCTAGATGTTGAATGCTTATTGAACTTTGTTATTGTTTAATAATTATTTTCGTTTGCTTTGCTGAATATCCATTTTATGTTTCATTGACACTTTAAACTAATATTAAAGGTGGACTTTTTAATCTAGAATAACTAAATTTTGATTATTATTTATTCTGGATTTGGCAAATAAAAATTCGATTTTGTTTAGGTTAAGTTAATTAGTAATCCAGTTTAACCTAAAATGTGTAGAAAATGGCATCAGCCAGTCGCTAATTTATGTATGCTATGATGCTTTTAAACTTTAACTTGCTTTTAGTATTGAATAATTTTTGGTGTTGGAACTATGCTATTCAAGTTTCTAAATTTATAATAAAATTTTAATTACTTTTTTTCATTGTGCGTTTTTTTTCTCGGGCCCTCGCTTTTTTTTGCGCCTAGGCCCTAGGCAAGTCCTACGCGCCTTGAGTGCGCCTAGCGCATTTGAAAACTATGAATATATAGACAACCATATTGCTTACCATTGATAGCTTGTGGGCTTTGGAGTTTAGTGTAACTTACCTCATCTGTTCCATTAAAAATGTCCATATTTTCATATTTATTTTATCTCATTATAATTGTCCGCTTTCAAAATTTATTAACCAATTTCCAAGTTTACCCTTAAACACACAACTAATGTTAATAAACTTTTGATGGACCCAATTTTTTTTCTAACCATGACACTTTCAATGGATGGATGGAGTGTTATTTATGTAAGATGCAAAAATTATTAGTTATTAATAATGATAACTTCAACATTGTGTTTATTGAAGATCTATCTTTTAGACATCCACATAGTTTATGCCATTTTATCTGCAGTTGTTGGTTTCTTTCTTGGAGCTAGAGATCCCCTTGGAGAGGTAAGCATGCTTTCATGGCTTATTAATCAGCAAATAACATTAACAAAATAATATTTTGAACGTTTAACATGATTTCTTTGCTGATTGGTATATCAACCTTAACCGGTTGGGCTGACTTTGCTGTTTAAATTGCACGACTCGTTTAATAGAAACTATGTTAGCGACCATTTAACAACAGCATAATAACAAATCCTATTTAACAAGGATAATGATTTAAAATAAGGATAATAAAGTATGTTCACCTTTCTTTTAAATTTATTAAGGCAAATAGTGAAGAACTGATTGTTTGATCGCACATTAATGAGATAATAAACTCTAAATCATTATATGAACGAAAGATAAACCAAAAATCACCACTAATAAAAAAAATAACAGAGTCAAACTCTACTTATTAAAACAAGCAACGTTCATGTTCATTATTCGACTTTAGGGGAAAGTTGGTCAATATGCAGGCCACAAATTTAGTCCAGCTGTTTGTAAATCACATCAGTGACGTGTGCAAACTGGTTGGGCTCAGTTCGTAAAGATGGTAGGCTGGTCAAAAACACAATATGGTACTTTCTTTGATACATGCCACTAATGTAATTTAATGAATCTCTTAACAGGTCTGAATACCGACTGCTTTAAAACCACTGCAGATGCCTAATTGGTACCGGTTCCTATCCTTGAAAGTTTCTAGGATGGCTTCTTTTCGTGTTAAGTTGCAACCATTGTGAATTATATTTTGATGTTGCGCAAGAGCAGGGGTAAAGTTAGTATTATTAAATACGGATGGTAGGACATGTAGAGATTTATAGTTTTTGTATACTTTGTAAATTGTAATTGTAACAGTAAGTTGATTTGTCAATGTTATATGTGATTGATTGCTATTATCATTTTTCTTTATAAATTTATGATTGATATCGTTTACGATTGGATAATGCTTAAAGAATGTGCTTGCTTTAATTAGTTACATTTGAGTATCCTTAGTGTGAATATGCCAATGCAACTAAGGTATACAAGCAAGTAGGGATGAGCAAAATCGGTACTGGTACCGATTTGGTACTGTCGGTACCAAATCAGTTGCAGAGTTTTAAGTTTCGGTACCAGTACGGGACGGGACCGATATTTCCCGAATTTTTACCTTCAATCCCGGTACCGTCCTGGTCCCGTACCGGTACCAAACGAAATACTTCGATACCGGTACCAAGATTCACAATTTTCGGGACCGGGACCGGGACCGGTGGGTACCCGTACGATCCCGATCTCATTCCTACAAGAAAGTAACATCTGCAGGTAATTCATTTGCTTATGTTGTTATTTATGTTATCAATTAGTTTATCAAATTCCAAATTTGTCACAATTTTTTTTCCAACTTTTTAAGGGTTTCTTTATAGTTTATCGGTATAAATGTTTTATTTCTAAATAAATAACACCAAATTTTGGTTTGCCACTTAGAATTAATAGCGCATAAACATATTAAAAACTTATTAAAAAAGTCAAAATAAATATTATTATATGAAATAACTGAATTTAGGTATTACATATCATAATTATCACGACTTAAGGTGGATATTTGAAACATCATTTATTATTTTTAATATTTTTATGAACAATCTAAATTATAAATAATTTAATTAAATTATTTTTAACGCGTAATCATTTTCTTACGCAACAACTCATAATGAAGTTTGGAAATGTTAGATAAAGAAATACGGAATAAGTTGAAGACAATGTTGGATTCTCAAAATCCTTTGGTTCAAGGATACCAGATGGTAAGAGATTGTTTTAAAAACGATCCTGGTATAGCTTTAAAGTTGTGCATTATTGTAACAAGGCAAGACAATGCAAGGACTTACAACATGCGAAAAAGTTCTAAAGTTTCAGCTTTATTCGTTGGTGATATTGATGACACAACAGATAAGTATGATATAACTGTAACAACTCAAAACAAATCTCTAACAAGAGTTAAAATATATATGATAGACCCGTTTTTACTTATGGTCAACTATATGTTGCTTTATAAAGAGTGAAAAGTAGAGATTGTATTAAAATGCTTATTGGATAAGCAATGTAAAGTTACAAACAACACAACAAATATGGTTTATAAGAAAATATTTAACAAATTATGAATTTGTAACTTTTAAAGTTTTAAATTATGTTTCTAAACAATATACTATGAATATTCTTTATTTATGTTTTTAAGTACTTTATTTACATACGAATATAAATTGCAATTATATCAAATAATTCTCATAATAAACATATAAAATAAACTTTTGTCATCTTAAAAATGTCTTTAGTTGACGATTTCATATTTCCACCCGTGTCGTACACGGCTCAATAACCTAGTTAAATAAAAAAGAAAAAACATGAAGAATGATGAAGAATGACGAGAGTGGTGTATACCCCTGGTTTAAAGGTGAAGTTGATTGATTGAATGGAGGCTGATGTGGCACAGACGTTGCGAATAAGGTAAATGGTGTTGAGGGGTGTATACCTTTAGCCTAAGGCTATGCGTAGTAAAGGGACTACAAATTGGGGCGAATTGCGACACGTAGTGCCCAGTCAGCAACGGGTGGGAATTTGTTTTTGGGGTGTAATGGTGTATGGGCTACAAACTGGGCGCACAGTATCTTTTTTTATTCTTTTCTTTTTATAATTAAACTAAACAAATAAAACCAAGTAAATTAAATAATTAAATAAAAATGTATTAAAATTAAAAAGAAATACAAAAAAAACAAAACTAAAAAAAAATACATAACTAAAAAAATACATAACTAAACATAAAAAAATACATAACTTAAAAAAATTAATATACGTAATATTCGCGCATTTTTTCACGCCGTCGTTGATGCAATAATGCGGCCTCCTCGTGAAGCCCCTCCGATTTGAGAGATTCGTATTCTTTACTTATTTCCCGCAATTTCAACATAATGGCAATCTTTTCGTGTTGTTTGTTGATTTCTCTCATGGTAGCGGTGAGTTCCACGACAATCTTTTCGTGTTGTTTGATGGTTTATCTCATGGTAGCAGTGAGTTCCACGGCATGGGTTTCGAAAGGAGGGAATGGGTGGTTTGGTTGGTTCGGGTTGTTTTAGGATTCATTTTGCTAGATTTTTTAAAGAATTTGAGTATGAATTGTGTATGAAATGGAGAAGGTGTATGTTTATATATATATATATATATATATATAGGGGTGGGATCTAGAGAGAACTCCTCTTAAAAAGAGAACTAGAGAACTAGTAAAAAATTATTTTTAACTATTTAATAAAAAAAATATTTTGTGATTTTTTTTCTTTCCTCCTTCTAATAAGATGATATTGATACTAAAAAAAACTTGTCGGTGTAGTACTGTAGTGCATATGTATACTAATGCCTATTGCATATATACAATAGTGTTTTATTGCATATAATACAACACAATTGCATTATTCAATACACACTATTAAATATATGCAAATACGACACTAATAATTATATGCAAAACACATTATCGCATATATGTAATACAACACTAATGCACATATGCACTATATCGATTTTTTTTTTAATTTTTGTATATAGTATAACACTATTGCAAATAAACAATACAAACAACTATATATATGCTATTCAACAGTATTTCAAATATTAAAATGCACACTATTGCACATATGCATTATAAAAAAAGTCGGTGTATTGCAAATATGCATTACTCGTTAATTTTTTTATTTTTATATATTTTTTGTGGTGAAGAATAAAATCATATAAAAAGGATGAAAGAAAAAAAAATTTAAAAATATTTTTTTTAATTAAATTAAAAATACTTTATTATTAGTTCTCTCCATAAAATGGAGTTCTCTCATGATCCTCTCCCTATATATATATATTGTTTTAATTAATTTTTTTTATTGTTGCCAACAATCATATTATTAAAATAATAATATTTTTTTCCTCTTCCCGGCGACAAAACCCACCCGCCCCATTTCGCCCCAATATCGCCTGGGTGGGGGGGGAACAAAATCGCCCCAGCCGCCCCACGATTCTCGCCCACTACGTTAAGCCTAAGAGGGTTATGGTTAGTAGTTAGAGGGGACGGGGTGGTCCGTGATGGACCATCCATCTCGTGTTGTGGCACATGGAACACCGCCGCCGGTCTCCCCATCACACGTGACGGGGGTCCGGTCGTGATGGTCATCACGTTGTGAAGATCAAGAAATGTGACTGTTGGGGGGGGGGGGGAGGTTGACCGTTGGGGTTGGGAATTTAATAAAAAAAAATCTTACTTATCTATTAAATCAATACAATTCTTCCACATGGCATTCTACTAGCTTGTCCACCTACGCCTCCAACTCACCATATTTCCATTCTAAGAGTCTCTCTAATGATGTCACGTGTCATATTAACCACAACCCCAAAAAACATAACCCACTCCATTTTCCATAACCCACAACCAATGCAACCATCCATTTTTCTCTCTAACCTCTTCACGAACATACTAACCCTAATTCCGCCGCTCATATTCAACTCTAATTCCGGCGGTCATATTCCGACTTCTACATTATTCACCATCAATTTTTTAATCTACCATGTTATTCTTCACTTCCATAGGTGGACAGGTCTCCAATCGTTTGGATTCCGTTCAATTCATCGTTAGTCAGAGGAGATGTTATAAGGTTTTTTTTCCTCAATTGATGATTCTTATAACATATCTATTCTCCGATAAATATATTAAAGGTAATTAACAATTCATTCTTGCGCATATTGGTTTAATAGTATAGTAAGATCCGATGAATATATTCCGGCCTCTTTGTTTTGTTATAATATCCGATGAATATATTCCGGCCACTTGTTATAAGCATATTTTTTATGTTTAATAAGATTTTCCGGTGAATTTGTTATTTTTTGTTTAATGAATATTCAGAATTGAATTTCCGTCCAAATTCTTAATTGTTTTCCTGTCAATTTTTTATTGTTTTGTTTGGGTCCAATTCTAAAATTTTCCGGCCAGTTTTTTATTATTTTGTTTGTCCAGTTCTAAAATTTTGTCTACTTTGTCTACTTTATTTTTTTTTCCGTCCAATTTTTTATTTTTTTCGTTACTAAATATTAAGAAACATAATTTCCGTCCATTTTTTAATATTTTTCCGTCCAATTTTGATTCAGTTTTCTTTAATGTTTTATTGGGTTATGATCTTTAATCTTTAATTTAATATTCCTAAAATATTATATATAAAATTACTAATTTTTTATTAACATTTACTAATTATATATACTAAATTTACTAAACTAAATATAATATTGATCTTTAAAATTAAAATACACATTAAAATATAATATTCATCTTCCAAATATAACTTATTCTAGAATTTAATAAAAATATTATTCTAAATAACTGATTCCATTATTAGTTGATCTTTTGACAATAATTTGAAATTCAAATTCAAATTATTACTGACTATATTTAAAGGTTTGACTAAATTAACTATAATTAAAGAAATAATTTATGTTTTTATAAAATATTAAATAAAATTATATAACCGTATAATCATAAAGTTTCTAAATTTTTATTAATATTTACTGAATTATAAATTTAGTAAATTTACTAAATCATAATAGTGATTTTTAAAATTAAACAAAAAAGTATAATATTGATTTTCCAAATATAATCTATTTTAGAAGTTTCTAAAATATTACTCTGCATTAATTTAGTACGTTATTATTCCAGAATTTTATAATTTAATAACAATAATAATTGACATCTTTACAAAAATTTGAAATTCAAATATATTTAAAGGTTTGACTACAATAATGGTAATTAATGAAAGAATTTATGTTTTTTATTATTGTTATTATTATTTAATTCCTAAATTAAACAACATATTATTATTAAATATTAAACGATTTTGATTAACCTTAAATATTGAAATATAAAATTTATTATATAATAATACATTCTATATAAACATTTTGAATATAATCAATCGTTTATTTTAGGAAAAAAAAATTTACAGTAAACTGCTTTAATTATATTCAAACTTATTGTTTAGTCAAATATTAGTTACCTACTATATGCTAATTGATATCATTTCAAATTTACAATTATACCTAAATTATTTCTAATCCTTATTCAGTTATTATCTATAAATATATTGCCTTGATTTCTATGTTACGAACTTTAACAAAAATAAACTATTGTCCAATCAATATATAACATACATGATGAGTAGGCAATTTTTCACTCTATTTCCATCATCAACCCCATAACCTACCCTCTTCATATGTATGTAATTTAAATAACCAAATGACCCATTTTCTTTTTTGTTATGTAGTAGGCACGCGGAGTTGGTGAAGATGACCCATTTGAATGGGATGCCACAAATATCTCCATTAGTTCATAGCAAAGGTTATGGTGCGCATAACCCTCTATATCTATTAGTTATGTTGTGCTGTATCATTCGATTATAATAACAAAAACAGTTCCATCTTGATTTATATTTTTTGTTTGGAACTTAATTGCATTTCAAAATTTTATTATCTTTATGTTCTTTTTGGTTTCTCGTGCAGAATGGACCTTGTGAAACAAATGCTACAATTGAATTCTTTATGAATAATCTTCAAGTAGGTCTATAGATATTTGTACTATATTATTTACACTTTATTTGGTTTATTCTTATATTTGTTTAGCAAGTTTCCTAAAGCAAGTTTCCCATCGACCAAAATCTTTGCTCACATCTTTGTATATATTATATGATGATATCATTAATTTTGAGAATTTGGTTGAACTCATTTACAGTTTTTTATTACTAGGCAATGGGCAACTTCAAACTTAAAATATGTGCAGCAATTCAACGTCAACTGCAGGTACTAATTAGAAACATGATTTTTTATAACATGTTTTTCTTATATTTATTATTTTAGAAATATGGTCAACTTTGTGTGGCTTAAATGGTACTGCTTGGAATGATACATAAGCCTTTTGATTTCAAAGTTTTTAAAGTCTGACATTGGTAAATCTAGAAAGCTAGCATTGGATTTCTAATTGTTACTCATTATTAAACATGTTATTCTGTTAATTGTATATTTAATTTGGATGTTATTGTTTTATTATATTTTCAGGTGGTGAAGCAAAATGAGTTTCTTTTGGTAGAATGTTTGAAGGAGTTGATGGTGGTTTAATATGAAATAACATGTTTATGTCTTTTATTGATATTTTTTGATTGTTCGATGTACATTAACTTATTGTAACTTTTAATATCTAGACAATGTAAATGATTAACGTTTTGGTCCGAAAGTTTGAAAAAGTTTTGTGTTGCTTGAATTTGTTGTTTAAATTTATTGTGTTTGTTGACATGTTTTTCCACCCGTGTGTAACACGGGCTATACCCTAGTTAAACAATATAAATAAACAACTATTTCAATCCAACTCAAAACACTCTCAATCCTTTACTACAAAAACCTATTTCTTCACCACTTCAATTCAAAACAAAAAAATATGGAATTTCCGAGCAACTCGTTTCCGCTAGACACCAATAGCTCTTCGTTTTCGGATGATGACATTGTTGAATGGTTCCCGTTGTTATATAACGAACTTGAAGGCCCGAGCTGTCCAAAGAAAAAAATGGTGGATCGTGATCGTATACACGCCCATGAAGTGCTAATGAAAGACTATTTTGTGGAGGAGCCAAAATACAATGACGAGACGTTTATGGAACGGTTTCGTTTGCCGAAATCTTTATTTTTAAAGATTGTAGCCGGCGTCGAAGCAAGCGAAGAATGGTTTCAAGAATCTTACGAAGCGAGGGGCAAACGAGTTTTACGCTGCTTCAAAAATGCACATCCGCTATTCGTCAATTAGCGACAGGTAACCCACCCGACCAATTCGATGAATGCTTACAAATGTCTCAGAGAACTTGACGTGAATGTCTCCAATTCTTTTGTAACGCGATTATTAAATTGTATGGCAAAGAGTTACGACGAAAACCAACAAGACACGACATTACACGTCTTTACGATGCGCATGAGGCTAGATGGCATTTTCCAGGGATGCTCGGTAGCATCGTTTGTACACATATCGAATGGGAGAATTGTCCACGTGAGTTTCAAGGGGCGTATGTTAGGGGTGATATCAAACGACCGACCATCTCACTGAAGCGGTTGCATCAAATGATTTATGGATTTGGCATTCTTATTTTGGTGTTCCTAGCTCAAACAACAACATCACTGTTCTATACACATCACCGTTGTTTCAAAGCGTAACATATGGTACCGCACCTTTTTGTCCGTATTTTGTCAACGGGGGATATTACAAATGTGGATACTATCTTGTCGATG
Source organism: Bidens hawaiensis (assembly GCF_021521415.1). Lineage (NCBI taxonomy): Eukaryota > Viridiplantae > Streptophyta > Magnoliopsida > Asterales > Asteraceae > Bidens > Bidens hawaiensis. Next base: position 786,386 of record NW_027491561.1, read on the forward strand.
GTATCTACCCGCAATGGTCTGTTTTTGTGAAAGCCTTTTCGTTTCCTGTCGAGACCAATGAAAAGGCGTTCAAGAAGTTGCAAGAATCGGCAAGAAAATATGTCGAGAGAGCTTTCGGTGTCTTAAAGGGTAGATGATGCATACTTAGTCTACCGGTTCGTGCAATGAAAAAATCCACGATCTCTAGCTTAGTATATGCATGCATCATATTACACAATATGTTAACAAAAGAAGATGGACGTGTAATTTCTCTAGATTGGATGTCAGATCCTCCTACTCAAGTTCCTGTTTCTGAGGATGTGAAATTAGACTTGCGGGATGAAGATATTCACCATTGGTTGAGATATGATCTAGTTGAAGTTGTAGGTTCTTTAGGTTTGGAATTTTCGAATTCGGACGAGGAGTTGATTGTTTATTGTAACTTTATTTTTTAATTAATTTTAAGTTGTAATATGCTCTAGTAAAATATTGTTTTTAATTTTTAAGTTGTAAAACTAAAAAATATATATATATATATAATTAAACCATTACACCACTCTCACTAAAATTCCATCACTAGTGATAAAAATGATAAGGTGATGTGACACACCTTCGTTGAGTGTTGAGTGTGATGGGTTTTGGACCACTCGCACCCCATTAGTACAATCCTATTCTAACCTCAAGCCTGTTTTAAAGTACAAGCATTAATGGTGTATTGATGTTCAATTTGAAGTTGGTGTTGATGCAATTAAAGTTAAACAAAGGGTCACGAGCCCAATGGGCACCAAAAGGACATAAGAAATCAAAATAATAACAGATTCATTAATTTTTTGTCTAGTCAATTTACTGTGCACCAAAAGGACATAAGAAATCACAATAATAACATATTCATTAATTTTTTGTCTAGTCAATTCATACATCTTTGTCCATTATCATTAAGGCGTGGCCTTTAAAACGGGATGTGTTATTCATACACCATTTGAATTTATAGAGATAGTCTAAATAAAAGATAAAATGTGTGTTAAAAGTTGTATGAATATCAAAAAGGATGTGTGAACAACCATTGCCCTTTAAAACTATACATTTACAAGTAGATTTGGGTGGGACTTTACTAACACCCTCTGGTCCATGTATGCAATTTATTTTGGCTAACCACCCGGTCAACCAGTCCTATTGTAAGACCAAGACATTCAAGAACCATATGATAAGAAAGCATGTTCTAGCAAGTGCTAGAAAATGTCGAATGAGCACAAATGGGTTATAACGACAAATGCGTTTTGGTTAGTTAAAACATAACCAAAACAAATTTTGGTCCAAGGAAAAACAGGTTGTAGGCATAAATGAGTTCGGGTTGTTAAAAAAATATCGGCTTGGTTCGGGTCAAAACAGTTTAAATAAGAAAAATAAGTTTGGTCATTTCAAAGAATTATCAATTTTCGCTCGGTTCAAAAATGGTTTCAAGCACCATGAGTTTCTGTTATTAAAAGATATCTCAATTTTGGTACGGGTCAAATGTTTTATAAGCAAAATGAGTTCCATCATTTAAAAGAAGGATCAATTTTGGCTGGATACAAAAACTGGTTTCAAGCAAGATGAGTTTTGGTCATTAAAAGATATCTGTTTTGGTTCGGGTTAGGGATCAAGGTCTTCAACCGGTCAAAATGTGTTCGGGCTAGAACAGAATGTAAGCAACATGGTTCTATTCATTTAAAAAAAATATCAATTTTGGTTCTTGCTAAATCGGGTTATAAGCAAATGAATTCGGGTACTTAAAAATAAATGTCAGTTTTGGTTCGAGTTATAAACAAAATGAGTTCGGGTCATTTAAAAAAGATTATCACTTTTAGTTTGGGTTAGAACAGGTTATAAGTTATTCATTCAACTTACGTCTATCTTTTATTGCAACAGTTTACTTAAAAAGAAAGTTTAACAAACTGAACACAATGATTCATGTTTCATAATGCACATATTTTTTAATTTCAAAGAAATTTTGATATTTTTTGTTCTTAAATATTATTTGTTAACCCACGGGTGATTTGGGCACTGCCTTTACATCAATGCAATAGTTGGGGTGTAAAATGGGTCGTGCTTGCGAGTCCTAATCAAGACCAATGTTGTAAAAGTAGTTCTCCAAGGCCGAGCACTTCCGAATACTCGCTACAAGGTATAGTGTCAAGTAGAGTTTCTATAACTTCGCATAATTACTAAGAGTCGACCAAATATGATTAACCTCAGTCAGAATCACATCTAGTCGATCAACTTGGCCCGATTTTAACATAATTCATATTTTTATAATATTAAAAAAAGAATATCACTTTTTTTAGTTAATGATTAGCAAATTTTAGAATAGTTTATTATTTAAAAATGTATTTCTCTTATTTATATTGATATTCATGTATTTTGTATATAAAATTAGTATAGTTATGATATTTGACAAATATATAATACCCAAAAACTAATTTTCTTTGTATTTACAATTTCCGAGTACTCCTAGTACACTTAACTCCCCGGTCGGCTGCCTAGTGTCCGCCTAGAGACTTTTGCAACCTTGTTTTCGAGACAAACTTAAAACCCTAAAACGATTCCGAACGCGAATATACCCTTAACTATTTAACTATGCTTATCTATGCTTAAAAGTTTGGAGTAATGCTATGAAAAAGTTAAAATGAACCGAACTCAGACCAACCTAATTAGTAATTTACTTTTAAAGATACGCAAAGTGTGGGCTCATATGCTAGTATATAATAATTGGCCTAGTTAAAAAGAAAAAAAAAACAATACTAATTATCATTAAAATACGCAGTAAGCCATTTAAAATAATTACATGAGACAAGAAGATTAAATTAGACTTGTTAATTGGAATATACGATCACTATATTTTAAAATTTAAGCTAACCATACTTATTATTCAAAACATACCCGTAAGTTATTAAAATATATTGCCGAGCGGGGTATAAAGATATATGACACGAGAACAGAATATTAAACGGGTTTGTAGTTGAGACACCCACTTATTTACACTTTTTACCCTCATACACCCTAGCTAGGGGTGTTCAAAAGAATCCGAATCCGAAACTGATTCCGAAATATCCGAAAATCCAAAAATTCGGATTCGGATAACAATTTTGAAAATTTTCGGATACTTCGGATATCCGAACTATCTGTTATATTAAATTAAAGATTTTTTTTTTGTTTTATTTTATATTATTATATATAGCATGTAGTAAAAAGCTTTCAACCCCTAATTTTAATTCTAAACAAGCCGTGTTTTCTCTCTGTCATCTCCGGTCACCGTCACCGGTCACCACCTCCAGCCCGTCAACACCCGCTGCCCTCAACCCTCTTCTCATGTCGATCAGCCCTCCAATCTTGAAATTTCAGTTGTTATATTGTTAATGCTAATTACAGATTTGTTTCAAAGCTTGTGAAATTACATATTGTTATATATTTCAGTTACTGATTGTTAGATTACAGATCTGTATCAAAGCTTTTAAGATTATCATTTTTTTTCCTTAAGATTTTCGGTTATCCGGTTTTGAACACCCACCCCCTTTCTCCTTACAATCTCATTTACAAACCACAGACCCTAGATTTAACCACTGGGAGAGAAGGGAGGAAAGCCGCCGGCCGGCGACAGGGTATGAAAAAAGAGGATAAGCAGATGGTTAATGAAATCAATTCTTCTTATGCCCAAAGATTGGGGGTCATAGTGTATGATAATGTGAAAGCAGATCAGTTGTGGGCGAAGGATCACTTATTTGAAACGCACAAGGATTTCATTGTTTGGTTTCGCTAGAAAGAAATAAGGTTAGTTTTATTTAATTTGTGTTTTTTTATTATCAAGCATTAAAAGTATTTTTAATATATATATATATATATATATATTTTGCAGGGAAAACAAAAGGCTGATAGGTGACTGTTTAGGGTTGCAAGGAGCAAACGAATCTTAACCCATTCTGGGCTCTTTCAAGTATGGATGAAAAAGCGCCCTGACAAAGATGACCTTTACCTTTTGATGAAGCTGGTGGCCAATGACGATCTCTGCTGCTCTTGTGGAAGGGATCAAAAGACGGTCTTTTTGGCTACACATTTAGGGGAAAAAAAAGTAGTTGGCCCAAGGGCATATGATTTTTTTCATTCCGTTGGTGGTTACTATTGATTTTATCTAGGAAATCTGTTTACTCTTGCTGTTTGGATCTCTTTTTATGTTTGAATGTACACTTTTTTTGGTTAGTTCTAAAAACATGTTTCTGTAATATATGCTGTTTTAGAAGAACTTCGTATTTGACCATCTGGTTTTCTGTATGAACCTCAACCTCTGATGCAAATGTGGTTGGTAACTGTTTGGTTTGTAACTGACCTCTTGATAACTATTATTCTAAAAACCGATGCAGATACGGTAAACACTTATTGGTTTGTGGCATGTGTATGTGGTAAGTTTGATTTATGTTTTGTTAGTTATGTCAAAAAAAATTTAAGGAAACTTGGTTTTAAATACTCCCAACTATCATGTATTGGCAAATAACGGGCCAAACTTTACATTTGGCTGGTGATGGTCCCAACTAAAGACCTATTTGTTTTTAACAGTCCGCGACTAACAGATGACTAACTCTGTTTGGTTTGTAACTAACCTCTTGATGACTATTCTTCTTTGGTTTGTAACTGACCTCTTGATGATTATTCTTTTAAAAACAAATCCAGATATTGTAAACACTTATTGGTCTGTCGCATGTGTAGATGGTAAGTTTGGTTTATGTTTTGTTAGTTATGTCAAAAATTTGTTAAAAGCTTGATGAACCAACCCTGAATTTGTTAAAAAACTGAGAATTCAGTGCTTACACGGGTTTTCTCGCAATGCGTTCGTTTATTTTAAAAGAACTTCCATTCTAACGGTTCATGAATAAGCAGATAAATAATTAACTCCTTTATAAAACTTTCAGTATTGACTTTTTAGTGCTTATTTCACATTTTCATTATTGTATTTGAAGTAAAGTATAATCACTAATGGGGTTATTCGGGTTAACTCGAAACCCGATTATTTTCCAAAAATAAACATGAAACCCGACCCTATTAACAATTCGGGTCAACCCGACTAATACTTTTTGACCATATTTAACCCGACTCCAATTAGCTTATTTGGGTTCGGGTTGGGTTAATCGGATTCTGGTATTTTAGACACCCCTAGCGGTAAGGTGCTTAAAGTATATAATAGGTTTCCATGTTGTTAAAAATCGATTGCTAAATTAGTGCAATGAAAACAGCATATAAACGATTTCAATCTAACAAACTGCGAGAAGTGATTAGCACATCGACAGCGTAACATGTTTAAATTGCACAAACCATAGTGATGGTTGGAATAAATTGTAAGCATTTAAGGCAACATTTGGTTACAACTCTCCAGCTTCTTCTTTATAATGTAGTGGCAATGCCATTAAAAGATATGTAAACCTTGAAGATGCAACTTTAAACTATTGCAAACGGGCAAGAAAATTCAGCTATTTTTAAACAAGCAACAAAGCGGACATATTTTCTCGACCATCTTCCATGATTCTCATGAAAACATAAACCATAGGAAAATATGAATGTTTGGTATTTTAAACCTTAAGATGCCTAAAAAACAATAGAAAAGAGATTCAACTATGCAAAAGCAGTTTTTATACATATTCATGGAGGTATAAAAATCATGAAAAAAAATAAAAAGAGAAACAACACAACCTTATTAATTATGATATAGCAACATTAACAGAAAATCCCACCTTTGAAAGGCATTTAATCATTTATACACACACATACAAATCACTTAAAAAAAATACCATAACACTTCCCTAAAACTTAACATTTAAACCTTCAAAACCAGACCTTCCATGATTCAATCACACCCTATCAACTGTGGCATTCTTCAAGTTCCCACCGAGCAAAGACAGCAAGCCGCCACCATGAACCCGTCCCTCAGGAACCTCAAACTCCAAGCTCAACCGACTGTTGCCATTTGTAAACGACGATGAGAGTGGAGACTTCATTGACGGTAGACCAACCTAATTAGTAATTTACTTTTAAAGATACGTAAAGTATGGGCTCATCTGCTAGTATATAATAACTGGTCTAGTTAAAAAGAAAATAAAACAATACTAATTATCATTAAAATACGCAGTAAGCCATTTAAAATAATTACATGAGACACAAAGATTAAATTAGACTTGTTAATTGGAATATACGATCACTATATTTTAAAATTTCAGCTAACCATACTTATTATTCAAAACATAACCGTAAGTTATTAAAATATATTGCCGAGCGGGGTATTTACAGATAAATGATACGAGAACAGAACGTTAAACGGGTTTGTAGTTGAGACACCCACTTATTTACACTTTTTACCCTCATATACATTCTAGCTAGGGGTGTTCAAAAGAATCCGAATCCGAAACTGAATCCAAAATATCTGAAAATCCGGAATTTCTGCTATCCGAAATTCGGATTCGGATAACAATTTTGAAAATTTTCGGATAATTCGGATATTCGAACTATCCGTTATATTAAATTAAAGATTATTTTGTATTTTATTTTATTATAGCATGTAACCCCTAATTTTAATTCTAAACAAGCCGTCATCATCTATGTGTTTTCTCTTTATCATCTCCGGTCACCATCTCCGGGTCGTCACTGGTCACCACCTCCAGCCCGTCAACACCCGCAGCACCCTTCTCACATCGATCCAGCCTTCCACCGTCGTCTACCGATTGTTGCTGCCCTCAACCCTCTTCTCATGTCGATCAGCCCTCCACTTGCCTCTCCAATCTTGAAATTTCAGTTGTTAGATTGTTAATGCTAATTACAGATTTGTTTCAAAGCTTGTGAAATTACATATTGTAATTTCAGTTACTGATTGTTAGATTACATATCTGTTTCAAAGCTTTTAAGATTATAATATATTTTTTTCTTGAGATTTTTGAATATCCGGTTTTGAACACCCCTTTCTCCTTACAATCTCATTCACAAACCACAGACCCTAGATTTAACCACTGGGAGAGAAGAGAGGAAAGTAGGTGGCCGGACACCACGTCTCCGGGGATAGGGTATGAACCACGGTGGTGGTGTTTTGCAGTTTCAGGTAATAATTAATCATGAACCTGATGCTTTTACGACGAAGTTATACGAGGTTCAGATGTCAATACGGTTCAAATCGGGTCAGATATGGAGAAATCAGACCCGGTCAACGGCCAAACTTTTTTAGTTTTAATAAAACAACAAAAATAAAACCTTTTAATATATGTAAAATTAAACGGTTTAACGAGTATAGAGTTGTATATATATATATACTAGGTTAGTTACCCGTGTACTACACGGGTTAAATCATTTAAATTATATAAATAATAATTTTATAAAAAATAATAAAGAAAATCACGCATTACATTACATAAGGGCAAAAATAAATCTACCTATACTAATAAAAGAAAATAATTTGAACACATGGCAATCTGTGGTTAATTCTTATAATCAAGTTCCCTCCAAAATCACTCTCATGGTTTTAAATATAGTATTGAATATAAATTCAACATACTATTAATTGGTCAAGATCCATTAGTTGAATTACTAATGTCATAAATTATATTTTCTAAATATACTTAATATATTAATATAATAATTAATTGTCATAAAATATATTCTTTATATATCTTTATATTGAATAAAACTGTAATAATTTTTTTAACTTTTTTTTATAAATATTCAGTATTAAAAATCATAGACAAATTTTCCATTTTTTATATTTATTATAAAACTATTGTGATAGTTGAACAACAACGAGTTTACAAGGACAACATGAAAGTTGTTCAAAATGAAAATTTGGTATCTTTTTTGTCTATGGCTAGGTATGAAATGTATAACATTTTTGTGAAAGACTTTAATTACATATTTCACATCGAAATGCCTCATTGTTTTAGATGATGCTTCCAATGGCATTGCTTCATCGTTGTATATCGATGGTAGATCAACTCATTCTCGATTTAAAGTTCAAATATATTTGATGATATGAAACGACTATATCTGTAATACATTTTATTTACATAATATAAAGAGGCTTAATTTTTTTTTATTTGTATTACATTTTTATTTATTGTAATTTATACATTAATTTATCCCGTGTAATACATGGGTTTCTAAAGCTAGTACAGCTATAATCCACAAACCTATAAACAAATATAAATCTCTAAAGACTCCTTGTATACAACATTAGATTTCTTATTTGTAACTTTACTGTGTATCTTATATTAGAAGTAATTCTACTCATATTAGTAATTCTACTCTGCCAAGTTATAGAAAAATAACACCTCCCAACTCCCAAGATTAATCAAACAAAAAGGAAATACAATGATTAATAGGATGAGGAACATGAAATTGTAGTTCTAACAGGCAACTTGGTTTATATGAAGCTCAAGCATCAAATAGTCTGCAAACATAGCATAAATTATATTGATGCAAAATCATGAATCACCAATGCAACAATCTAAAATTCATTAAATAAAATAGTTATTGGCGTGCCATACCTGCGTCTGCATATATAGTTCTTGTGATGATTCCTCCGTCTATACTTGACCAATTTATAGTAGGTATAATAATTAATATAATCATTAAAATTATCATAAAACCCAAAATTTCAAATTAGTGTAACACGTTTATCTGTCTTACATTTAAAGTTAACACGCTTATTACACTTGACCATTTTATGGCAGGTGTACAAACCCACCATTGCAAAATCTCCTATATGTCTCTCATGGTATCGTATTTTAAAATTATTAGTTGGACATTGATTGTTCAGAAACATTCACAAAGTTTGAGCATAAAGGCAATAAGCGTAATGCTTTAACACAACTTATGAGGATGAGATAGGACTAATGAAGACTAAAACCTATTTCCGATCAGTTTGATATGACAACATTTAATCATATGAGGTTGTATCAGAATTCAATGCTTAAATCAAATACTCAGTTTTTAAGGATCTAATAAATCATTTTCAAACCAGATGTAACAAAACTGAAGATTACTTATGTACCCTTCTTTAAGCATAAGCATAACTCGGTGACGTATACAATAAAGAACGTGCGGGTCACATATTTGACATACAAATTATTTATAATGTTGCTGACAAAAAAAAAACATTTTGAGCAAAGTCAGCCCGACCCGTGCAAAAAGTTGTTTGTTTGACCTTAAGTTAATTTGACACATTTAAATGTCACTAATCTCTACAAATATCATGAATGATTATTGTTGATAAGATGATTATTCACAATGTAGTTAAGCTGTTACAGGACTCAATCACTATAGAGGATTGAGGAAGGTCATTCTCCACTCAAACTGTTATAGGAAATATCTCTGTAATTTAAAAATTAAAAAATTAGAAAGAATATATATCTTTGAAATTTGCTTGGATTGCAATAAATAATCTAAAATCTATAAACAAAACTTGTGTGAGTTTCAAATTGCAAACTGATCTAACCCTTTTAACCAACTTTTTTAATTTGACCAGTTTTAAATAGTACCACAATTGAATTGATAATAAGTGAATGGCCCGACATAGTAAGGGTGAAAATTTACAACAGGAATCTTATACGAGTTCGCCTTTGAGTTTTATGCGCCAACCCACAAGACAACCCGTTTAGCATCCTCAGGAAACAATCTAAGCAAACGAATAATGGATAAAACTTACAGGGCAAATAATTGTGTTAAAGATGATAAAGTATGAGTAAGCTTCTAGTATAGTTATTATCTGCAAGACAACACAATTCTAAAATCTTATATATTTGTGATGATAACAGAGAAAGATATTGGAATGCAACCTCCAATGGCATTATTGCTCAAATCTCTATGAAACATATCATCATTTTAAACCAAATTAATATTTAGAAACTCCTGTTGTCATTCAAGTTGCTTTGTTGGTCATCATTTTTTTATATCCATATTCAAGTTCAAATCAATTTTTAATGAACGACCATAAGCTTTAATTGTTCCATTATACATGTAGCACTCAAATCAAGAATTTTGGAGACTACCTTATCCAATTCCTTGATACTAAGTCCTAAATTTATTTAAAAAAACCCCTGCAACAGTATCACTCAAATATATGTATTAATTCCATGTTTAATGTATTAATATTATATACTTTAGTATCAAAAGTGTATAACAGTATATGAATGTAGTATTATTAGTACAAATATATAGTAATCAAGAATAGAGGTTAGGAACACAACAAAAATTTGAAAGTAGACTGTGATACTCAAAATTTTATTATGTATAAAGTTTTTATTGTAATCAAAGTAATTAATAATTTTTTTTGAACAACTAATTAAAAAAAACATATTCGATTAGTTTGATTACAATATATAGTTTCTACATAACAATTAAAATTTTTTATTATCAGCGTTTACTTAGAGGCAAAAGGGGAGGAAAATAAAAGGTTGTTGTTCAAAGAATTAAATTTTGTTATGATTCAAAACACTATTGTGTATGCTATAATCAATATCATCGTAAAAGAATAAAACCCAGAAACCCTAACAATATCACAATCAGCAGAGTAGAATCAGAGGAATGTTCACGAAAAGAAAGCGATGAATAAGAAACGAATGAAAGATATAAATTTAAGATGAATCTTACCTTAAATCACCTCAAAATCGTCTCTTTATACAACAAATCGATAGCGGATGAGAATGATCTGGAGATGGATTGAGAGAGGGTTTCTGATATGATAAGAATCGAAGAACGCCATTAGTAACATACAACGTCACCGACGGGGGGGGGGGGGGGGGGGACACATAGTTTGACGGCAATGAAGATGAAATTGGAAGTTTTGGACTGGTCGCCGGTGATTTTGAATTTGGGGAATGAAAGCTTAGGTAGCATGATGAATTTAATTTTTCGGATCTGGTCGGGTAAAAGGATCTTGGTGGGAGGCGGGATATTGAGAGCAAGAAGAGGCTAACAACATGACACGTGGCATAAGAAAAGGTTTATTTATTAAATAGTATAGATATATATATATAAACTAGGGATGGCAATGAAACCCGAACCCGATTGGAAAACCCGAAACCCGACATAAATGGGACGGGTAATACCCGACCCATTAGGATTTGGGAAAATAAAAGGCCTTTGTTTATGAGAATGTTTTTTAATATGTTAATCTGATATCACGTTTCTTGTATATGGTATAGTTAGAGTTTCACAAAAGTGTATGCTGGAATCGAAGGTTGATAACTTGTACACCAATACAAGTCATTTTTATTATTTTTTCCTCTTAAATTAACCACGACCATTCAAATATAAAATCAATGAACTAGATTACTTTCACACTTCTTATTTTAATAGTCATTGTATTTTAACGTTATCCTTGTTATGAATACATGAGAGAATATAATATGGATTTCACCATTCATGTGCTTCACTAATTTAGAGTATATTAGCTATATAAGATTCAATATTCTCTAAGTTAACTATAATATCATCCGGTCCGACCAGCATACCAGTAGAGTGTCTGGTTTGATGACCGGTCCATGTTTAAAAATATTAATCAAAACCGATTATTGTAATGCTTGGGGATTAGACGAAGTGAGTACATGTCTTAACGCTTAGAATAGACCCTTTAAACCCTCCACAACACCACCCAAAAGCTGAGTTGTACTACTTCCTCTTTCTTGATTCCCTGAACCATCATTGTCATGTGTATGAAAAGAGAATCAAGTGTGTAAAAAATGAAAGAGACAATACTTGGGATGAATAAGTACATGTATTAATGTGTAAAAATAGTTGGAGCAATGCTATGAAAAAGTTAAAATGAACCGAACCTAGACCAACCTAATTAGTAATTTACTTTTAAAGATACATAAAGTGTAGGCTCATCTGCTAGTATATAATAATTGACCTAGTTAAAAAAATAATAAAACAATACTAATTATCATTAAAATACGCGGTAAGCCATTTAAAATAATTACATGAGACACAACGATTAAATTAGACTCGTTAACTGGAAAACACGGTATATGATCACTATATTTTAAAATTTCAGCTAACCATTACTTATTATTCAAAAAATAACCGTAAGTTAATAAAATATATTGCCGAGCGGGGTATTTAAAGATTAACGACCCGAGAACTTAACGTTAAACGGTTTTGTAGTTGAGACACCCACTTATTTACACTTTTACCCTCATAAACCCTAGCGCTATATAACCATCCTTTCTCCTTAGAATCTCATTCACAAACACAAACCCTATATGCAACCACTAGGAGACAAGGGTGGCCGGCCACCACGTCTCCGGCGGTGGTGGTGTCTCGCACTCAGAATGAATCGGTTTTCCGGCAAAGTTTCAGGTAATAATCATGAAACCTGTCAATACGGTTCAAATCGGGTCAGATATGGTGAAATCAGACCCGGTGTTCGGATAATAAAACGATATCCGAAATTCAAACAAATAATTTCTTCCAATTATAAAAGGTCAATACAATCTGCATCTAACTTAAATATCATGTAATCTGCGTTTGTCATTTGCAATTTGTGACATTTTATTCATTAACAAAAGAGTAAAATACATGACTGTTTTGAGATGTAGTTTAATAATAATCTGTTTTATTATCCGGTGTTCGGATAATAAAACGATATCCGAAATTCAAACAAATAATTTCTTCCAAGTATAAAAGGTCAATACAATCTGCATCTAACTTAAATATCATGTAATCTGCGTTTGTCATTTGCAATTTGTGACATTTTATTCATTAACAAAAGAGTAAAATACATGACTGTTTTGAGATGTAGTTTAATAATAATCTGTTTTATTATCCGGTGTTCGGATAATAAAACGATATCCGAAATTCAAACAAATAATTTCTTCCAAGTATAAAAGGTCAATACAATCTGCATCTAACTTAAATATCATGTAATCTGCGTTTGTCATTTGCAATTTGTGACATTTTATTCATTAACAAAAGAGTAAAATACATGACTGTTTTGAGATGTAGTTTAATAATAATCTGTTTTATTATCCGGTGTTCGGATAATAAAACGATATCCGAAATTCAAACAAATAATTTCTTCCAAGTATAAAAGGTCAATACAATCTGCATCTAACTTAAATATCATGTAATCTGCGTTTGTCATTTGCAATTTGTGACATTTTTTTCATTAACAAAAGAGTAAAATACATGACTGTTTTGACATGTAGTTTAATAAAACAAATTATAAACATTCATCTCCATTTTATTCATTAACAAAAGAGTAAAATACATGACCCTCTTCGTTTTTCCGGTGTACGGAGACCGGATCTGCTGAGTTAGTGGTGGTCCAGACCTGGTGCCGTTATAACTTTTTAATATATGTAAAATTAAACGGTTTAACGAGTATAGAGTTGTAGATATATATATATATATATATATATATATATATATATATATATATATATCTCTTTAACATTTTGGCTTTGTTTATGAGGATGTTTTTTAATATGTTAATCTGATATCACGTTTCTTGTATATGGTATATTTAGAGTTTCACAAAAGTGTATGCTGGAATCGAAGGTTGATCACTTATACACCAATACAAGTCAATTTCAATTCAATTTATGTTGTAATGGGTGGTCTCGGAAATGAAGGTATACAATCTTCATCTTTATTCAAAATAATGGTAGTCTTGACTTTCGAACTTTGAAATTGAACGGTTTCCAAATTTGTCCCTGTAGCTTGCTATCTAAACTTGTAACAAAATTTGCAAAAACCTTTTTTTTTCCACCAAAATTTCACAACAGACCAGTTTGACAATAGTTGAAATTTCTTTTCTGACCATGAGAAGAAGAAAGAGGATGAGTAGAACATGTTTTGACTGTTAATAGTTAAATCGCTTTTTTGACCACTAACTATAGTTATTTATTAAGTGTACTAATACCTACATTTAGTTTTAAAAGAGCAATGAAGAGAAAGTTAAGAAGGGTGAAGAAAAACATGCGAAGAAAGAGGATGAGCAGATGGTTAATGAAACTAATTCTTCTTATGCCCAAAGACTGGGGGCATAGTGTATGATAATGATAATCTGAAAGCAGACCAGCTGTGGGCGAATGATCACTTATTTGAAACCACTAAGGATTTCATTGTTTGGATTAGCCCGGAAATAAGGTTAGTTTTATTTTATTTGTGTTTTTTTATTATCAAGTATTAAAAGTATTTTTAATATTTTTTTGTTTTGCAGGGAAAACAAAAGGCTGATAGGTGACTGTTTTTGTTTAGGGCTGCAAGGAGCAAACAAATCTTAGCCCATTCCGAGCTCTAAGTATGGCTGAAAAAGCCCACTGATTTCAGCGCACTGACAAAGATGACCTTGACCTTTTGGTGAAGCTGGCGGCCAATGACGATCTGCTGCTCTTGTGGAAGGGATCAAAAGACGGTCTTTTTTGCTACACATTTGGAAAAAAAGGTAGTTAGCCCAAGGGCATATGATTTTTTTCATTCAGTTGGTGGTTACTGTTGATTTTATCTAGAAAATCTGTTTACTCTTGTTGTTTGATCTCCCTTTATGTTTGAATGTACACTTTTTTGATTAGCAGATGTTAATGAAACCAATTCTTTATATGCCCAAAGATTGGGGGCGATAGTGTATGATAATGTGAAAGCAGATCAGTTGTGGGCGAAGAATCGTTTATTTGAAACGCCTAAGGATTTCATTGTTTGGTTTGGCCTGGAGGAAATAAGGTTAGTTTTATTTTATTTGTGTTTTTTTATTATCAAGCATTAAAAGTATTTTTAATATTTTTTATTTTTGCAGGGAAAACAAAAGGCTGATAGGTGACTGTTTTCAGAGGAAACAAAAGGATGAAAAAGCGCCCTGACAAAGATGACATTTACCTTTTGATGAAGCTGGTGGCCAATGAGGATCTGCTTCTCTTGTGGAAGGGATCAAAAGACGGTCTTTTTGGCTACACATTTAGGGGAAAAAAAAGTAGTTGGCCCAAGGGCATATGATTTTTTTCATTCCGTTGGTGGTTACTATTGATTTTATCTAGGAAATCTGTTTACTCTTGCTGTTTGGATCTCCTTTTATGTTTGAATGTACACTTTTTTTGGTTAGTTCTAAAAACATGTTTATGTAATATATGCTGATTTTAGAAGAACTTCGTATTTGACCATCTGGTTTTCCTGTATGAACCTCTGATGCAAATGTGGTTGGTATCTGCTTGGTTTGTAACTGACCTCTTGATGACTATTATTCTAAAAACCGATGCAGATACGGTAAACACTTATTGGTCTGTCGCATGTGTATGTGGTAAGTTTGATTTATGTTTTGTTAGTTATGTCAAAAAATTTTTAAGGAAAATTAGTTTTAAATACTCCTAACTATCATGTATTGGCAAATAACGGGTCCAAATTTACATTTGGCTGGTGATGGTCCCAACTAAAGACCTATTTGTTTTTAACAGTCCGCGAATAACTGATGATTAACTCTGTTAGTCGGTTGCTGAGTTGGCACGCCTAGTTGTCAAATATTGCATATATGGCGGCTTATGTGGCAATCAAAGTAATATATAATATATAATAAGTAATATACGTATATATGTATGTATGTATGTATACATGTGTTGTCTACTTGCCTTCCTCCTCCTTGTTATAATTCTCTAGCAGCCACCACCATCGTCATCACCATCACCTGCAACAATCGCCGGAAAACAAATCACCACTGCATCACGTTTTTCCGGCTCCCTCCCACTGCATATACCTACCCGCACCCACGTTTTTCCGGCGAATAAACGAATCACCACCACCACCAGTGGGTAGTTTGAATCCAAAAAATCAAAAATCGTTTTTCCGGTGGGTTGTTTGAATTCCAACAAGGCTCTTCGGGATATCAATTCGAACACCATTCGAGGTAATAAATATATCATTCAACTCGTTTTTATCAACCAAATAAAAGCCCTAAGATTTTAATTGCAATATGTAATCAACTAACACGAATTATGGATTCGAATTGGAGCCCATTTCTAGACTTCTAATGAAAAAACCCACCATTGAAAACCTAGAACTAAATTTAACATGAATTTTAGTCATCCGTTAGTCGCAGAACCTTTTAGGGTTTTTCTTCCAACGAGTTGAAGAAGACGATTGGGAGCTCAATTCCATCAATTTGGTGTTTTAGGGTTCATCAGTTTGCTCAATTGGGTATTTTAGGGTTATGATTTTGGTCAACTACGTCACTTGATGTTTATAAAGAGATCATAGCCACGTAATCGTTCCACGTCAGATAGTTTTTAACAGCTGGATGGCCAACTCAACATAATACTAACGGAGTTAGTCATCCGTTAGTCGCGGACTGTTAAAAACAAATAAGTCTTTAGTTGGGACCATCACCAGCCAAATGTAAAGTTGGGCCCGTTATTTGCCAACACATGATAGTTGGGAGTATTTAAAACCAATTTTCCAAAATTTAAAAGTTTGATGAACCCAAATGTGACACTCCGTAAAACAGGCCATTTTCCGTACATTCCTTAAACATGATTTCGTTACATTAATTCCTGGATAATTAAAATTTGTTTAGTTTAATCACAACGAGTCTAGCATAAGCCCACATGCATAACACATTGTATATGAATAGTTTGATAAATCAATTGAGTTTTCGAATTTTATCCAATAGATACGAGCGTTGGTGATAACTTGTGTAAATGACTCGAACGTATCTAGCGAACCAGTGAGGTTTGGTTTTATATTATACGAATATATTTTGTAAAATATCAAAAATGAAAACGAATTGATTCATCGAGCGTATATTATTATTTTAGCGAACCTATTTTGTGAATTTTATCGGTACTCACACAAGTCGACCCGGCCAACACGAATGTTGGTAATAAAATATTTAATATTTGAGTAGTACGAAACAAAAGAAACAACAATAAACATAATTAATGATTATGTATTTGCATACTACATTTAATAACAATATTTGTGTTAGACTATATGTGTTTTATTTATTTAGTTATTTATTTTTTTTAAAAAGAGAACTATGTCTCGTAAAACTTTACCGACATATATATTTATATACACGAGTGAGCACTTTATACACCAATAAATAGTGTTCGTTTATTAAAAACACCGAATAAATACGGAATATAAATACACACACCCACTCAATACATACCAAGCATTGAATCGAGTAGAGACATGTTACATCACCCGACTGAAACCGAATCACCACCTCTTCCTAATCGATTTTTAAACACAAAATGCACTCTTAAAAATAATATATAATATGTTATACAAATAAATGTACCAAACGTATCTCCCTAGTCAAAACATGGAGACATCATATCTTTTCTTATTAATTGTACATATCTTTTCTTATGCTATTTGACCCCACATCTCATGATGGCAGTAACTCATCATCCAAGTATGTAAGATTTCAACATATATATTATCAACTCACATTACATTCTTGTTTTGTCTCTATTGGGACCCACCCCTTTTATTTGATTAGTAAACACCTTAGCTTTAACTGGTTACAAGATCTGAGTTAACTTACCACACTCACCCTCCCTCGTTTGTATTATTTGTCCCCACCCTATGTAAGTCGTAAATCACCGACCTACCATACTTTGATATTATTTTCCTTTCCATTTACAATCTACCATTCTTTATCATTATTAATATACTTTTGTCCTATATCCCCCATACTCATGTAACTGGCCTTCTCCACCACTCATATTCACTTTGGAATCCAAAACACACTCAAATTTACACCCTCTGTACTCTCTTGGCACACTTTACCTTCGGCTCTATCTAAGCCAAAACACACATACTTGGTTCAAACCATCGATGCTCCAAGATCAAGCTGCTTTCTTTCAAGCGGAGTCCAAAATTGGTGGAAGCTAGCTCAAGATCTTATTCTTATCTCTAAACACATCCTATCACTAAGTGAGCTAAAGTACTCTAAACCTATCTTTATATTTTATAAACTGTGTTTATGCTAAGTTATTCACCCAAGAATCAATCTACATATTAACATGTAAAAGAATGTTTAAAAATACATAACACAAAAAAACTTGCTAAACATAAACCTTGGTTAGAGATTTTAAAGATTGCGAAATTATTGGCTAAAGTCAAGTTAAAGGTATGTTCAAATGTACTTATACATCAATAAGAATAAATGCTAAGTGTATTTTAATGGTATTTTAAGTGCTCTTAATATGGAGGTACATGCTCATAAAGTGGTGATTTTGTGGCCAAAACTTGATTAATAACCCTCAATATACTTATACATGTATCTTAGTTAAAAGATATTTTTTTTGTATACATATAAAAGTGTACATTTTAAAAGATAGATTTTATGGCACAAAACTTGGATCTATAAAGTGTTATATATATATATTTAAAAATTATATTTGTCGAAGACATTGATTGTAATTAAAGGTATATCTTCGATGAAATAAATATATAGTTTTAATATATATTTATTACATATCGATTCGTTTAGGTTTAAACAAAATGACCATATATAAAACTAACACAAATTATTCAAAGGTGAACGCTATTAATTATATTCTTAATATTTATATATTATATAAATACTTTTTTTTCTAAAAGAATATAAAAACTTATAAAAAAACAGGTCGTCCAAAAATTAAACGATACGTTCGGTTGGTGAAAGCGACCGACACAGTGTAATAAACGAAACACTCGGTTGGTTAAAGCGACCAACACAATATAATAAACGAAACGCTCGGTTGGTGAAAGCGACCGGCACAAATATAATAAACGAAACGACTAGTTGGGTGAAAGAGACTAGCATAAACCGACTTACTAGTCGATAACAATAACTAACTGACCTTACGCGTATAGGACA
The DNA here is from genome assembly GCF_021521415.1 of Bidens hawaiensis. NCBI lineage: Eukaryota > Viridiplantae > Streptophyta > Magnoliopsida > Asterales > Asteraceae > Bidens > Bidens hawaiensis. The sequence continues at coordinate 805,224 of NW_027491561.1, forward strand.
CGTGGAGGCAGCGGACCTCAGGTCTAAACTGAAACTGTTAGTGAACTGAAAGCTAACTAACAAGGTGAGTTTCACTACCCCATTTTCTACGGTTTTACTGTTTTATTTATTCGGGGGTGGAAAACATACACAACTGCTTTTATATACGATAATTAGAAACAAAACACACAATCCTTATGCGAACATGAGTTGAACTATGTAGTGCTATAAGTCCCTGGCTTGCATACTATAACCATTAGCTAACGTAGTTAGCCACATGAATATACGAATAGTACTATTGACGTTGACATTTCCCCCTACTGTTAGGTTAGTCGCGCTAACCTCCGATATTGCATCGAAACAGGGTGCGTATATTCCATCTGTGAGATTTGAACAGGGCAAATGGATATAAGTCGTGGTTTGGTTATAGGCTCAGGGTTCGTCATATTAATTCGTAGATTTAGCTAGTCTACGGAGGATCATTGTATTTGTTTCAACAGATTATCGTATACTTATTTGCGAACTGATTCAACGTTTTATGAATAACGTGATTTCATACCGAGTCTCAAAAACTGTGAACTCACCAACCATTGTGTTGATTTTTTTAAATGTATGTTTTTCAGGGAATTAACAACGCTCATAAGGAATCATGAAGACGGGACCTCAATGCATAATTAGGATACCATTTTGGAGGATTTTGCTTGTATAACCCTATCGATTTTTAGGGTCATATACGAGAAATCTTCTAATTATTTTCAACAAACTTTTTTTTGAAAATAAGTTATGATTTGTAAACGCTTCTTAACACTATTGGTATCCTAATAAATGTATTTTGGCGATAATCACATGCTTATAGTATACATGACGTCACTCGCCTGCGTTTCCGGTTTGGGTTGGGTTAATCGGATTCGGGTATTTTAGACACTTCTATCGATAAGATGCTTAAAAGTATATAATAGGTTTCCATGTTAAAAATCGATTGCTAAATTAGTGCAATGAAAACAGTGTATAAACGGTTTCAATCTAACAAACTGCGAGAAGTGATTAACACATCGACAACGTAACATGTTTAAATTGCACAAACCATAGTGATGGTTGGAATAAATTGTAAGCATTTAAGGCAACATTTGGTTACAACTCTCCAGCTTCTTCTTTATAATGTAGTGGCAATGCCATTAAAAGATATGTAAACCTTGAAGATGCAACTTTAAACTATTGCAAACGGGCAAGAAAATTCAGCTATTTTTAAACGAGCAACAAAGCGGACATATTTTCTCGACCATCTTCCATGATTCTCATGAAAACATAAACCATAGGAAAATATGAATGTTTGGTATTTTGAACCTTAAGATGCCTAAAAAACAATAGAAAAGAGATTCAACTATGCAAAAGCAGTTTTTATACATATTCATGGAGGTATAAAAATCATGAAAAAAAATAAAAAAGAGAAACAACACATCCTTATTAATTATGATACAGCAACATTAACAGAAAATCCCACCTATGAAAGGCATTTAATCATTTATACACACACATACAAATCACTTAAAACACTTCCCTAAAACTTAACATTTAAACCTTCGAAAACAGACCTTCCATGATTCAGTCACACCCCATCAACTGTGGCGTTCTTCAAGTTCCCACCGAGCAACGACAGCAAGTCGCCACCATGAACCCGTCCCTCAGGAACCTCAAACTCCAAGCTCAACCGACTGTTGCCATTTGTAAGCGACGATGAGAGTGGAGACTTCATTGACGGTGGAACCAACACCTGTGGTGGTATCAATTGTTGCCTTTTAGCAGGCTTCTCAAGCGAGTCATTTGAATCCGAAACAATGCTCACTCCTGATGAAGAGTAGGTATTATCAAAGCTGCTCATAACAGTCGAACGTGGCCCCGCAACAACCCCATGAAACAACCCGGGTCCAATGCCAAAACTACCCCTTTTGTTAGCGTTAGCTCCTTTCTCTTGAACCATGCTACCATGTGCTGCACATAACCCGCTCTTCCCTCTTGCAAACTTCTCACATTTCCCTTCACCACCCCAAATACACCGCTTCCCGCCACCGTGCGCCTTACAGAAATCGGTACTCCCTTGCGCCGACTTCGTACAGTTTTCAAATTTACACCGTTTCCCACCGCCGTGCTTCACGCAGCAATCGGTCCTCCCACGTGCGCTTTTTGTACACCCGGGCACCGAACACCGTTTCCCGCCACCGTGAGCGACACAAAAGTTCGTCCCCCCATGCACGCTTTTCGGGCAAATCCCGCCACCGTCATATAAACACCGTTTACCGCCACCGTGCGCTTTACAAAGTGGGGTACTACCTTCTGCCCCCTTCGTACACCCTGCGAACACGCACCGTTTACCGCCACCGTGCGCTTTACAATACATTGTACTCCCCTGTGCCCCCTTAGTGCACCCTTGAAACTGGCATCGCCGCCCGCCACCATGTGATATGCATAAACCGATTTGTCCTTCCGCACTACGCGTGCACCCGTCGACTTTACACCGCTTTCCACCACCGTGTTTGATGCATAAACCCGACTTCCCCCTAGCGGCTTTAGTGCACCCGGACGGGTGGCCGCACCGCCTCCCACCGCCATGAGCAATGCAAAACTCGGTCCGACCCTCAGCGCTTTTCGTGCACCCGAGATGCTGGCACCGCCGACCACCACCGTGAGCTTTACAATACGCGGTTCGACTCTCGGCACCTTTATTACATCCCGGTTTTTGACATCGTTGACCGCCACCATGACCAATACAAAGCCCGGTTGAACCTCTAGCTCCTTTCGTGCACCCGTCAAACCGACATTTCTTGGAATTCACCGTTTGATGGTCCGACATTGTGCCCATTGAATAATCTGAGATAGCCGATGGCTCCGAGCTTAACTGTGGCCCGTGATACGAGTTCTCACCAGGGTCCAACAGATTATGCATTTGCATACGTGGCGCGAGAAGTAACGATGGCATGTATCCACCCGATTTCTTAGCAGATGTCGAGCCCTCATCGATAGCTTTGTTTGAATAACACGACGCATCATTAACCGATGTAAAACAGTGATCAGAAAGACCGAGTTTGAGACCCGAATCACCACCATCACATGACAACCCGGTGTTTGAAACCGAGGCGGGTTTTTTAGTTGAGTTTGAGTAATAATCATTAGAGTATACACTCGGGGTGGGGCCTAACCCGAGGACCAGTCTGCACCCGTCATCGGCTGCAGTGTTTATATTCGATTCTTTCAATTTATCACAGGCGGGTTCGTGTACAGGACCCGTGTTTCCACCATACCCAAAGCAGTCCAAACTTAATGTGGTGTTACTGTTAGCGTTACCATTACCGTTACAAGAAACGAATGCGAGGCTGTTATTGAGATCCATTTGCGGGTTGCTGTAAACCATTTTGTGAAGTGTTTGAAGAAGTTGTGCTAAGATACTTACAATGATTTGTAAATCAAGATGAACAGAAAAAGTAAGGTTTCCAATTGAGTAACACTAGCTCCACCGCTCACAAAGCCAGATGTGTCTGCCCTGTCCATTCAGTTGTCGGTTGCAGGCCTTATTGAGCTACGCAGACACCTCGGTTGCGAGGCGTATCTGATAACATTTCTGGGATAAAATCCAATAACATAATCGATATAAATTGGTATGTTTAGATCTGCAAACTCTCTGTTTCTCTTTACCGACAAATCTTTAAGCTTCATTCACCTGGAATAGTAAAACAAAAAGAGATTTCTTTAAACAAACCGAATCAAATTCATACACATATTTTGTATTGTATATGAATTGAAATGGGACTAAAAAGATCTAACAAATACAGATTGGATACGGTATTGTATATGAATTGAGCTAATTCTGCCCCAAGTTTATTTCAAGTTGCAAACGGAAAAATGAAAAAGTATATAATTTTATTTACATAATATCATCATGCTACAAAATTATTGAAATCATAAAAATTCAAACATCATATGATAATATGATATGACAATTTTCAAAAGTACCAAAACTAACTACAAAACATAACAGTTTAAATACCAAAGACTCCAAACCAAACACATCTATAAAGAAAAGACAATAAATGTTCGGTTTGTTTTCAGGTTTCGTATTTCCGGTTGTTCAGTTTAGGTTTTTTGTTGAGAACCCATTTAAGGTTCGGTCGGTCGGGTTTTCCGGGTATACTCTAATTCGGGTTTGGGTGGCTTCAAGTCAGGTTTGGTATTCGGGTACGGTTAAAAAACTCACCCCTATTTCAGGTGAACATCAACAAAACCAATAACAAAAGTCCTAATTTCTTCACTTCTTCGTTGATTTCAACTTAAATTTAATTAAAAACAATACTAGTATACAAATCAACTAAAGTTAATTAAATATCTGAATGCCGGATATTATGTTGTAGATGAGGACAAAAAAAAATTGAGGGCCAAAGATGAAGTAACACAGTGAATTTAGCAATAACCACATAATAAAATCTTAAAACATCAAATAAACATTGGATCTCTATCCAAACATGCAACTTGAAAGAACATAACAAAATATAATCAAACTCCTCAATATGAAACCTCAATCCTAACCTAAGTATCATATCATATTAAAAAAAACAACATAGTACATCAAAACCATCAGTAATTCTATACAATAAATCAAACAGAGAGTAATTTAAATGCATGAATTAGAGAGATGGATATATACCACAAGAGGCAAAACCAAAACCATGTAAAGGTAGTAGGTGAAATTAAGCCATCAGAATCTAACGATAAGAGTAATAGTGGAAAGATATATAGAGTGATTGACAACAATTACAATGAATTTGTAGAGAGAGAAAGATAAATGGGGGAAGGAAGGAAGGAGGATGTTTGCACAGGTGGAAGTAATAGTTAGGTAATGACGTCAAATATAGAGGATACAATTTCAACACAATATTTATTTGGCCCTTGATATTGTTTTAGAGTATATGTTTGGTCCTTTGTTTGTGATTTTGAACACTTTTGACTGTACAATTACTCGAATTCATAAATTGTAATTTAACAGTGCTATAGGTGTAATGAGCCATACTTGAGTTAAGAGTTCTTCTAAGAGCATTCACAATAATGCTCATATGGCACCGTCTTGATCTATGTGAAAAAGGCAGACAAACAAGAAGCGGATCTTGAAACTTGGGTATATTAACGAGTTAAATAGATTACTTACATATTACAGGATTCCACTAGCATGCCACTGAGTATATGTAGAAAAACACCAAACTTGAATATGTCTTCATAATGTTTTTAATACTTGAATGAATTAAAGGATAATCATCCATAACCATTTAAATTAACTTAATTAATGTATTATTTAACCTTTCACTTTCATATTTGTTTGTCTTTTTTTTTTTCTTTTTTTCAGTTTTATATTTAAAAATATCGTTGGTTTTTATCTTACCTTCAATATATTTATATTATTTAATACTTTAATTTTAATTTTAAAAATTACAAAATAAAACGAATTAAATTATTATTTGTAGAAACAATTGAAGTTTTTAGAAAAAAGTTGGAATCTGACGTGGTGTTGAGATGGAGGTTTGTGAAAGTTTGTTGTAGATATTTTAAGCTTTAGCCTGATTTGTAAAGTTTAATGGAACTCGAGTTATGATTGTTTCGAGCATTATTTTTAAAGTCGAGTTTGGCTTGTGAGTGATTTTCTTGAGCTCGGCTGATGATCAAACTCAATTTTGCTAGAGCTTGTATTCAAGCTTGATTAAAATCGGCTCAGATTCAGGCTCGATACTTGCCTTGACTCAAGGTTTTGGTGATCTTATATAACTCAAGAGTGATTTATCTCTTATACACTTTTGTTTACCATTAAATAACATATAGTATCATTACTACCTAACAAAAAATAAAAGAAAAAATTAGTGTATGATGGATATTCTTTGTACTCTGAAATTTTATTATTTATCATAAACTAAGTTACACCATTTCTAATTAAAATATGAACTAAAACTATTAATTCATATCTAAAATGCGTCATTTATGTGAAATCACCTTCCATAAATTAATAATAACAATCAATCAGTATAGTCAATTTTTTCCATCAATTTTAATTTTTGCTTACAAAATTTAACATTTTCTTGTTGAAGATCACAATTCATAGAGATGAAATATGTACTTAAGAGGGACAAAAATGTCATTCTCATGTAGTACAAGGACCAATAGAAATAAACCTCTTTCTAAATTTTAATCAAAACCCAAATTATTTGGTGTGTGTGCAACACATTTCATATTCGACTTCTTTTATTGCCTAAATTACCCAAAATACCCCTGGGCGTACAACTGTCTTTTGGACCATTCGAAGGAAGACGACGACGGCTCATTTGCTTACTTTTTAGCGACAGTGACATCGTGTCCATTGACCATATTACCCCTAATATATGTGATGATAGAGAAAAGTCAAGGGGCAAATCTGTCATTTAACAAGAAACGGTGATGTCAGCTGGGGCATTGTAAATTAGTGGAGGAGGTGAAGTGTGACGTGGCAACCCCGTGCCAACAACCAATTAAAAGTGCATCTTCGCTCAGCGTTTTTGTCTTATTTTATTCGGCTTCGAGCCGCTCCTTTTTTAGACGCGGCTAGCCGGCTTGTTCGAATATCGGCCATATGCTAAAGCCAGGGTGGCATCGCAATAAACGATTAAACGTTATATCAAATCATATTTTAAGAAGAAGTATTTGATTTGATCAGGAAAAGCTATGTGTCTGTGTGGTCTAATAGGAAGAAAAAAAAAAGAAGGAAAAAAATAGAAAAATATACAAGATATTAGTAAAAAGACAATAAAATAATAATTCTATTTGTTGTCTTCAAATTATCATCTAGGATATTTTCTTCATCATAGTTTTCATTTTTTTACTTTTTTTTATATAAAACAAAATTAACTTATTCGTGACAAAACCTTTTTTTAAACAAATACCAGGTCATTGAATTAGCTGCTAGATTATTTATTATTTTTTTTAAGAAACAATTAAAATTGCATATAAAATAATCAAATATTGGTGGTAAATTGTCACTTGCTTTCCTCTTTGATTATTTGCTACTTTGTTGGATCATTTGATTTTTTAATACGTTATGTGTTAATATTAGCTTGAAACTTAGTGGTAAATTTGAGTTTAAATTTGTATAGTTGGGATACAAAAATAAATAAATAAATAAATAAACATTTCTTAAATAAAAGTCAATAAAAAATTACGTATTATTTTTTTATTGTGTGATCCAACAGACCCTCGAAATTTCGGACCTATAAAAAGTTTCTAATTTCGTTCATAATTTATACATTAGATTTTGCTCCAAACTGAAACCGTGATCGACTAGTGCAATATTATGTTGGATTATCTATTGGGATTTTTAAAATATATCATATTTGTTGTGTTGACGGAACCAAAAAGTTTAAATTAAAGCGTCCAAAATTTATCTTAAGACCAGTTAGAGTTTGAGTCTTCATATCCTAAAACCATTGTAAATTATTTCACTTTAACATATAGGAAAAAAAGTTTGAGCTGTTTTATTTTACTTTTAAAGAAACATATATTAGGTAAAAAAAACGCCTTTTTCCTATTATATAACTCTTTATTGGTAAGTTACGGTTACTCACAAACTAAGACGGTGGATACATCTATCTATATAAATAACTAACAAAAAAAAGGCCATATGAGTTACTTTTTGGTTGTTCATCACACCTTTTTAAGCCATCAGATTGTTGAATTTATGATTATAGGTTTTTCATGTTTTTTTATCCGAATTTGTAGGTATGGATCTTACAATATTCGTATAACCATTAAAGGGTTATAACGTTTCATTTATTTGTGAATAACTTCTTAACCAGCAAACAATAATTTTCTCTGGTCATATGACTCACAAACCCAGATAGTCTTTAAACGAGTTATATCTTCTTATTTACAGAGTATTTGTGAAACTCATTCAACATCAAACCATGATTTAATTTATCTTCTCTACATATTCTATAACACCGTTTTATCCTCTCCATCACTGATTAACTTCCGATTACCACCCACTATCGTCAATCTCCCCTCTTAGAGTGAAGGGTGTGGGCGACGGGTACCCCTCCCTCCCCAAAGAGTACTGTCCCCCGCGAGGAACACCTCCCCCCCTAATTTTCGTTGTCCGGTATATGTGAGGGGTTGTATCCCCCGAAGCTTTGTCCTTCTATGGCTATAATTTCCCCAATCTCAAATAAATTCTAAATTAAATACCCTCATTTTCCTATTTAAAATCCCACTTCTTCCAAAATACATACATTCCATACTCATTTTTCGCTCTCTTTCTACTACACACTTAACTAATTTTACACGCTATTCTTCAACCATTTTATCAACCAAATCAGATATATGGAGCAATCAAATCCCCAACATATTGCACCACGAAGATGGAGCTATGAAGAAGAAGTAGTGTTAAATAAGACTTAGGTCTATGTATCCGAAGACATGTTCCCCGCCGAGCAACGAACGTTGCTTTTGGCCACGAGTTTGGAACTATTTTGTTTCTGATGGAGGATCAATGTATAGAGTACCAAGTGTGTTCGAAATGGCGACATATGGTTAAACAAATTAGCGCTCGCGATAACGACACGTTTAAAGTCATAACAAAAGTAAAAAAACTGATGGAATTGGGAATAGTATTTTTATCCATTTTTATTAATAAAGTGTTGTTTAATTATAATGCATTTTTAAATTTATAATATATGCATTTTTATTTATTTTTGAGTTTTTAAATTAAGTAAAATGCTAAAATCGTCCTTGAGGTTTGATTAGTTTTGCGACTTTCGTTCAAAAAACTTCTTCTTTGCAACTAAATCATTTAGGTTTCTCATTTCTTGTAAACTGCATCCGAATCATTAACTACGCCTATTTTCGTTGTTAAGTATAGGGGCAATTATGGAAAACTTGAGATTAATTTGAAATAAAAGTTAGTGGGTTATATTATAATAATTCAATGTAGATAGGTTAGAAGGAAATATAATTAAAATTCATTTCACTTAGCGCTTCCAGGTCTCGTTCTTCATGTGCTTATTCCAACCACGTCTTCGGCTAACTCCAAAGCAAAACGAGACCAACCAAATTAATATTCCAGACCAACTCGTAACCGTTAAACAAACAAGACCCACTTGTTTTCAAACTCTAATTTCGTGCCATTAACTTCAATTAATCAGAACCAAAGATTGGGGTAAAGACCACCGTTAACTTCGGCCACCACCGCTCTCGCTACCCCTAACCATCAATTCTGGTTACCCTACATGATTTTCATCAACTCCAATAACCAAAATCCAAATCGTGACGGTGGTAGTTAAATGGTTATGAAATTACAAATCCATTCCCGATTTTGCACACCCACCACTTGAAGCTTCTCTCATGAACAATAATGAGACTTAGGAGGTGTAACATCTCGGATTTTTCGTATTTGAATTCGTATTCGTTTACACGACTCGAGAATATATTTCGAATCTTTTGTATTAATAAAAACTTATATCTATTAGTATTTAACTTGGTTTAATTATTTTTGTAATATTATAACTTTTAAACTTGTCAAACAATGGTTAGAAACCTTTAAAATCACTTAAAATGGCTTAAAAATGCACTTTTTGGAACACCAGGGACCCAAATTGAAAGTCAGATACCCCCCCTCACCACGCCGCGCGGGGAGGAAGGTCTCACCTGACCGCGTAGTGTGGCCAGGGTGCTGCAGATCAGATTTTTGTTTTATTGCGAGTTTAATGCAAAATCGCTTATTTACGACCCAAATCTCGTGTTATAAGCTCCAAGAAAACCCCTTTAGTTATGGTATATGTCCACATTCATTTTCCCCTCATACAAGAATCAATCTCTGTGTTTTATGAACCAATTTTGTCATAATTACGTTATTTGGTTACCTTAATCGAGTAATTTCTAAAACAATTAGTTATAATCTCTGCATTTTTAACCAAGACACAATTATAAACCCTAAAACCTTTTATATCAGCCATCTCAAGCAAAACACATGAAATTCCTTTCCTCTTTTCATCATCTCCATCTTCTTCAAGAATTGATCAAGTTCTTATTTACTAAGTTGACTTTCAAGTTCAAGACTATTTAACCTCATGTTTTCCTCATAGTTCCTCTTCTCGTTTGGGTAAGTTCAAGACTCTTGAACCAATTTTGTCATAATTACATTATTCGGTTACATCAATCAATTTCACAGATTGAGGGAGTTTCAGTGGTCAATTTGATCCCGACCCGTTAAGGGTGTTTTAGTCAATCTAAATTGACTTGTCAATATCTCTATCTTCTGGTCGGAACTAGCTTTCGGTCCAGAAGACGTTTTTGTTCAAAATCAAATTTTGGTTGTACTGACCAAAATCTGACTCCTGACTCGCTGTTCAGATTCTGGTATGTACCAGCTCGCTTTATATTAAAAATCTCATAACTGGAGTTCTATACATCCGTTTGGATTGATTTCAGCGGAAATGTTCTCGGTTTTTACTCTATATTATGTTGTATAAGTCTTAGGTCTGTTTGGATCAGAATACTTGTCGCGATAACCTTTCTTGTTTATTTTATCTCTCGATTTACTCGCTTAATCGTCAAGGTGAGTAATCACTCCCCTATTTTTACTGTTTTCAAACGGGTTGATGGTTCAATCGAATCATGGTTATCTAGGGTACCAATACAGAATTGATTAAGCATTGCATCAGTGAAAATATCCCATGTGATGAAGTCTGAACTCCGATGCCAACCATTGAACCACTAGAATGGTTCATCAGCAAAGGATTCAACAACATAGGGAAACCGCTCGTCGCCATAGATAGCGTAAACAAGAACATGTCGTCGGATTGAGAGATCCATAGGGCGCGATTAGACCCAGTAAAAAGAGGTAATTGTGGATGCTCCCACAAGAGTTCTTTCAAAGCTATCTAGGCTAAGGCTCAATGAAAGCACCAACTGATACGGTTTATTCGAGACAACCATCAATCTCCCAAAACACAAGAGAAGAAAAGAAAATAGACCCAAAAAATAATTCTTTCTTATTTTTTTTCTTAAAAAAGATTACAATATATAGAAAAACAAAGGCATAAAAATAGAAAAAGATAAATAATAAGGAAACATAATTTGACTTATAACATCCCATAAAAAAGCAAATAGAAAAGTGAAGAAAAATAAAAGTAGTAATTTCCATCCCACATTGTTGGAGGAAAGAAAATGGAATCCTTCCACCTTGGTATAAATAAGAAAGTGAGTTCTTGTCCCACATCGCTAGATTACAAAACTTATAAGTTCTTTATAAGAAAGAGAGCTCATATGATAATATTCTTATAAGACAATTCACACCCACTGGTCCTAGAGGAGGGTGTGAAGCACCCGACGCACGGGCTTGGGCGTAATGTGGCGCTTAGATGGCGCACTTCGCAAGCTCGCATTGCTGCTAGCCGCTTGAGAGCCGTCTTAGTATTTTTGTGGATTTTTTTAAATATACCCCCATAGAGTTGCGCGACAGATTTAAATTAGTATCATCGCGATACGTGAAATTAGTATCATCGCGATACGTGATGATGTGTAAGTTATCCAGAAACTTTTGTGGCTGTCGCGATACGCGACGGACTCTTAAGTAACCCATCGCGATACGCGACGTGGAGGTTACACTGAAGAGACACGTTGCCTGCTACGTGGCCTCGTTGGGGCTCACTCGACAAAGATATGAGTCTCTTCGCGATACGTGATGGCCTTATTATAGGCCTATCGCGATACACGACCGACCTTGAAATCAACTATAAATGGGACGAAATCAGACCGTCACTTCTCGACCCAAATCAGATTTCTCTCACACATTTTCTTATGTTAACAAGTTGGTATAATACCCGAGTAGTCGTAAGGATACACTCTCCGATCGAAAGAAACTTTTATACGTGAATCCGAAAGCTCTGCCTGAATAAGGTAAGACTTGTGCCGTCGTGTAAAGTTTCTGATCTTATGATTATCGTTATGATTATTGGGTTTATACCAATCTAGATATATTATATTGTGTTTAACCTAGGTGTTTAATACCATGAAGCGCTCGTTAATTGTAAAGTTACAAGGTGAGACATTCGCGTTTTTGTACAATTCACATTTGTGTGAGACAACTGGTTTTCCAATACTGTCATAATGATTTTTAAACTTACTACGCTCATGATAGATAATCCAAACGTTTTCACATATATTATCAAAAGATTTTAATTATATTTACAGTGATTAAGTCTCTTTTGACTTACGAGATGGTTACTTGATGTATATAAAATTATACATCTTTTTAGCATCAAATAATCTCTAAAAACTGCAACTTCTATCAAATAATATAGATCAAATAGCTACTTATTATATTAAAATATATTTTCAGGTAAACTCAAGCCTTAAACGAAGAAACAAGCGAAAAGCCAAAGAAAAACAAAAGAAAACCCAAGAAAACACATGAACACGCCCCATGCCCCCTGGACACGCCCTCATGCCTCTAGATGCAAGAAAAGACAAAAATATGCAAGAAATGACAAAATACTGGACATTCAGACACAGGGTCGTGCCTCATGAAGCATGAGGCCGTGGTTACATTTTGGAATAGACAAAAAGAAATATCACTGATCACCAAAAGCACAGGGCCGTGCCTCAGGAAGCACGCCCCCGAGGTGAGTCAACATGTACGATCTGACAGAGCATTAAATGCGAGAGGACAGCTGGACACGGGGGCGTGCCTCATGGAGCACGGGGTCGTGCCTTCCTCTCCAGACTGCCTACAAATAGAGGCGCATGATGCATTGATCAAGTGTGCTTGAAGAAAAGTTCCATATGGGTTTCTCTTATAAAAACACTCACATTACAATCATATTGAATATCTTGTGAAGAGTTTGAAGGCTAGGAGGTTACCATCATCCATCATCAACATCATCATCATCCATCACCATTGAAAAGGGAAGATTCATCCAACATTTGGTTAGATTGTTCTAGATTGATCATGTGTTTGTTATCCTCATCTCTTTTAATGTTCATAACTATGCTCATGATGAGCTAAACTCCTTTTATCATCTAAAATCTATGAAGAAACTTTGTTTTACTTGATGATTATATTGAACATGTGATTTAGTTTGGTAAAGTACATGGTTATGTTGCAATTATCCTTTGATGAAGAAATGTTTTATTATTTTAACTCAATACATCAAGGTTGATGATTAACAATCATTCATATTCTTGGAGACTAGAAATGGTAAAAAAGAATACCTTGATACATTATTCAAGATAAAACATGGATCCTTATATTGTACTTAGAAATGATGAGATAAATGTTATGATCTATTTCTCTAGTCTTGATAATTTTAAAATAACATTGTTAACACGATTGCTTAGGTTATCATGCTAGTTAAAGAAATCATATATTAATGGAATGTGTAACTATAACCTAATTAAATCAACCAAGGGGAGGTTGCGTGAGTTAACTACAATCACCCGAAGTTGTTAGGATTGGTATTTGAGAAATCGAAGTCAATCCTAATCGTTTTATTTTACCAAACTACTTGTCTACTTAAATTGACATTCTCGTGGTAGTATGATATTAAGAAAAGGATGGACCTGAAGATATGCATACTACTTTCTTTTATGTCATTATTATGTTCACTTAGAAATGAGGGACTATTCTATCATATATTATTAGGGCAAGTTTATCACATGTTTACTTAATAATCATCAAGGAAGAATGGAGTGGATTCTTGATCTTAGATAGCAACCTTCATATAATTAAATTACTCATTTAGAATTTATCTTCTTGTCACCTATATATTATAAAAGTATTTCTATTTTATAAAAAAAGTTTGAAAATCAACCCCAAAATGATTAAACTCTCTGATTAAAGTAAAGCGAAGATTCATTATTAGAAACATTTGTGTCCACGGATCGATACTTGGTTCTTACCAATACTATTCTACATATACGATAGGTACACTTGCCTATTTTATTTTGTATGCGTTTAGTTGTAGTAGAAATTACTTTTATAAATTTAAAACACGATCTTGTGCAAAAGACAAATCTTCAATCTCCTTTATATTTTAACAACACGCAATTGATATTGTGGGGTTTTGTATACAAGGCTTGCCTATTTTATTTTGTATGTGTTTAGTTGTAGTAGAAATTACTTTTATAAATTTAAAACACGATCTTGTGCAAAAGACAAATCTTCAATCTCCTTTATATTTTAACAACACGCAACTGATATTGTGGGGTTTTGTATACAAGGCTTGCCTACTGGGATATTACACGTTACTTATTGGACAAGTTTTAGCCAATAAGTAATATGACCATAGTCACGAATACGGTCGAGTGATAAGTACCTTTCGGTAATTTGTAAGCAGGCAAATGTAAAAACATCTTAACGTTGTAACTATAAAATGTGTTATTTATAAATGAATGTACTCACTTGTATTTCCTGCAGATCATATATTTTTAAACATATTTCAGGTGACTTGTTAGAGACAAAGGAATTATGCATGTGGGCTTCCAGCTTAAGTAAGTGGCTTGTTACCAGAATAAAGAAACGTGTTTTGTAAATTAGGGTTCCCTATAAAACTTATGTTTGTATCAAAATGGGTTTTATTTGCAGTTTATGAAATAAGAATCATAGTGTATAACTCTGATCATTTTTCTTAACTACGGTTTTGATGAGATATACCGTTGCAAATTATTTTAATAAACACCTATACCACCACTCGATGTTCATGGTTTCCCTCCCGGTGTATAGGGGTTGGGGTTGTGACATGACTATAATAAGGAAACTAAATAAAAGATAATCTTAAATAATAATGATCAACTTATTAATGTAATATGATCGTATCAATGAGCATTTGTGTCAGATTAACATGGTGGTGGTGATGGGGTTTTAGGTGGCTGCGATAATGATGTGTGTTTCTTGTTTGGTCTATTGATCTTGATTTAAAGATGGTGAATAAGGTGGAAGACTGGATATGATGGGGGTCGTGGTGGTGGAGTGCTATAGAGTGGATTAAAATGAGAAAGAAAGTGATTGATGATTTTTATTTATATTTGGTGGTTGTCTTTTTAGCTTATTTATAATTTAAATAATAATAATAATAATAATAATAATAATAATAATAAGCAAATTGGTAAAAAGACACAAATGTCCCTGACTTAACTATGAAAATTGACAGAGCTCATGTTCTAGACCTAATTAGCACGAAATGGAACCCTCAATGGTTCGGTTGCAAAAAAGTAGTTTTTTGGATGAAACTCGCAGAACTGACTAAATCTCATGGACGATTTTGGCACTTTACTCTTTTAAATTTATAATTTATCTGTTAATTTAATTAAAAATTATTTTTTTAGGGTAGTTCGGGTACACCATCACCATCCCCTATGGTAGTTCATGGTAAAAATGAGGTGACATTGCAGGATTGATCGAAGCTTAGGGTACTTTAGGTGGTTAGGGTACTTTAGGTACCCTCAGGGTACCACACCTTCCAGTCTCATGCATTAACTACAATCGTCACATACATCTGTAGGTTCCCGCGCGGGGCGTCGCCGATCGATACGAGATCCGCACGAGGTCTAGGAGTGCGGAATCCTCCTAGACTCGTTTATGGTGTGGAATACTAAGAACACGATTACACACATACAAACACACGAACAAACACACGAACGGGATAAACACATCTGCAGATCTTTTCATATAATAACCGAAACTCGTTACATATCAAACACGAAAACAAATGACGGCCGACCCGAGGTGAGCTCTACCTCGGGTCGTCCCACACGACTCTCACTCTCAGTTTCTCTCTAGACAAAATAAACTGAACACAAAACACTCTCAATTTCTGGATTCTCAAACCCTAAACACGACACACATATATATATATAAACTTCGTGGGCTTGGGCCTGTAGGCGAAGTTGTTACAACTTCGCCTATGGCGAAGTTGTTCTAACTTCGCCTATGGCAGAAGATGTTACAACTTCGCCTATGGCGAAGTTGTTACAACTTCGCCTATGGCGAAGTTGCTCTATCTTCGTACTTCCACAACGTTGAACAGAATTGCATAGCGACGGTCACAAAACATGCATCAACAACATCATCTGCCCTTTTTCATAAAGTAAATATTTGTGTTCATGTCTATTCGTTTAAAAAAATCAGCATGTTCGTGTTCGTTTTCGTTCGTTAAAACACTAAAAAAACTTACACATCTCAATTGAAAGATCTCAACGTTAAAAATATAATAAACATAATAAACAAAGATATATGTATTAAATCAAAACCAAAAAAATGTGAAAAGTGAAACAAATCATTACAAAATATAAAATAATTAAATGATTAAAAACAAAAGGTTTCATGCCCCCCGACTCAATATGGGAAGCTCAAACTAGTTGCTAGTTGAAGAAACACAAATCCACCCCTCAAGGTCTAACACGTTAATCCGAGGGTTATGGTTAAGTATTCCCACGATGGGTTATAAAACCTTCTTGGCGCAGACGAGTATATCATGCAAAACAGAACACCGTGAGCTCGCTACGAGGAATGGGGGGATTCACTCGTAACTACCCTCCAGCGTGAGAATCAGTACTTGATAGTACAAATAGAATGTATTGAGAATAATAATATGAGAATGTATATCTTTTACCATTTGGAGATCCATTGGTATTTATAGCCGGATGAGAGAGAGTATGGTCAACTACCTTGTCAGGTTTTCCACCAATAATATTTTCCACCCGTGCGGTCGTGGAGATTGGTTGAAGTTGGTGGGCATCATGGCCCTTTGACATGGACGTGTTGTACTGTTTTGTACCGTCCTTTATGTGTTGTCCAATCCCCATTGGTTGGGTGTTTATTCCCATGTAAATTGTATCTTTTTGTCCCATGTTGATGAAACGTTTGGGCTACTATTCCCTATGTGTCAGGGAATGTTTATTATATTGGGCTATAATCTTGGCGCCATGCATTACGCTTGGAGTATAGTATGTTCGGGCACCAAGTGTTCCGCCCAGCGCGTGAGTTAGCTTTAACTTGGGTGTTGTACTTGATTAAATGGTGGGTTTAATACCCTACCTCTACAAGCCCCCCTAGTCTGTAGTTGCCCGTCTTGAAGAAATGGGGGATATGGACTTATCATGGGCTTTTGGTTTCTAACGTACCTTTTTGCCGTTTGTGTTTCGCACGCCCTTTACCATTATTACCTATTCGGGTGTCTGGTTAATGAAAACCATTCTTCCTGGCAGATGGTTATTTAACAACTATTCAGTGGGTAATTAATCATTCGTTGATTAATTATATTTTGGCAGGTGATTTTCAATAATCATCCTTTGCTGGAGCCTTATTTTTGTAGGTGATTTATGATAATCATCCCATGGTGGAGCCTATTTTGGCGGGTGATTTATGATTATCATCCCTTGGCGTAGCTTTATTTTGGTGGGTGATTTATGATAATCATCCCATGGCGGAGCCTATTTTGGCGGGTGATTTATGATAATCATCCCATGGTGGAGCCTATTTTGGCTGGTGATTTATGTTAATCATCCTTTGGCGGAGCCTATTTTGGCGGGTGATTTATGTTAATCATCCCTTGGCGGAGCCTGTTAGGGCACCGAAATTTGACTCTGTGGATACATTATCCTGACATATGTTCTAGGATCAGTTATCCTTAGACAGATCCTGTCAGGATCAAGGATCCTCAGTAGTTGGTATTACTAACGATTGTTTCTCATGTGTAGGTTAATATTTGATAGGTATAACGGCTATAGGACGTGGTCTGCCTAATATTTCGCTACAAAGCACCTGCAACACGTGGTCAAATGGCTGTAACACGTTTAGTGGGGATAATGGTGGATTTATAGGACTTCTTCTTGACTCACAAATAGCTGAGTACTGAGGATATGTTATCCTTGAAGACATGTCTGGATCAATTATCCTTCTGAAGAGTTCCTGAGCTATGTATAATGGATGTATGACCAAGTCTGCCAAAACTTTCGCTACAAGACTCCTTTATGCACGTGGTCAAAGTTATGGGAGCAGCTAGTGGAGTAGTTCCTTAAAAATAGGACTTATAGTTATTATTTCTTTTCTTTATATACTGAGATTATGATTGATTAGGTTATCATTCAACACATGTACTTACATACACACAAGAGCAGAAGCAAGCATTCTCTCTACACACTAGCTAACTTTGTAATCTTGATCATATACTCCACCGCACTTGTAACCACCTTTTAATTTTCAATATAATTGACGGTGATAGTTTTCACCGTCCGGGGGTTTTTTGTGACGGAGACCACGATAATCACATACTCATTGACCAAAGGTTACCTTGTTGATCATTGACTAAAGTAATTCAACCAAAGATTATCTTATTAATCCTTGACCGAGGTTATTTTACCAAAGATTACCTTGATAAGTTTTGACCGAAGTAAGACTATATAGGTTAAGGACTTTTTCCCTCGTGATCAAACCTTTGTGTTCACCAATATTACGCTTATACACTTGTCGTTATCGAGTTAGCACCTTACCTCACATAACAGATTTGGATACTTGATCCTTAGCAGATTTTTGTCCAAAACAATTTGGCGCCCACCGTGGGGAAATTGGTGCTATAATCCGTATTATTCTCATCAATTCTCATTTTTTCATACCCTATACCCTTGCAATGGTCTCTCAATCCACCTCTGTATCGTCAACTCTGCCGTCTTTGGTTTCTCTCTCCTCAAGGACCTTGCCGCCGATGCCTCCGCCAATCACGGGAGCACCAAAGGCTGCTACTTCTGGGAGCAAGACACAAATACCAGTCTTCCAGAGCTTGAGAACAACCGCTGCTACTTCGGCGGTAAACTCTAACAATGACGTTTCCTCTATGTTTTTGTAGGTGAAAGCATATATGGAACAACATAACAAGACCAACCAAAGGATCCTGCGTGAGATCGAAGACATTCGAAAATCCAAGAGGCCAGCAGAGGATCTCACCCCCCTGATGCCTAGGATGCTGGATTTCACCAGTTCAGGATCCCTGGCTCAACTTTCGCAAGGATCATCCATCCTTCAACAAGGATCCATGGATCCTCAGACTCAAGGATCCTCAACCTTTCAGCAAGGATCATCCATCCTTCAACAAGGATCCATGGGTCCTCAGACTCAAGGATCCTCAGCCTTTCAGCAAGGATCATCCATCCTTCAACAAGGATCCATGGGTCATCAGATCCAAGGATACTCGGATTTCTAGCAAGGACCATCTAGCTTCAGCCATGTATCGATGGGTCAACCAATGCAGAGTTCCTTGATGTTCCAAAAGGGATCAGGGATGCTTCTGCCAGGATCCTCCGGGATCCTTATCAAGGATCCTTCTTTCAGGATCAAGGCTCCTTTGGATCCCATCATCAACGGTCTTCCGAAGTCCATGATGGGGACATAATCCCCATGCAGACCATAGCATCTGGAGGACCCACTCCGATTGCTGACTCCTCTTATCCCAGATACTCGTCCGGAATACCAAAATCTACCCAACAAAGAGGTAACTGGTACGATCCTATATCCTTAGATACTAACCATGTTCCCATGCAGGATTCAAGTATCAACCAGGCCATGGCCAAGGAGTTACAGAAGCTAAAGGATATGATATCCAGTTTCCCAGGAGTGATACGTCCAATTCCTGAGATACCGGAGGGGAGTCACAAGTTATCCAGATTCGCTCCACCAATCTGTGATGCAGAAATCCCGAAGCGGTTCCAAACTCCCAACATGAAGACTTATGATGGGAGCACTGATCCTGAGGAACCCCAATATAGGGAAAGTGATGGAAATTAATCCTGTTCCTGAAAGACTCCAGGAGGCTTGCCTTTGCAAAGGATTTGGAGCCACACTAACGGGAGCTGCACTGAAATGGCTGCTAAGTCTCCCCCTTTCTCAGTTACATCTTTTTCTCATTTAGTTAATTTGTTTAACACTCAATTTTCCTGTAGTCGGAAATTTGAGAGGTTAACTAGTGATTTATATCGTGTTATCCAACTTAGTGATGAATCCCTTAGGGATTTCATTACCAGGTTCGGTAAGGAAGCTCTGGAAATCCCAAACCTTGATATGACTACTGCTATTGAAGCATTCAAGATGGGAATTCAAAAGAGCTCCCCTTTTTATGATGATTTAGTGATGACTCCGTGCAGGAAATTAGATGAAGTCAGAAACAGGGCATTAAGATACATCCGCTTAGAAGAAGATAAAAAGATCCAGGATCGTCTTGGGGGACAAACGAAACAAGAAACTCCCGAAAAGAATAAAGGATCCTGGAATAGGAACAACAATTCGAAGCCATACGCCAAGTTCAACAATCAGAAAGTACGGGTAATTGAAGAAGGAGATGACGATGAAGACTATCCTTGCATCCCCAACTATTGTTTCTCTGTAGATACTCATGGCTTGATTTGTGCCAGGAAGGATCTGGGAGAAAAAACAAGGTGGCCCCGAAAGAATGAGAAGGTTGTCGGCTTCAAGGACAAGTCTAAGTGGTGCGCCTTCCACGAAGATTTTGGCCACGCGACAGACGAGTGCATCGGCTTAAAGGAAAGAAATTGGATACCTCCTGAGCAAGGGTCACTTTAAAGAAATCTTGGGAAGGAAGAAATCCAAGATCCAGGATCCTGAAGATCTTCCACAGAAAGAAACACCACCGCCGCCGGATGCCCATGTGATCAACTTTGTCTCCAGAGACTATGAATTGTTTAGAGATTCTTGTGCCATAGAAGAAAGTCCCGTAGAAGAATTCGAGTTGGATAATGAGAGAAGACCACTCATCCCCACTACTCGAGTGACTGATCAGAGAATCTTTTTCAATTCAAGGATCCAGGATCCTCAACAGGACAAGCTGGATGTGTGGGCAGTCAATTTCATCTCTGGAGGTTCAGACATATGTGGAACTTCTTTCTCTGCAGCAAAGAGATTCGCCAAGTAGATCAAGATGGATAATGGGGATCATCCAATAGTGTCAACCAAATTAACAACAGACAAGAGAATCTTATTCGATGAGGAAGACAAGCTGAACATTCAGGATCCTCATCATGACGGTTTGATTATTACTTTATTTATCTCTAACCATTGTGTACGCAGTATCCTAGTGGACGGTGGCAGCTCAGTCAACATTATCCAACATGATGTCCTCAAGAAGATGGACATCCCGGATTCAGAAATCATTCCTAGAACATCGGTGCTAGTCGGTTTCAGTGGTGAAACCAAAAAGACATTGGGGGACATCAACCTCCCAATTTACATCGAAGGGTTAAATTCATACCAAAAATTTTGTGTTATAGATAACCTTTCCTGTTGCAATGTTATTTTAGGTAGGCCTTGGCTCCATGGAATGAAGGCTGTAGCTTCAACTTATCACCAATGCATAAAGCTACCTACTCCTTGGGGAGTTGTGAAGATAGTGGATGACCAAGCGGAGGCTAGGAACTACTACTCTTCATCAATGAAGCCAACAGCCAATTAAACTATAGCATAGCAACTACAGCAACATCCTAGGGACGTGCTGGAAGCTCGGGAGAAAGACCTCAAAGAAGTATCATTGGACCCCGAAGATCCAGAAGTAAAGGTATTCCTAGGATCCAGTATCCCCAGTAAGATTGAGGAGGATATAATATCCTTCTTAGGGCGAAAAAGATCTACCTTTGCCTTCAAGCACTCGGACATGACAGGTATTTCAAAAGAAGTAATCACCCATAAACTCTGACTGGACTTAACTGTTAAACCCATCCGTTTTGGACAAAAATCTGCTAAGGATCAAGTACCCAAATCTATTATGTGAGGTAAGGTGCTAACACGATAACGACAAGTGTATAAGAGTAATATTGGTTAACACAAAGATGTGATCATGAGGGAAAAAGCCCTTAACCAAGATAGTATTTCTTTGGTCAAAACTTATCAAGGTAATCTTTGAAGAAATGACTTCGATCATGGATTAACAAGATAATCTTTGGTCGAATCACTTCAATCAATGATCAATAAGGTAACATTTGGTCGGATAGTACGTGATTATCGTGATCTCCGGCACAAAAAACCCCCGGACGGTGAATACTATCACCGTCGATTATATTGATAATAAAAAGTGGTTACGAGTATTGTGGAGTTTATGATCAAAGAATACAAGAATATCTAAGTGTGTGTGTGTATGAACTGCTAGAGAGAGTTCTTGAGAGAGTATTGTGAAATGTCTGCAGCTAATGAGTGTGTAATGACCTAATTTTGATCATAATCTTAATATATATAAAGATAAAGGCTAACTAACTCCTATTTTTATGGCACTACTCCCACTAGCTTAGTCTTCACTATTGACCACGTGCTGGAGGTGCCTTGTAGCATAATATTAGGTAGACCACGTCCTTGAGCCGTTACACTTGATAAATATCAGCCTTCATATAAGAAACAACCGTTAACAGCACCAAATACCGAGGATCCATGATCCTGACATAGCCTAGAACTCTTCAGAAGGATAATTGATCCAGACATGTCTTCAAGAATAACATATCCTCAGTACTCAGTTATTTGTGACACAACAAGAAGTCCTATAAATCTGCCACTTCTCCCACTAAACGTGTTACAGCCATTTGACCACGTGCTTGACAAGTCTAATAGCGAGATATCCGGTGGAATAAGTCTTGGAGCCGTTATACTTATTAAATAACAACCTACACACAAGAAATAATTGTTAATAATACCAAGTACTGAGGACCACTGATCCTGACAGGATCTGTCTAAGGATAACTGATCCAAGAACATATGTCAGGATAACGTATCCACAGTGTCAAATTTCCGTACCCTAACAATTGCCCCTGTTTCTGACTTCATCTAGAGACCTGCAAGGAGTCATCACAAGATCATCATAAAAGGGGAGCCCCTATTTAGTACCATCTTGTAGGCTTCTACAGCCGTAGCCATGTCAAGATTAGGGATTTCTAGGCCCTCCCTGCCAAACTTCGTGACAAAATCCCTAAGGGTTTCATCATTGGGTTGGACAACTCTATATAAGTTACTAGTTAACTTCTCAAATTTCCTACTGCAAGAAAATTGGCTGTTGAACAAGTTAACTAAATGTGAGAAAGAAATAACAGAAAAGGGAGGAAGGCTTAGCATCCATTTTAATGCAGATCCTATCAGTGTGGATCTGAAACCCTTGCATAGACAAGCCTCCTTGAGTCTCTCGGGAATTGGATTGATCTCCATTCTTTCCCTGTATTGGGCTACATGCTCTTCAGGATCAGTGGTGCCATCGTACACTTTCATGTTGGGGGTTCGAAAGTGTTTCGGGATCTCCGCGTCAGAGATTGGTGGAGCAAATCTGGACAGTTTGTGGCTTCCTTCTGGTTTCTCAGGAATTGGACGGATCACCCCTGGTATGCTGGATATCATATCCTTGAGTTTCTGTAGTTCCATAGCCATAGCTTGGTTGATACCTGCATCCTGCATGGAACCACGGTTAGCATATAAGGATATATGATCATACAAGTTACCTCTTTTTTGCGTGAAAGTCGGCATTCCAGAAGAGTGGCTGATGTAACAAGCGTCTGCTACAAGAGTTGGTCCATCAGAAGCTATGGTCTACATGGGGATTATATCTCCTTCATGGATTTCAGAAGATCGTTGGTGTTGAACTCCTAAGGATCCTTGGCCCTGGTAGAAGGATCCTTGAGGCTGGGAGTTGTAGGATCCTAGGTGACACACCCCAGAGGAACCTTGTTGAAGGATTGATGATCCTCTCTGGAACATGGAGGATCCTTGGTCCTGCTGACCCATCGATCCCGGATTAAGGACTGAGGATCCTTACTGAAACATCGAGGATCCTTGAATCTGCTGACCTATGGACCTCGGATCTAGAATGGATGATCCTAAGTGAAAGATCGAGTGTTCTTGAGTCTGTTGACCCATGGATCCCTGAGCTTGCTGACCCATGGACCCTTGTTGGAGGATAGATGATCCTTGCGGGAAGAATGAGGATCCCTGAGCTTGCTGACCCATGAACCCTTGTTGGAGGATAGATGATCCTGGCTGAACCAACGAGAATCCTTGAGTCTGTTGACCCATGAACCTCTGTTGAAGGATAGATGATCCTTGCTGAAAAGTTGAGGGTCCTTGAGCTGGTTGACCCATGGACCCGTGGTGAAGGATAGATGATCCTTGCTGAAAGGTTGAGGATCCTTAAGCTGGTTGACCCACGGACCCCTGGTGAAGGATGGATGATCCTTGCTGGAAGGCTGAGGATCCTTGAGTCTGAGGACCCATGGATCCCTGTTGAAGGATGGGTGATCCTTGCTGGAAGGCTGAGGATCCTTGAGTCTGAGGACCCATGGATCCCTGTTAAAGGATGGGTGATCCTTGCGGGAACTGAGCTAGGGACCCTGGACTGGTGAAATCCAGCATCCTAGGCATCAGGGGGGTGAAATCCTCTGCTGGCCTCTTAGACTTTTTGATATCTTCGATTTCACGCAGGATCCTTTGGTTGGTCTTGTTCTGCTACTCCAAATATGCCTTAACCTGTGAAAACATAGATGAAACATCATTGTTAGTATTAACCACCGGCGCAGCAGAAGCGGTTTTTGAGCTCTGGAAGACTGGTAGTTGCGTCTTGCTCCCAGCAGCAGCAGTCTTTGTTGCTCCCGTGATTGGCGGAGGCACGGTGGCAAGGTTCTTGATAAGAGAGAGACCGAAGACGGCATTGTTGATGAAGCAGAGGTGGATTTAGAGGCCATTGAAAGTGATATGGGTATGAAAAATTGTAAATTGATAGGAATAATTCGGATTATAGCACCAGTTGCCCCACGGTGGGCACCAAATTGTTTTGGACAAAAATCTGCTAAGGATCAAGTATCCAAATCTATTATGTGAGGTAAGGTGCTAACACGATAACGACAAGTGTATAAGCGTAATATTGGTGAACACAAAGATGTGATCACGAGGGAAAAATGCCTTAACCAAGATAGTCTTACTTCGGTCAAAAACTTATCAAGGTAATATTTGAAGAAATGACTTCGGTCAAGGATTAACAAGATAATCTTTGGTCGAATCACTTCAATCAATGATCAACAAGGTAACCTTTGGTCGGATAGTACGTGATTATCGTGATCTCCGGCACAAAAAACCCCCAGACGGTGAAAACTATCACCGTCGATTATATTGATAATAAAAAGTGGTTACAAGTATTGTGGAGTTTATGATAAAAGAATACAAGAATATCTAAGTGTGTGTGTGTATGAACTGCTAGAGAGAGTTCTTGAGAGAGTATTGTGAAATGTCTGCAGCTAATGAGTGTGTAATGACCTAATCTTGATCATAATCTCAATATATATAAAAATAAAGGCTAACTAACTCCTATTTTTATGGCAGTACTCCCACTAGCTTAGTCTTCACTATTGACCACGTACTGGAGGTGCCTTGTAGCATAATATTAGGTAGACCACGTCCTTGAGCCGTTACACTTGATAAATATCAGCCTTCTTATAAGAAACAACCGTTAACAGCACAAAATACCGAGGATCCATGATCCTGACATAGCTCTGGAACTCTTCAGAAGGATAATTGATCCAAACATGTCTTCAAGAATAACATATCCTCAGTACTCAGTTAATTGTGACACAACAAGAAGTCCTATAAATCCGCCACTTCTCCCACTAAACGTGTTACAGCCATTTGACCACGTGTTTGACAAGTCCAATAGCAAGATATCCGGTGGTATAAGTCTTGGAGCCGTTATACTTATTAAATAACAACCTACACATAAGAAACAATTGTTAATAATTCCAAGTACTGAGGACCACTGATCCTGACAGGATCTGTCTAAGGATAACTGATCCAAGAACATATGTCAGGATAACGTATCCACAGTGTCAAATTTCCGTGCCCTAACACCATCCATCAGAAGCGAAGAAAATTCGCTCCTAAGAGGAACAAGATCATACAAGAAGAAGTTGAAAAACTTCTTAAGGCCGGTATGATCAGAGAGGTTCAATATCCTCGATGGCTAGCTAATGTGGTCGTTGTTTCAAAAAAGAATGGAAAGTGGAGGGTGTGTGTCGATTTCACGGATTTAAACAAGGCATGCCATAAGGATCCTTTCCCATTACCACATATAGATGCCATGGTGGACGCGACGGCTGGAAATGAAATGATTACCTTTATGGATGCTTCCTCTGGATTCCAACAAATTCAGATGGAACCATCTGATCAAGAGGATATAGCATTCATGACTCCAACCGGCATATATTGTTATACTGCTATGCCGTTTGGACTAAGAAATGCAAGAGTAATATACCAAAGACTAGTCAACATGATGTTCAAGGACTAGTTGGGCAAGACTATGGAGGTATACATAGATGATATGGTGGTAAAGTCGAAGAAAGAAGAGAATCACCTCAAACACCTTGAGGAAGCATTCAATATCCTGGACCATTATAACATGAAACTGAATCCATCCAAATGCCATTTTGGTGTTAAGGCTGGAAAGTTTCTGGGATATATGGTCACAAAGAGAGGAATTGAAGCAAGCCCAGAACAGATCGAAGCCATTATCAATCTCAAGTCTCCTACAAATGCCAAAGATGTCCAGAGACTCATCGGAAGAATTGCGGCTTTGAATAGATTCATTTCAAGATCCTCCGAGAAGTGCAAAGACTTCTATGATATCCTTAGAAAGAACAAGAAATTTGAATGGACTGAAAGGCAGGAAGCTGCGCTTACAACCCTAAAGGATTACTTATCCTCAGCTCCAGCTCTGATGAAGCCTGTAGATGGAGAATCCTTGTATTTATATCTTGCTGTCTCAGGAAATGCAGTGAGTGCCGTCTTAGAAAATGATTATGAAGGTGAACAACATCCTGTCTACTATGTAAGTAAAAGTTTTCTAGATGCGGAGTCCAGGTATTCTCATTTAGAACTGCTGATTCTTGCACTTATTATGGCATCTACTAAACTGAAACATTATTTTGAAACTCATCCTATTATTTTAAGAACTAACTATCCTGTAAAGAATGTTCTTAGAAAACCAGAGTTATCAGGTAGAATGGCTAAGTGGGCCGTAAAGTTAAGTGCATATGATATCCAATATGAGCCGAGAACAGCAATCAAGTCTCAAGCACTAGCGGACTTTGTGGCTGATTTCACTAGTGTTCTACAAAAAGAAGCTGACTTGGAAGTACAAAAACTGGAAAAGATCAATGATCCTTGGATACTCTTCACTGATGGAGCATCAAACGTAAGAGGAACAAGATTACGGATCCTACTGAAATCGCCACAGGGGGACATATTACCCCAGTCCATAGCTTGTGAGTTCCAAGAAACAAACAACGAAGCAGAGTACGAGGCTTTAATCGCAGGTTTGCAATTAACTAAAAACATGAGGATCAGGTATCTTCAAGTTTATATAGATTCTTTATTGATAACCGTTAGGCCATGAATTTTACACTAAGGATCCTTTATCCTTGACTGTCTTATGGATAGTTTATCCTTGAAATATATATCAGGATATAAAGGATCGATGATCCTCGGTATTACTTGTTTATTAATGATTGCATTTAGTATGGTGTTGTGTTAGAAAGGTATAGCAACTTTAAGACGTACTTGTACGAGTTATCCTCACAGAACATCCTCTAGCTGGAATGTGGATCCATGATCCTGCTTCAATATAGCTGTTAATGGATGAACTTATGTGAAGAAGAACGTGCAAATATCAACAACGACTATAAGACTCATTCTTCCGCTTATCTCGCTACTGGATGGCTAATGGCACGTGGTCAAAGATCGTGGAGCGGCTAAGTGGAGGACTTCCGGATAGATAGGAAATATTGTTATTGTTATTATCTTATAAAAACGAGATATGATCGAGTAGGCAAACATATGTACTTACACACACACTAGAGCAGAAAAAAGCATTCTCTCTACACACTAGCAAACTTTGTAATCTCGATCATATACTCCACCGCAATTGTAATCACCTTTTTATTATCAATATACTTGACGGTGATAGTTTTCACCATCCGTGGTTTTTTTTGTGCCAGAGACCACGATAATCATATACTCATCGATCAAAGGTTACCTTGTTGATCCTAGAGTGAAGTAACTTGACCAAATATTAGCTTATTAATCCTTGACCGACGTCATTTCTCCAAAGATTATCTCGATAA
Organism: Bidens hawaiensis; assembly: GCF_021521415.1. Lineage (NCBI taxonomy): Eukaryota > Viridiplantae > Streptophyta > Magnoliopsida > Asterales > Asteraceae > Bidens > Bidens hawaiensis. Next base: position 833,394 of record NW_027491561.1, read on the forward strand.
GTTTTGACCGAAGTAAGACTATCTTGGTTAAGGGCTTTTTCCCTCGTGATCAAACCTTTGTGTTCATTAATCTCACGCTTATACACTTGTCGTTATCGAGTCAGCACCTTACCTCACATAACAGATTTGGATACTTGATCCTTAGTTGATTTTTTTCCAAAACAATTTGGCGCCCACCGTGGGGCAATTCGTGCTATAATCCATATTACTCCCATCAATTTTCGATTTTTCCATACCCTAAACACTCGCAATGGCCTCTCAATCCACCTCTGCATCGTCAACCATGCCATCATCGGTTTCTCCCTCATCAAGGACTTTGCCACCAATGCCTCCGCCAATCACGGGAGCACAACGAACTACTACTGCTGGAAGCAAGACGCAACTACCAATCTTCCAGAGCTCGAAAACCGCTGCTGTTGCCCCGGTGTTTAACACTAACAGTGATGTTTCATCTATGTTTTCGCAGGTTAAAGCATATATATTGAGCAGCAGAACAAGACCAACCAAAGGATCCTTCGTGAGATAGAAGATCTTAAGAAGACTAAGAGGCCAGCAGAGGATCTCACTCCCCTGATGCCTAGGATGCTGGATTTCACCTCCCCAGGATCCGTGGCTCAGCTTTCACAAGGATCATCCATCCTTCAACTGGGGTCCATGGGTCAACAGGCTCAAGGATCCTAAATGTTTCAGCCAGGATCATCCATCCTTCAACATGGATCCATGGGTCAGCATGATCAAGGATCCTCACTGTTCCAGTCAGGATCACACATCCTTCAACAAGGGTCCGTGGGTTAACAGGCTCAAGGATCTTCGCTATTTCAGCAGGGGTCGTCAGTCATTCCACCAGGATCCTCTAGGTTATATGTTCAAGGGTCCTATAATTCTCAACCTCAAGGGTCCTTCTTTCAGAATCAAGGATCCTTAGGAATCCAGCACCTACGATCCTCCGAAGTCCATGATGGGGACATAATCCCCATGCAGACCATAGCTTCTGGAGGACCCACTCCGATTGCTGACTCCTATTATCCCAGATATTCGTCTGGAATATCAAACTCTACCCAGTAGAGAGGTAACTGGTACGATCCTATACCTTTAGATACTAACCATGTTCCCATGCAGGATTCAGGTATCAACCATGCCATGGCCAAGGAGTTACGGAAGCTAAAGGATATGATATCCAGTGTCCCTGGAGTGATACGTCCAATTCCTGAGATACCGGAGGGAAGTCACAAATTATCCAGATTCGCTCCGCCCATATGTGGTGCTGAGATCCCGAAGCGGTTCCAAACTTCCAACATGAAGACGTATGATGGGAGCACCGATCCCGAGGAACATGTTGCCCAATATAGGGAAAGGATGGAAATTAATCCTGTTCCAGAAAGACTAAAGGAGGCTTGCCTTTACAAAGGATTTGGTGCCACACTAACGGGAGCTGCACTAAAATGGCTACTAAGTCTCCCCCTTCTCGGTTACATATTTCTCTCATTTAGTTAATTTGTTTAACACTCAATTTTCCTGTAATCGGAAATTTGAGAGGTTAACCAGTGATTTATATCGTGTTATCCAACCTAGTGATGAATCCCTTGGGGATTTCGTTACCAGTTTTGGCAAGGAAGCTCTAGAAATCCCAAACCGTGATATGACTACTGCTGTTGAAGCATTCAGATGGGAATTCAAAAGAGCACCCTTTTTTATAATGATTTAGTGATGACTCCGTGCAGGACTTAGATGAAGTCAGAAACAGGGCATTGAGATACATCTGCTTAGAAGAAGATAAAAAGATCCAGGATCGTCTCGCGGGACAAACGAAACAAGAAACTCCCGAAAAGAATAAAGGATCATGGAATAGGAACAACAATTCGAAGCCGTACGCCAAGTTCAACAATCAGAACGCACGGGAAGTTGAAGAAGGAGATGACGATGAAGACTATCCTTGCACCTCCGACTATTGTTTCTCTGTAGATACTCATGGCTTAATTTGTGCCATGAAGGATATGTGAGAAAAAGCAAGGTGGCCCCGAAAGAATGAGAAGGTTGTCGGCTTCAAGGACAAGTCTAAGTGGTGCGCCTTTCACGAAGATTTTGGCCACGCGACAGACGAGTGCATCGGCTTAAGGAAAGAAATTGGATACCTCCTGAGCATGGGTCACTTTAAAGAACTCTTGGGAAGGAAGAAATACAAGATCTAGGATCCTGAAGAACTTCCACAGAAAGCAACACCACCGCCGCCGGATGCCCATGTGATCAACTTTGTCCCCAGAGACTACGAATTGTTTAGAGATTCTTGTGCCATAGGAGAAAGTCCTGTAGAAGAATTCGAGTTATATAATGAGAGAAGACCACTCATCCCCACCACTCGAGTAACTGATCAGAGAATCTTTTTCAATTCAAGGACCCAGGATCCTCAACAGGACAAGCTGGATGTGGGGGCAGTCAATTTCATCTCTGGAGGTTCAGACATATGTGGAACTTCTTTCTCTGCAGCAAAAAGATTCGCCAAGGAGATCAAGATGGATAACGGGGATCATCTAATAGTGTTAACTCGTTAACAACAGACAAGAGTATCTTCTTCGATGAGGAAGACAAGCTGAACATTCAGGACCCTCATCATGACGGTTTGATTATTACTTTATTTATCTCTAACCATTATGTACGCAGGATCCTAGTGGGCGGTGGCAGCTCGGTCAACATTATCCAACATGATGTCCTCAAGAAGATAAACATCCCGGATTCAGAAATCATTCCTAGAACATCGGTGCTAGTCGGTTTCAGTGGTGAAACCAAGAAGACATTGGGGGACATCAACCTCCCGATTTATATCGAAGGGTTAAATTCATACCAAAAATTTTGTGTTATAGATAACCTTTCCTGTTGCAATGTTATTTTAGGTAGGCCTTGGCTCCATGGAATGAAGGCTGTAGCTTCAACTTATCACCAATGCATCAAGCTACCTACTCCTTGGGGAGTTGTGAAGATAGTGGGTGACCAAGCGGAGGCTAGGAACTATTATTCTTCATCAATGAAGCCAGCAACCAAGCAAACTATAACATAGCAACTACAACAACATCCTAGGAACGTGCTGGAAGCTCGGGAGAAATATCTCAAAGAAGTATCCTTGGACCCCGAGGATCCAGAACTAAAGGTGTTCCTAGGATCCAGTATCCCCAGTAAGATTGAGGAGGATATGATATCCTTCTTAGGGCGAAGAAGATCTACCTTTTCCTTCAAGCAATCGGACATGACATGTATTTAAAAAGAGGTAATCACCCATAAGCTCGGCCTGGATTTAACTGTTAAACCCGTCCATCAGAAGCGAAGAAAATTTGCTCCTGAGAGGAACAAGATCATACAAGAAGAAGTTGAAAAACTTCTTAAGGCCGGTATGATCAGAGAGGTTCAATATCCTCGATGGCTATCTAATGTGGTCGTTGTTTCAAAAAAGAATGGAAAGTGGAGGGTGTGTGTCGATTTCATGGATTTAAACAAGGCATGCCCCAAGGATACTTTCCCATTACCACATATAGATGCCATGGTGGATGCAACGGCTGGACATGAAATGCTCACCTTTATTGATGCTTCCTCTGGATTTCAACAAATTCAGATGAAACCATCTGATCAAGAGGATACAACATTCATGACTCCAACCGGCATATATTGTTATACTGCTATGCCGTTTGGACTAAGAAATGCAGGAGCGACGTATCAAAGAGTAGTCAACATGATGTTCAAGGACCAATTGGGCAAGACTATGGAGGTATACATAGATGATATGGTGGTAAAGTCAAAGAAAGCAGAGGATCACCTCAGGGATATTGAGGAAGCATTCAATATCCTAGACTACTATAACATGAAACTGAATCCATCCAAATGCCACTTTGGTGTTAAGGCTGGAAAGTTTCTGGGATATATGGTCACAAAAAGAGGAATTGAAGCAAGCCTGGAGCAAATCGGAGCCATTATCAATCTCAAGTCTCCTGCAAATGCCAAAGATGTCCAGAGACTCACCGGAAGAATAGCGGCTTTGAATAGATTCATCTCAAGATCCTCCGAGAAGTGCAAAGACTTTATGATATCCTTAGAAAGAACAAGAAATTTGAATGGACTGAAAGGCAAGAAGCTGCGCTTACAGCCCTAAAGGATTACTTATCCTCAGCTCCAGCTTTAATGAAGCCTGTGGATGGAGAATCCTTGTATCTATATATTGTTGTCTCAGGAAATGCGGTGAGTGCCGTCTTGGTAAAGGATCATGAAGGTGAACAACATCCTGTATACTCTGTAAGTAAAAGTTTTCTAGATGCGGAGTCCAGGTATTCTCATTTAGAAAAGTTAATTCTTGCACTTATTATGGCTTCTACTAAATTGAGACATTATTTTGAAACTCATCCTATTATTTTAAGTACTAACTATCCTGTAAAGAATGTTCTTAGAAAACCAGAGTTGTCAGGTAGAATGGCTAAGTGGGCTGTGAAATTAAGTGCATATGATATCCAATACGAGCCAAGAACAGCAATCAAGTCTCAAGCACTAGCGGACTTTGTGGCTGATTTCACTTGTGATCTACAAAAAGAAGCTGACTTGGAAGTACAAAAACTAGAAAAGACCAATGGTCCTTGGATACTCTTCACTGATGGAGCATCCAACGTGAGAGGAACAAGATTAGGGATCCTACTGAAATCGCCACAGGGGGCATATTACCCCAGTCCATAGCTTGTGAGTTCCAAGCAACAAACAACGAAGCAGAGTATGAGGCTTTAATCGCAGGTTTGCAATTAACTAAAAACATGAGGATCAGGTATCTTCAAGTTTATGTAGATTCTTTATTGATAACTAACCACTTTAATGGCTCGTATGCTGTTAAAGGTGAGAAACTAATGAAATATTAGATGTTTTGAAGAAGTTATCGAAATCCTTCGAAATATTTAGTATTACACATGTATCGAGGGAAGAAAACACTGGGGCAGACACCTTAGCAAACTTAGCCTCATCACTGAAGATTCCTGAGGATTTGAAAATTCCAATAATCCACATTCTCTCGCCAGCAATAGGAGAACAACAAGTTGGAGAGATAACGAATGATAAAGAAATCGTGCTCTGGGATCCTTTATCCTCAAATAATAGAGGATCATAGATCCATCCTATCAAGAACTATATTCAGACTAGAGAAATTCTAGCCAAAGAAAATCCCAAGTCCTTCCAACTCAAGGTATCCCAATACATTTTGTTAAACGATATGGTACATAGAAAATCTCTTGCAGGTCCATATTTGAGATGCATTGAGGATCCTGAGATCCAAGAAGTACTCAAGGATTTTCATGAAGGAGATTACGGCAATCACACAGGTGGAAGAGCATTATTTTCCAGAATACTTAGAACTGGATACTTCTGGCCAACAATGAAGAAGGATGCAATGGAGTATTCAATGAAATGTGATGCTTGTCAAAGACACGCGAATATCCTTCATCAACCAGCAGAGACTCTATATCCTATATCCTCCTCATGGCCTTTCATGAAATGGGGTATGGATATTGTAGGCAAGCTACCAAAAGCTCTAGGTGGAAAAGTCTTTATGCTAGCTATGACTGACTACTTCTCCAAATGGATTGAGGCAAAAGCATTTGTACAAGTCCGAGAAAGGGAAGTAATATCTTTTATTAAATGAAATATTATAACTAGATTTGGTATCCCCGCTGAATTGTTTGTGACAATGGTTCCCAGTTTATCGGGAATAGAACTACTAACTTTTGTGACAGTTGGGGCATCAAAATGATTACTTCCGCTCCGGTTCATCCTCAACCCAATGGTTAAGCAGAATCTAGCAACAAGATCATCATCAACAATCTAAAGAAGAAGCTAGGATCCAAGAAGGGAAAATGGGCTAAAGAACTTCCTTATGTTCTTTGGGCAGATAGAACTACACCTAAAAATGCAACAGGCCAGACACCCTTCTCTTTGGTGTTTGGATCAGAAGCAGTAATTCCCACAGAAATGGTGGTTTCTACAGCAAGGACGAGCATCCGTGATCCTGAAGCCAATGAAGAAATCTTTCTTGAAAACTTGGATACTATAGAAAAACTCAGAGACTTGGCCAAGATCAGGATGGAAGCTTATCAACAAAGGGTAGCTGGGGCATATAACAAAAATATCAGAATCAGAAGATTTCAAGAAGGATATCTAGTATTGAGGAAAGCCTTTCAAAACACAACAAATCCGGCTGATGGGAAGCTAGCGCCCAAATGGGAAGGACCTTATCAAATTGAGTCGGAAGCAGGAAAGGGGGCACATATCATTTGATCAAAATGGAAGGCAACATGTTACCAAGAGCATGGAATTCCATCCACCTTAAGAAATATTTTTTCTGATCAGGATCCACTATCCTGAGAGAATATATTATACAGAGAGAGGATCTAGGATCCTTAAATCGGTAACATCTTTCTGATCAGTTATTCTTTTTGAATTATTATTGTTAACTTAAGGATAATATATTCTTTACACTTTATCTTTTCCAAGTTTTGAATAACCATGCAGGAATATAATGATTCATTTGATGTCCAAAAGGTTGGCCACCCTCCTTTGCATTTGAGGTACTATCTTATTTCCCTTGGCCTAGCCCACGTTTGGATATGACCCCCGATGGTCATATCCCCTAAGGTTTAAAGGTTTTCACCTTTCTCACGATCGCCAGTTGCGCACGCTATCCAACATATAGTTCGGGGCAGGGGGACCAGTACACGCTTAGTGACTGACAATTTCGTTGTCTCCGGCTATATGGAGGATCCTATGAATTATGGTAGACGTACCATACCTCCGGTTTATAACGTTTTCACGTTATCTCACGTTTGGGCTAAATCCCGGTTCGGGCGAGACCCCAATTAACATCCGTATCTTTGGGCTAGTCCCCAGTTTGGGCTTGTCCCTAGTTTATTGGGCTTGTCCCCATTTTGTTTTATAGGCTTGTCCCCAGTTTGTTGGGCTTGTCCCCAGTTTATTTTATGGGCTTGTCCCCAGATTGTCGGGCTTGTCCCCAGTTACACGGGCTTGTCCCCAGATTACACGGGCTTGTCCCCAGTTGCACGGGCTTGTCCCCAGAATATTTGTTGGGCTTGTCCCCAGTTTGATGGGTTTGATCCCAGTTAATAATATGAATAATTTGCAGTGGATTTTCTAAGTTTTTCATGAAGATCAAGAAACTAAGGATCCCGGATCCTAAAGCTACTTTTGTAAGGAACATTAAGAGTTCAATACTTCTAGTAACTTAGGTCTATCTAGACCTTCTGGTATGATCTTTAACTTAAGCATGATATTTGTTGCAATAAATTTGGATATTCCAGTTGGAAACGCTATTCGTTTAAAGATATTTGATTACTAAAATCTTTAGCTATTTTCGGGATACTTTATCCTAAAATTTGCCCTTTGAGGAAATTTTTTCTTATATGAATTTTATTAACTATTAAAGATGTCTTATCCTAAGATTTTCGCTTTAAGGATATACTATCCTAATCGATTTTTAAGGATTTTTTATCCTAAAAACCTTTTACTTAAGAATATTTGTCAAACTATTAACAATGCTAAACTTATATTTAACAAGTTTTTGAAAATAAATAACAAGTAAATAGTCAAAAGATTTATATATTAATTAGAATAAGCCCCAAGGACTTATCCAAAATTCTTAACCCGGACTTCACCATACGAAAATATGGACCATCCATCCAGGTTAAGTAGAAGTTACTAACAGTTCATAAAGTGCCGGGAAATTAAAAACAGGGGCAACAAAGGCTTCATCCCCACAAACAGAGGATCCCTCCACCTTTGTCACCCCCGCTAATTGTCTTAAGGATCATGGATCCTTCATCCTAAATACTATTATTTATTACAGACCATAGAAATTGTTCATAAAAATATCAACATTAATCAAAAAAGTGGGCTCGGGCCTTGTCTTTAATATCCTTCATTGCCCACTTAAGCTGCATCTTCAACCGCAGCATCATCTTCTCTCTTACCAGCTTCAACCGCCTCCTTAACGCCACTGTTCCCATCCTTGATGTTCTCAACCATCTCCTCGTCGTCCTCACCACCAAGGTCGTCAAGAGCAGCCTTCCATTTCTCTACTTCCCAGGCCGACTTGTCAAAAGCGGGATTGCCGGCCTCCGTCGCCATCTTGATCCGCGCTTGGAAGATGGACCTAGCAGCCCCACCTTGCTTCATCAGTTGCCTGCTCCACTGCCTCTTGACGTTGGGCTTCGGCTGAGGATAGCTGATCCTCCAATTGTTTTTTCTCCTTCGACAGCTGGATCATCGCCTTGTCCTTAGCAACCACAGCTTTCCCTAACCCGGACATTTTCTCGCTCATCTGAAGAATAGTCTTTTCGTAGTGATCCCTCATAGCGATCACAGCCTATCAACAAATTTCATATTAGGATTGAGACAATACTGGATCCTAAAGTACTAAAGGAGAAAATACAGTATACTTACAGAGCAGACAATGTCACAGTGAGCCTCGGGATCAGAGGATCTTTTCCTCTTGGAAGCTGCGGATTTGGCCCTGGTCGTGGCAGTCTTGGGCTCGGAGCTAGTGCCTGCCTTTGTAGACTCTTTCTTGACAGCAGGAGAAGTAACCATACAGTCAATGTCGTCTAGGGAGAACTTGAGGGCAGACTTTCCAGATTTCTTGGTGCCTATAGAAGAGAAGTTGATAGATAAGTGTTCTATTTTATTTTATTTACTTTAAAATTATTCACTTACTTGACATGCTTGAACTTGAGGAGATATCACAGAAACCTTCAACAAACCGAGCTTGAAAGGTCCTAACTTCGGTATCCAGTGCTAGGAACCGTTTTGCTTTCTCTTCTGTTCCAGGTAACTTACCCAATGAAGCTAAGTTCTCCACTACAGACAATAAGAAAGAATAAGCATTAAAATTGAAGAATAAAGGATCCTGCTATTCCTTAAGGATCCAGGATCCTACCCTTTGCGACCCATGTTGAAGGAAGATCAATTCCCCCTGGTATTGAGTCATGTTTTACAAAGAAAAACTGATTCCTCCACACGGAATCGTTTAGAGTGGCTTTTGAGATTGGATGGGGCTGTCGGGGCTTGGACTTGAAAATGCAGCGAGCAGGACCATAGGTAGTGAGGGTATACAGATATGACAACTCGGGAAGGCCAAAATCGAACTTCTCCTCTTTGATGATCCTTTCAATAGTGCTGAGAACCCTCCAAATCATCGGCATGGCCTGTATATATGAAATGCCGGTGGAATCAAAAAAACTTTAGGTAAAATATGGAAAAGGGTATTTGTAGCCGATTAAAAATGGAGTTGCCGGAAAACAGATCCACACTTTGGATATAGATCGCTTCTGACACTGGATTCGTAGGGTCAGAATACGGTTTTTGTTGGAAACAATGTACGAAAACCTTCGACCTTGGGATCCGTAAGCTTGCAGATTTCAAAAGATGGGTTGGCGAGCAGGCATTGGGGCTCAATTTCGGTTAGTTCGGAACCACCGGAGGAGTGTACGGAAGGTTTACAAGGGACCATAGAAGAAGAAGAGGAAGCAGTAGACATGATTAAGGAAAGTAAGAAAGAAAGGTAGGGAGGATACCTGATGCGTCGGATGAAGGCGTGTTTATAATCAAAGATATAGGGCGGCATATATAGACGGTTATAATTAGCCTTTAGGGCTAAATGGTAAATATTCTGGCAAAACCGTCCCATCTATCAGTTTTCGCAGCAGGTTTGAATTTCAAAATGACAGCTGTTTCGCACAATCACCCGCCATTTTGGGAGCAATTGTTAGGCCATGAATTTTACGCTGAGGATCCTTTATCTTTGACTATCTTATGGATAGTTTATCCTTGAAATATATATCAGGATATAAAGGATCGATGATCCTCGGTATTACTTGTTTACTAATGATTGCATTTAGTATGGTGTTGTGTTAGACAGGTATAGCAACTTTAAGACGTACTTGTACGAGTTATCCTCACAGAACATCCTCTAGCTGGAACGTGGATCCAGGATCCTGATTCAATATAGTTGTTAATGGACGAACTTATGTGAAGAAGAACGTGCAAATATCAACAACGGCTATAAGACTCATTCTTCCGCTTATCTCGCTACTGGATGGCTAATGGCACGTGGTCAAAGATCGTGGAGCAGCTAAGTGGAGGACTTCCGGATAGATAGGAAATATTGTTATTGTTATTATCTTATAAAAACGAGATATGATCGAGTAGGTAAACACATGTACTGACACACACACTAGAGCATAAACAAGCATGTCTGGTCCCTGATTTCAGCTGGATCTTACTTAATCATGTCATAACTCACACAAATAGATGTGTCGACAAGCGAGTTAATGACGTGTTGCTATATTTAGAAAGACAACCGTTTGTTAAAGGCGGAATCAATAACAAACATACGGTTGCTTATTTAGTATTCAAAGGTAACCAACACAAACAAGATTCACTCAAAAGATTTCCATTCATATAATATTCATCATACAAATTGGATAATCAATTTAGGGTTTCTTGAAGGAGGGTTTTTCCGTACGTATCCTAGGACAGCCGTCACTTTCAAGAAAAATATTCTTTCTTATCCAAAAGTGTAAAGGCTTAATCCGTAGCTGATCCGTAGGCGGCGTGCCAAAAAACATCCTATTTATAGGCCTGCCAACCTGGGACAGCTGTCATTCCTTCTAGAAACCCCAAACGTAAATACATATTCAAATTACATAATCATAAAATATTCTAAGTGTAAAACAAGTCTTCCGGGTAGGCTTTGCATCAATCTTCATTTTCCGAGTAGGCTATGTACTCTGCCATCCTTCACAACTTGGTAAAACATAGAAGTGTGCCCGAGATCAGTTTCTGGGTAGACTTTACTTGAAGAGTATTTTACCAAGTAAAATACTCACCGGGTAGACTTCAGTCTTCTTGACTTTGCCCGACAAATCCTTACGAGCAACCTTGTTCTTCAATGGTCCAATTCAACTCTTTGTTATAAAATAACTTATTAGCAAAGTGTACTCAGGTGTACTGTTCCTTGCTTGAGTTGAACCTTGCCCGACATTACTTAATGATATTCCATTCAATCATCAAGCTTGCTTGGACCACTATTATTAATGAATACCTTGCCCGGTCTTCCAATCACTTGGCTTCATGGACTTGGTTAGCCGAAAGCTTACTCGGAAATGAACCTTACTTGGCTATGAAGAACATACTTGCTTGATAAAGTGAACCTTGCTCGGATTTACATAAACTAGTGAATCTTGCCCGAAAATGCACTAATTTGCAAACCTTGCTCGGATATCCATTAAAGAAGACTACTTGAAGATAACCTTGCCCGATAGGCAAAATATCGTACCCGGCTAAGTAAAAGCTTGCTCGGAGATCTAAGATGTTCCCGGATCCATACTTAGCGAATTCTGAGGAGGTTGAGAAGATTCCAATCTTCCATATACTTCATTTTATTCAAATATTTGACTCAACAATCTCCCCCTAGATTGGAACACCTCAGCTGACCCAAAACATTTCTAAGGTTACTTACATTTAGTCAAAAATGCACATCAAATTAAAAGTCAAATTACATAATCAAATAACATAAACAAATTACATATTCAAAAGCTGTCCGAAGACATTACATCACAAAGCCTATTTTATTAATCTTGTCTCTTTCTTGCATTTTGAGCAGCTTATCTTCTATTGATTATCTCTGATGCAGCTTTCATTTTGAAGATATTAAGGATGTGGTAATGAGTATGACTTTCTTGTATGACCAAATCTCTTATATCCATTAGATCCTCATCATACAGGTAGGTCAAGTCTTCATCTATCTTAATGATCCCTAGTATTTTTCCATCAGAGTTTCTCAGCAAGTAATGGTAATCTTTTTCTTTATACTCAATTTCAGCTATAATGCCATTCTTTTGTACTGTGTAGTTGGGGCGTATCATTCTTCTTTTAAGACTTATGCATGTGTTCATTTTTGACAATGGATTCCTGTCTCTGACATTCATCATAAAGTCTCTTTCAGCAATGCCCATTCTCTTGAATTTTTCTGTCCTTTTTGACCTGTGAAGTTGAATCATTCTCCAACTTCTCTTTTCTTTTAAGAACTTGAATCCTTTGTCAGCTTCATCTTTCAGATACTTTGATAGATCATTCATCTGCCTTCCTGCCATTCTGTTTCTATTTTTGTAATCATACAAGTTAAGAGTGGCCATCCTTTCTAATTGTTCTTCATTATATTCACGGAAGTCACTTCTAACAACAATTTCTCTCAATTGTCTACTTTCCATAATCACCTTCAAAGATTCAGTGACAGAGTCATAGTAGAGATCTTTTGGAAATCCACATCAGATTGTGGTCTTATTGTTCTTTGTTGTGCAGCTCTACTAGATTCACCTCTTCCTCCTTGTGGTTGTCTTCTTGAGATTGGAGGTCTAAATGGGATAGAGTTCTTTGGTTTTCCAGGCCTTAAGTTGAAAACATTAATGTAGATGGCCTCTACCATTTCTGTTGGAAGGTTAGCCAAATCAACAATATTCTGTCCTGCTAGTTCTTTAAGATCCAACAGCATTCTTGCCATACCAGGAGTGTTTGCCAATCCAGCAGGCACAAAACTTCCATCCACAAAGGTTCTAGGGTTATCACTTTCCCTCAAAGCTTTCTCCCATTCAGCCTTTTGTATATAAAAAAGTTCTTTCAAATCTTGTTTCTCCAAGGCATTGAAATCTGCTTCACTCATTCCCCTTTGATCAATCATAACCCTTCTTAGAATATTTATCATCTCTTCATTTTCCCAAGGGACAATGGGTTCATCTTCAGGTTCAGGCTTCACTTCTTGTGGGGTAGGAGTTTCAACTGATCTGACCTGTTCTTTTAGTTTCTCCCTCATGGTCTGAATTCTTCTTTTCTTTGATTGGGGTTCATCAGTTGGTTCAGATTGTTTGGTGGATCTCTCAGTTTGGACTCTCTTCAGTTTTTCTTTTCTTTTTAGTTTATTGTACTGGTCCAACACTGATTATTTTGACAGGTTTTCAACAATATCCACACATACCTCCATATTTTTTCTTCAAATTTTCCATCTTCTCAAGTTTCTCATTTTCTCTTACACACTTCTCAATCACTTTTTCTCTTTCACTGTTATACAGATCTTGAAGTTGATCAAAATTGAAGTGAGTCATATCCTTTTCTGAATAATTGTGCCTTCTTAGATATTCTCTGAATTTATGGCTTTCCCTGTTCTTTTCTTCCATCTTTTTCTTGAGGTCATCTCTTCCTTATCAAGTCTCTTTTGCAATTGATCATCATCAAGATCAGCCAAAGTTTCAAAACTTATGCCATATCTTCTCAACTTCATAACCAATGGATTACTTCTTTTTTGCTTCTCTTATGCTTAACTCAATGTTGGCTCTCTGCTCATCTGTCATTTCAACTTGTGGAGATTCAACATTTACAGCTTCTCCTCCTTTCCGTTGATCATCATTGTTTTCATCAGTTTCATCATCCTCTTCAGTTGATACATTGACTGCATCTATCTTTGGTTCATCTGAGGGTGGATGATCTGGATCTTGTTCAGTTCTAACTGGTACATCAGGAACACCTTGAACCCTTTCACCTGGTTTCAAGGTTTGTAGTGGGACAACCCTTATAGGACTAGGATCATCATCTGGAGTTTCAACAAAGTATTTATTCTTGTCATCCCACTTTCCTCTCTTAGCAGATCTTTCATGCTCAGTCTGCTCAGATGATCTTTTTCTCCTCATGTAGGTCTTGGCAAACCTATTGACTTTCGCAGCAAATTCTTCATGTAGTTTTGGAAGTATTTCTCTTTTCTGTTGAAGTGTTTCATGAGGTTGAGTTATATTCACCCTTTCAGACCAGCTGTCAGTTGGGTTCTTCTTCAAATCTTCTTTCACTTGCTATGCCCATTTCTTGGCATCCATATAAGTAATAGACTCACCAATTTCTTCTTCAACTATCATGTCAGTATTCAAGTTGGCAGCTTCAGCAGTTTCTGAGGACTTTCTTTCTTGTTGATTCTGTGATTGAAACATGCTGACCACCATAGCTAAGGAATTGTCAGCTTCCTCAACCCTGTTCATCATAATCAATGTTTCAGTTGCTTCTTGATTAGCCACATCATCAATGCTTTCTCTTGCAATATTGGCTTGATTGATCAAGATTTCCTGCTCTGCCAGTTCTTCTGGAGTCAAGGATTGGGCCAGTTTCTCCCTTTCCATTGTCTCTCTAATAATATTTTCTTGTTCTCTCAAGGCAGCAGCAGTAGCAATAGCATCATCTCTAAACAATACATCCTTTTCTGGATATGCCTTAACAGGCTCTTCTTCTATAACCTTTTCTTAGCCTTTATCCATACTTTTAGGCCTTTCTTCCTCATCTTCATCAGATTGTCTATAGTCATCAATCTCCTTCTCAAGTGCTTCTAACTCAGGGTCATACTCTGCCCTCTTGGAGCTTTCTGGTTGTTCAGTTTGAGTGATGGCCTTCTCAGCAGCAGTATTCCCTTCATTCAACACTTTAGTCTCAACTCCAGTTTGAATGTCAGTTAAGACATCAGTAGCTATATCAGTAGCAGCTACATTCTCCTCAACATTTATCTTTTCAACTCTATCCTCTGTCTCTATATTCTCATCATCCCTCTCCACATTCACTATTTCATCAATATAATCATAATCTTGTTCTCCAACCTCTGATCTATCACCATCATACTCATCGTCCTCAGCTCTCCTCTCCTCACTACTCTCCTCTCCATCATCATAAACATTCATAATTAATTTTAAACTGTCTGCAGTCTCCACAACTGTTATAGTTTCAGCAACGTTTACACCAGAGACAGTTGGCATATTCTCATTCTCCCCCTATTTTTGGGGCAGCTGAGGTCTTCTCAACCTCTTGCTCCAGGGCTTGAATTTTCAAATTTTCTTGTACCAACTTCTCTAACAACATCACATTCTCCTCTGTCACCTCCTCATTCCTTCTCCTCAGTTCAGCATTTTCTTTTAACAAGGTCAACAGGTCAGTGTCAGTGGGTGGTGTTGTAGGTGGTGATGTAGTGAATTGTTCATATTCAGGTTGTTCTTGTTTTGTGGTGTGGGTTGGAAATATGGATAGTGGTGGTGATTGTGTACGAGGTGGGCTTGGAATGAATGGATCTGTGTGAGCTGGGCTATATTTTGGTGGTGTTTGTGGTGTTGGGGATGTATGTGTTGATGATTTTGGTTGGCTTATGGTTTGGGTTTGAGGTGGGGATTGAGTGGTTTGATGTGGTGGAGTTTGTGGTGGTGTTGGAATAGGTTGTTCTGGTTGCTCAAGTTGCTCCCCCTGATCAGGTGCACCAACAATCATGGCTCCTCCAGCCCTCCTTCATCTCCATCAATATCATCATCAGAGCCATCATCATCATCTTCAACATCATCTCCTCCTTCCTCCTCTGAGCTTAACTCAGGCACTGGCATCACATTCAAGTCATGGTCCAACAACCATGGCAAGATCTCAAATGGGACATTTGAGTTATACATATTAGAAACATCTGGATTTTTGATTCTTCTGTATATGTGTCAGGATTTTGCAGTAGGTGTGTAATGCCAACAGTGGGCAAATTTTGTAATTCACTATTGAAGATTATCTTTAGGAACCTTGGATATTGTAAGAATCTGTTCTTCTCGGCCTTCTTCTAGTTTCCTACCAATCCTTCAAATATCATCTTTGAAAAGTTGAAGGGTAGATCATACATAATTCCAATCGTGGCATTTGCCAAATCATGACTCATCAAGGTTCATGATCCCTTCCTTGGGGCGAATCCATGTATCACATGATGGATATGAAACCTATACAACATAGGGAACATTCCCTTTTGAAACTGTCCATCATGTATGGTTCCTTGATACCCCATTGTTTGCTCAAATATCCTCATCAAGTGAGGTGTGCTGAAGTTTATTGAATTATGATCATCATCATTTAATCGTAAGCATCTTCTTATCATCCTCTCTGTTATGTGTATTTCTTATCTTGCAACAGTTGCTTCGATTGTCTTTCCATTGATGTCCTCAACGAGTTCAGCAAATCTCCAGAAATCCAGAGAATGATTTCTGTAGATGACAGGGCATTCAGCGAACGCAAAGTTGACATTTGACCAAGCCATCCATGTTATCATCCTTGCCATCGGCTCATTGTCAGGTGTGACTTGTAACAGTGCACACATGTTATGTTTTGGTTCGAAGACATATTTGGGTTGATCTTCTGCCATATCTAAATCACATAAATAAACATATTCAAAGTGAAATTAGTCATAAAGTTCTCAACTTTAGGTAATTTCAAGTTATAAAAATGAAGAAGAAAGAGACAAAAATTATCAAGAACCTGTTCTTCGACAAGTTTATAACCTAAACACATAAACAGAGTATTAGTAATCAAATACACAATCAAAGCCCATTATAGTCTAATCGTGATCGGAAAACACATTATTATTGCTTACCGAGTCAGAATTAGAGGGCCAATTCATGTTAGGGTTTGGATTAAAGTTGAATGCGATAAGTCGGTTAAGGTTTCTTTGCGAGTAAGCAGTTGCAGTGGAAGGAGAGAGAGGGAAAGGTAATGTTGAAAATTTTGCCTAACTCCCTCTTATATACCTTTTGAAAGTGGGTTTTAAATGTTTTTTGTCGTTAGTGAGTTATTAGATGTCACACAGTAACATTATCCACTTGATATATTAAAACATCTCTTTACCCTTTTAGAAAACCTTACTCGGAAAATTTTAATATATCCAAAGTCTACTCGATATACTTCCACTAACACAAAGCTTACCCGATTAAAATAAAAACATCAAACCTTGCTTGGTCAAGCTAAGTAATTTAAAGTCAAGACACTATGAAGAAAGCTTACCCGAAACACTAGATTTCTTGAGAAATTAATCACTAGGCATATAATCAAGTATGAAATATCAAATAATCATTCTTACTAGGAATCAATTAAGATCCCCATATAAATTTCTTGAATTCAAATTAAAAGACTTGGTCTAGCATAAACCCTAATGAAATAAGAATCATAATCAATCAATCATACAGAAAGCATATTCAATCAAGCATACTTGGAAGCATAGTGTGCTCGAGAAACCTTTCTGATGTATAGTGTGCCCGAACAACATTCTTATGCAAAGTATACCCGAATAACCTTCCTATAGTACAAAGTGTGCCCGGAAAAGGACTTCTAACAGACAGTGTACTCGGAAAGTCAAGTTTTGAAATTACCAAGTATATTGAGGTAACAGAAGTGTACCCGAAATATAAAGTGTGCCCGGAAAGCAAAGTTTGCCCGAAAACACTTGTAATTTCAAAGAAAACATAAACACAGATATCATAGAGCATGCTAGGAATGAAATTAAAAAACACATAAACATTTAAGTGTGCTATAGTCTAAAATTTCAAAGAGCTTGCCCGAATATCCTATGTTAGCACTAAGCTTGCTAGGATGCACATATTCAATCATCAGGTATGCCCGAGAACTAAACTAAACAATTTAGCATACTCAAGAAACATCAACATATCAAACCATACCCGAAAATGACAAACTTAAATAATAATATCTAAGTGTGCCCGGAAAGGTTAACAAACCTTTCTTAACACATATTCACACAAATCACAAAGCTTACTCGGTGTACTAACCTAAGTTCACAGAGTTTGCTTGGAATAACAATCAACATATAAAATTCAAAGCTTGCCCAGAACAAGAGTTTCTTGTTAAAAGATAACTATAACACATAATCATGTCAAGACTTCAAGCTTGCTCGGGAAATGAGTACACCAGTGTACTCTACCCTGAAAGTGTAAACACTTCAAAGCATGCCCGAAAATCATAAACTTAGTCAATAATGACTAAGCTTGCCCGGAAAGGTTAAAAAGTATCAAACCTTACCCGAAAATACATATTCAAACATATTCAATTGTTTTGTGCCCGGAAAGGTTATAAAACGTCAAACCTTACCCGAACTTACATATTCAACCTATTAAAGGCAAAATGCATCACTTTTTGACTTAAACCACTTTGTCAAAACATATTTTTCATTATAGATCATAGTTTAGGAGCAAATGATGCATTTAGAGATCAAATTTCAGTTGTATTTCTCTTCAAAACAGTTTCTTCCATTTTCTGAAAAGATCTCAAGAATGGGATCATATTGACTAAGTAGCTTTCTCAATACTTCATTCTCAGCATTATTATGACAACATAGATAGGTTAACAGCAGGTATAAACTTAGCATGAATTTCATCTCTTTGGTGATATTATTAAGGTTCAATTAGAAGCATAATGCATTAATGGTCAACACTGTGCTATGATGCCTCATATCTCTTCTCAAAGCTTATTTGGCTTTCCCTAGATCACCCCAATTTGACTCCAACCTCCTGTATTTGGTCAAAAATTATTTTTGTATGACAGAACTTATTGGATCTTTTTGTATTTTTGATTTTCAAACATGTATAGAGGTTGAACGTTGGACTTACAGTTAAATAACAGGCCTTTCATTCAAGATGAGACAGATTTGTCAACATCTTTGTAGTTCTTGTTGTAACCCTCTTGTGTGATTAAATATTTAAAACACTTATCAACTTTTGGTTGATTTATTCATTCTTCCCCTTGTTTTTGATATTTTCTCAAATTTTCTAACACATGTTCTTTGTCATATTTAAAGATGTTTCATTTTTGGTTGACCAAATAACAACAGGCTTGTGTATGACTGGGTAATCACTTTTCTGCTTATCATGTGGAGAGATTTATCTTGAGACATGCAAAGACAACTGTGTATCTCTACATAAAGATTAGCATAGTCATTATGTTTATATCACCTTAGATTTTACATCATCATGGGAAAGCAACCATACATGTTAATGACTATACTAAGGTCTTTTTAGCCTATTAAATCCATATGATTGGCTAAGTAGTCAATGTACTATCATTTCCCATATAAATACAGTTTAACATTCAATCACCCCAATTTCTCTTCATTGGCAGGTAAATGGCTATCCTTTTTGACCAGAGATGGTCAACAGGACCAAACATACATATGAATATATGTTCTTTCAAAGTCAGAGTTATTGACATAGTTTTAAGTGAAGGAATAAGAAACAAGTCATAATTGCCCCAAATGCATTCAGTTTTAAGGTCAATGGCTATCCGTTGAAAATGTAAAGATTTAAGGACCAAACATACACAGGTGCATGTCCTTCCAACTAGGCAAATGACATAATTTTCAGCAAAAACAACTACTTGAGACTTTTCTTTAAAAATCCTTCTTTTGAGCTTCTTTAAAGCTTGAATTGAATAATCTTATCATATCTCTACACCATTAATCAACTTGCTTATGTTTTGACCAAAATAAAGAGTTTATGCAAAATTCATTAGTAGGTTCATTTTATCATTTAATTTTGACATAAAACTTATTTTGACACAAACAGTTGTAACATAATCAAATCTTAATCAAACATAACATCATCAAGACAAGCAGACAATACTAGCATTCAAGGTCTAGCCTATCTTAATAACATCAAATGATCAGATAATACACATAATCAAGCAATTTAGCATTCCATAACAGTAACATTCATCCTAACAACACAAATGCACATTCACTGATAAACATGCAAACATATCAATCAAATCAATCATGTTAAAACTTTGCACACTAAATCAGTTAAGGCACATAACAGTTAACGTATTCAGTAGCATAATCAGTTGTAACATAATCAAATCTAATTCAAGCATATTCACTGAACATTCATTATGACCTCTAACAAAAATAATCAATTATCACATAGAGGCACATAACTAGGCACACATCCTTAATCAGATTTTATCAGAGTTGATCATTCCCAGAGCTTTCAGAAGAAAGTTGAACCTGGTTCTATCAAGTGGTTTGGTGAATAGGTCAGCCAGATTTTCACTTGTATCAACTCTTTGCATTTCAATGAAACCTTTTTCACTGCAACCCCTGATGAAGTGATGTCTGATTTCAATATACTTAGTTTTAGAATGTTGAATTGGATTCTTAACAGTAAAATATGCAGCAGTATTGTCAATAAGAATAGGGGTGTTCAGAAAATTCAAACCGTAGTCCAGCATCTGATTTTGAATCCATAGAACTTGTGCACAGTAGGCAGATGCAACAACATATTCAGCTTCTGCAGTAGAGATTGAGACAGTAGTCTGCTTTTTGCATTGCCGTGACACTAGCCTTTCACCCAAAAATTGACATCCTCCTGAGGTTGACTTTCTGATCATGTTACAACCATCATAATCACTGTCTGTATATGCAATCAGATCAAAAGATTGGTTCTTTGGATACCAAATTCCTAAGTCTGGTCTTCCCTTCAAATATCTGAATATTCTTTTAACAGCTTTCATGTGGGAGATTTTAGGACTAGATTGGAATCTTGCACACACATATACAACAAACATGATATCTGGTCTTGTTACAGTCAGATACATCAGAGATCAAATTTTGGCTCTATATTCATGTTCATCCATATGCTCCCCCTTTTCATCTGCAATCATCTTTTCTTTGGTGTTCATTGGAGTTGAAGCAGTTTTGTACTCATGACAGTTGAACTTGGTCAAAATGTCCTGCACATACTCATTTTGGTGAATGAAGATCCCTTCAGCTTTCTGTTAAACTTGCAATCCAAGAAAGAAGTTCATTTCTACCATAGAACTCATGATGTACTTGGACTTCATTACCCCTTCAAACTCCATGCACATATGTTCATTTGTAGATCCAAAGATGATGTCATCCACATACACTTGTAACAGAAGCAAGTCTGATCCCTTTCTTTTGTAGAAGAGTGTCTTGTCAATGTCTCCTCTTTTAAAACCATTCTCAAGATGATTATTTGAAAGCTCATCATACCAAGCTCTAGGAGCCTGATGCAATCCATAAAGGGCTTTGTTTAGCTTATACACCCTTTTTGGATACATTGGATCCTCAAAACCTGGAGGTTGAGCTACATACACCTCTTAATCAATCTTTCCATTTAGAAATGCAGACTTAACATCA
This sequence comes from Bidens hawaiensis, assembly GCF_021521415.1. Lineage (NCBI taxonomy): Eukaryota > Viridiplantae > Streptophyta > Magnoliopsida > Asterales > Asteraceae > Bidens > Bidens hawaiensis. The sequence goes on from NW_027491561.1 coordinate 854,461, forward strand.
AGCTGGAACACTTTAATGTTCTTTGAGGCAGCATATGCAAGAAAAATCCTGATAGCTTCAAGTCTTGCAGTAGGAGCAAAGACTTCCTCAAAGTCTATTCCTTCTTCTTGAAGACATCCTAGTGCTACAAGTCTAGCTTTATTCTTAATCACCAAACCCCTCTCATAATTTTTGTTTCTAAAAACCCATTTGGTCCCTATTGCATATCTGTCTATTGGCCTATCAACAAGATCCCACACATGTAGGTCTCTGAACTGTGCTAGTTCCTCTTGCATTGCTTCCACCCAACTATTGTCTTTTAGTGCTTGAGCAATGTTCTTTGGCTCTATTTGGGATAGAAAGCAAGAGTAAAGACAGATGTTTTCAATTTCTGAATGACTTCTTGTGACTCTTTCATGCAAATCTCCAATGATGTTTTCAGAAGGATGATTCTTTTCCACATAAGGACTTCATTACCCCTTCAAACTCCATGCACATATGTTCATTTGTAGATCCAAAGATGATGTCATCCACATACACTTGTAACAGAAGCAAGTCTGATCCCTTTCTTTTGTAGAAGAGTGTCTTGTCAATGTCTCCTCTTTTAAAACCATTCTCAAGAAGATTATTTGAAAGCTCATCATACCAAGCTCTAGGAGCCTGATGCAATCCATAAAGGGCTTTGTTTAGCTTATACACCCTTTTTGGATACATTGATCCTCAAAACCTGGAGGTTGAGCTACATACACATCTTAATCAATCTTTCCATTTAGAAATGCAGACTTAACATCAAGCTGGAACACTTTAATGTTCTTTGAGGCAGCATATGCAAGAAAAATCCTGATAGCTTCAAGTCTTGCAGTAGGAGCAAAGACTTCCTCAAAGTCTATTCCTTCTTCTTGAAGACATCCTAGTGCTACAAGTCTAGCTTTATTCTTAATCACCAAACCCCTCTCATAATTTTTGTTTCTAAAAACCCATTTGGTCCCTATTGCATATCTGTCTATTGGCCTATCAACAAGATCCCACACATGTAGGTCTCTGAACTGTGCTAGTTCCTCTTGCATTGCTTCCACCCAACTATTGTCTTTTAGTGCTTGAGCAATGTTCTTTGGCTCTATTTGGGATAGAAAGCAAGAGTAAAGACAGATGTTTTCAATTTCTGAATGACTTCTTGTGACTCTTTCATGCAAATCTCCAATGATGTTTTCAGAAGGATGATTCTTTTCCACATAAGGACTTCATTACCCCTTCAAACTCCATGCACATATGTTCATTTGTAGATCCAAAGATGATGTCATCCACATACACTTGTAACAGAAGCAAGTCTGATCCCTTTCTTTTGTAGAAGAGTGTCTTGTCAATGTCTCCTCTTTTAAAACCATTCTCAAGATGATTATTTGAAAGCTCATCATACCAAGCTCTAGGAGCCTGATGCAATCCATAAAGGGCTTTGTTTAGCTTATACACCCTTTTTGGATACATTGGATCCTCAAAACCTGGAGGTTGAGCTACATACACCTCTTAATCAATCTTTCCATTTAGAAATGCAGACTTAACATCAAGCTGGAACACTTTAATGTTCTTTGAGGCAGCATATGCAAGAAAAATCCTGATAGCTTCAAGTCTTGCAGTAGGAGCAAAGACTTCCTCAAAGTCTATTCCTTCTTCTTGAAGACATCCTAGTGCTACAAGTCTAGCTTTATTCTTAATCACCAAACCCCTCTCATAATTTTTGTTTCTAAAAACCCATTTGGTCCCTATTGCATATCTGTCTATTGGCCTATCAACAAGATCCCACACATGTAGGTCTCTGAACTGTGCTAGTTCCTCTTGCATTGCTTCCACCCAACTATTGTCTTTTAGTGCTTGAGCAATGTTCTTTGGCTCTATTTGGGATAGAAAGCAAGAGTAAAGACAGATGTTTTCAATTTCTGAATGACTTCTTGTGACTCTTTCATGCAAATCTCCAATGATGTTTTCAGAAGGATGATTCTTTTCCACATAAGGACTTCATTACCCCTTCAAACTCCATGCACATATGTTCATTTGTAGATCCAAAGATGATGTCATCCACATACACTTGTAACAGAAGCAAGTCTGATCCCTTTCTTTTGTAGAAGAGTGTCTTGTCAATGTCTCCTCTTTTAAAACCATTCTCAAGATGATTATTTGAAAGCTCATCATACCAAGCTCTAGGAGCCTGATGCAATCCATAAAGGGCTTTGTTTAGCTTATACACCCTTTTTGGATACATTGGATCCTCAAAACCTGGAGGTTGAGCTACATACACCTCTTAATCAATCTTTCCATTTAGAAATGCAGACTTAACATCAAGCTGGAACACTTTAATGTTCTTTGAGGCAGCATATGCAAGAAAAATCCTGATAGCTTCAAGTCTTGCAGTAGGAGCAAAGACTTCCTCAAAGTCTATTCCTTCTTCTTGAAGACATCCTAGTGCTACAAGTCTAGCTTTATTCTTAATCACCAAACCCCTCTCATAATTTTTGTTTCTAAAAACCCATTTGGTCCCTATTGCATATCTGTCTATTGGCCTATCAACAAGATCCCACACATGTAGGTCTCTGAACTGTGCTAGTTCCTCTTGCATTGCTTCCACCCAACTATTGTCTTTTAGTGCTTGAGCAATGTTCTTTGGCTCTATTTGGGATAGAAAGCAAGAGTAAAGACAGATGTTTTCAATTTCTGAATGACTTCTTGTGACTCTTTCATGCAAATCTCCAATGATGTTTTCAGAAGGATGATTCTTTTCCACATAAGGACTTCATTACCCCTTCAAACTCCATGGACATATGTTCATTTGTAGATCCAAAGATGATGTCATCCACATACACTTGTAACAGAAGCAAGTCTGATCCCTTTCTTTTGTAGAAGAGTGTCTTGTCAATGTCTCCTCTTTTAAAACCATTCTCAAGAAGATTATTTGAAAGCTCATCATACCAAGCTCTAGGAGCCTGATGCAATCCATAAAGGGCTTTGTTTAGCTTATACACCCTTTTTGGATACATTGGATCCTCAAAACCTGGAGGTTGAGCTACATACACATCTTAATCAATCTTTCCATTTAGAAATGCAGACTTAACATCAAGCTGGAACACTTTAATGTTCTTTGAGGCAGCATATGCAAGAAAAATCCTGATAGCTTCAAGTCTTGCAGTAGGAGCAAAGACTTCCTCAAAGTCTATTCCTTCTTCTTGAAGACATCCTAGTGCTACAAGTCTAGCTTTATTCTTAATCACCAAACCCCTCTCATAATTTTTGTTTCTAAAAACCCATTTGGTCCCTATTGCATATCTGTCTATTGGCCTATCAACAAGATCCCACACATGTAGGTCTCTGAACTGTGCTAGTTCCTCTTGCATTGCTTCCACCCAACTATTGTCTTTTAGTGCTTGAGCAATGTTCTTTGGCTCTATTTGGGATAGAAAGCAAGAGTAAAGACAGATGTTTTCAATTTCTAAATGACTTCTTGTGACTCTTTCATGCAAATCTCCAATGATGTTTTCAGAAGGATGATTCTTTTCCACATAAGGAGTTTGTACAATCATATCTGTAGACAAATTTGTGTCAAGATTTGTTTCATTGAGATCTGGTTCTTCAATGATCAAATCAGTTTCTGCATCATGAAATTTTGGTGCTTCATCATTCTGCTGTCCTGAAGTAGATGCACCATTGTTTTCTAAATTCAATCTTTGAAATAGATCTTGAAATCTTGCTGTAGATGCAGCTTCTTCTCCACTTGCTTGGTTGCTTGTGTCACCCTCATTCTGAATTTGATCATTCTGTACATCTTGATTGTCTTGATTGTTCTCAGTATGATCATGTTCAGGATTGTGATTATTTTCTTGATCTTGTTCACCATTGTCATATGAGGGATTCTTCACAAAATTACACTCCTTTTCTTTTCTAGCAACCTTCTTCCATAATTCTTCCAAGTCCAATGATTTCTTCGTTTGCTCTTCAATTTCACTGGTCTTGTAGAAAGATTCATCACAGTCTTCAGGATAAATCTTGAAGGACCTTATCAACTTTTCATGATCAAACAGCTATGCTGCACCATTAACTGTATTGAATTGATTCTCATTAAAAATGATGTCAGATGATTCTATAACACTCAAATAGTCTTTCACATATACTCTATAAGCTTTTGAGTGTGTAGAATATCCAACAAAGAAACAGTCTAGGGATTTTGTTTGAAACTTGTCCAAATAGTCCCTTGTGTTCAGAAGAAAACATTTGCATCCAAAGGGCTTGAAAAACTTGATATAAGGCTTTCTGTTGTGAAATATTTCATATGGAGTTTTATTATGCCTTTTGTTGACAAGTACCATGTTCTGAACATAGCAGGTTGTATTTATGGCTTCAGCCCAAAAAGTGACAGGTAAATTAGCATCAGCTAACATGGTTCTTGCAACTTCAATCAAAGTTCTATTCCTTCTTTCTGCAACACCATTTTGTTCAGGAGTTCTAGGAGCTGAGAATTGTTGTAGTATTCCCTTTTCTACACAAAATTCTTTCATAACTCCATACTTGAACTCAGTACCATTGTCACTTCTCATCATTTTAACTTTCTTATTCAACTTGTTCTCAATCATTGTTACACAACCTTTAATCAACTCTGCGGTCCATCCTTGATACTTAGGAAATAAACCCAAGTATTTCTTGAGTAGTCATCAATGATCACTAGACAATATCTTTTCTTCCCTATACTTGGCACACTCACAGGACCAAAGAGATCCATGTGAAGTAATTAAAGTACTTGATCAATTGAGTTGATAAGCTTTGGCTTATGAGTATATTTGTGTTGTTTTCCTTTTTGGCATGAATCACAATGATCTTCCAATTTGAACTCTCTTGTAGGCAAGCCTATGACATGCTCACCTTTGACAAGTCTATTCATGTTCTTTAAGTTCACATGACACCGTTTCCTATGCCACAATTTTGATTCATTTTTAGTGGATTTGGAAACAAAAGATGCACCTCCTCTTGAAACAGCTTCTTTCATGTTCAATTCATACAAGTTGCCATTTCTTGGTGCCATCATCATAATCATTTCAGGTGGAATCATAAACTCAGGTTTTAAGATGAAACAGTGTGAATCATCAAAACTGACTTTGTATCCCTTATCACACATTTGTGATATACTCAGTAGATTGTACTAAAGACCTTCAACATGAAACACATTATCAAATGAAATTTTTTCATTTGTTAAGATTCCTTTTCCAACAATCTTTCCACCATTTTCATCACTCCCAAAAGCTACAGGACCTTCATACTTTTCTTCATAATTAACAAGAGACCTCTTGTCACAAGTCATGTGCCTAGAACAACCACTATCCATGTACCATATGTCATTCAGAGGAGTGGACTGTTCCTGCACATAAGAAAAAGTTTGATTAGTTGAATGATGAAGTGCAAGTCTTATCAACTTGCAGCTCATCAGATTCAGTTTCAGACACAGCTTGGGAAGCGAGTGTTGTTGGTTCAGGATCTTCATGAGTGAGTTCTATATTGTTTGAATTGTCTGTTTCATAACCACACTCTCTTGGAGTTTTAACAAATGAGGCTGAGCTTGGACAGACTTCTAATGCAGTGTCACACTCCTTCACCACATAGTCTTTCTTCTCAGAGTAGTCTCTCACATCAAGAACTGTCTCAACCTTAGTTTCAGCTTTAGGTTTCCAGAGAAAACCTTGTGGTTCATATCCATGCTTTAACAGAAACTTTTCATCACCAGTGAGTTCTGTTGGTTTCTTTCTAGGATATGCATCTTTTATTCTTGTCTTCTCACTGCTTGATGATCCTTGAGAACTATCAGATTTGACAGATTGAGTATCACTTTTTGGGATTATTCTCAAGGGTTGAGAGCTATTTTTAAAATTTTTTACATGCTTCACTGGAGATTTACCCCTTTTAACAGGTTTGTCCACATGTTTCTTGGCTTTCATTGAATGCCTTTGGCTCTCATTTTCCAGAACTTCCTCTTCAAAAACCTTTCCCATACCCAAATATTTTTCATACTTCATTTTGTAGGCCACAAAGTCTTGTCCATAATTTGTTTCATTTGGGACATGAAAAGGCTTGAATTTGAGTCTTTCATTACAGGAGTCTGTATGATGACCATACTCATCACACTTCTTGCACCAAACCTTTCCTTTGAATATTTCATGTTCTTTTGGTTTTTTGAACCTTTCACTTGGTCTTGGTGAATCAACTCCAATTGTCTTTTTAGATTTTAAACTATCAAAATCAATTGAGAAGGGAACAAATTCAGCTATCCTTATGTCACTTCTTTCTACTTTCCCTTTAACAAAGACAATTTCCCTTAAACTCAAAGGTTCCTCCTCTATGTTTTCCCTTTGTCTTGATTTCCTCTTTTCATATTCCTCCATTGTTTCTACTTCTCCAATGTCAAAGTCTTTAACGCTTGAGAAAATAGGGTAAACTTGAATAAAGTTTTCAACATTCACATCTTCTTTTACCCTTTTCTTGTTGTTTTGTTTTAACTTTTCCAATAATTCTTTGCTTGGAGGTCTCACTGCATTGTAATTTACCTTCTTCTTCTCACATATATCAAAGGACACATGTTCTCTCTATGTTCTTTCATTCTGTTTCTTCATTCTTGATGTGACAGGTGAATACTTTGGAAGTTTTTCAATGGATTCTGGCTTCTTGAATCTTCTTCCTCTTTCAGCAACTTTAATTTCCTCTTCAGTAATTTGATCACTCAAATCACTCAAGTATCTTGATTCAAATCAATTGACCCAAGGTCATCTTCAGAGACTTGAACTCCAATTGACTTTTCTTCTTTCAACTCTTTCTTCAAAACAAACTCTCCTTCTTCACTCACCTCAACATTCTTGTACAAATCTACAAGTTCTTCTTTGTCTTGAAAGACATCTTTGAATTGTTGTAGATATGCATTTCTTTTCTCTTTATCCACTTTTGGCATAAAGTTGTTGTTAAAAGGTGGTGGTACTGCTTTGTACTTGTCTTTTTCCTTAACATGGTTTAGAATTCCACAGATGTTTCCAGTGGAGACTAAGTTCTTCAAGAATTCATTGTCAGCTTGCAGTTTTGTGTTCAACACCTTCTCTTCTATAATCATTTTCTTTAATCCATCAATTTCAATGGTGAAACTTTTCTGGGCTCTGTAACTGTTTACACAGTCTTCTTCCAAACTTTTCATTCTTTCTTCACTCACTAGTTCACTTGCCTCATATGCATTGATGATACTTTGTTTCTTAAAACACTCACTTTCCAGCTTGCCTACTTTCATTTTCAGTTCATTGATAACTTCAGTTAAATCAATAGTAAGAGCAGAATGTACCTGAGGTGATGATCCAGTTTCTTTCTCAATTATGGCTATGAATGCCACATTTGCCCTCTTGATATCATCTGCAATGTCTTCTTCATGATTGCTCCAATCAAAGTTACCTTCATGTTGTATTGTTACAGCAACATTTCCTTGATTTCTGATCTGGTTCTGGTTGGCTGGAACAGTGTTGTTACAGCAACATTTCCTTTGAAGGTTTTGATTGTTGTTTCTCTGAAAACCTTGATTCTGAGGCACTCCTTGATCATGATTGTTCATTTGAGGTTGGAAGTTGTTGAAGTTGGGATTGTAGTTGTTGTTGGGATTGTTGTTGAAGTTGTTGAAGGGTCTCTGCTGATATTGAGTCTGCTGCTGATACTGAGGCTGCTGATTTCTTGGTTGATTTTGAAATTGGTTTACTTGGAAATTTCTTGGCATGTTACATTCTCTTGCAAAATGACCAGGCTGTTGGCAATTGTAGCAAATGTCTTTTGACTTGTCAAAACCAATTCTTTCATTTGGTCCTGATAGGAGTGATCTACCAATCCAGTTGTAAAGCCTCTTGCTTCTAAGAGCCAACATGGCTGCTTGCCACTTCAAATCCATGTCCTCCAAATCATCAGCATCTATCTGCTCAAGATCATCTTGTACTACACTTGTATGAATTAAATTCTTTGCAACAAATGCATTATATGATTCAGTGAACATTGAAAGCAATGCCTGTGTATCACTGCTTTGACCATTTCCACCATTAGTGTGTGGAACATTCCCACTTGCCATAGAGGCAGAATCAGAGTCATCAATCAATTGCACATTGAATCTTTGCTGGTTTCCATGATTACTTGTGCTACCACCAACAAATGATTTTGGAGTTTCAGAATTAAGTTCAACAGGTTCTTCAATGATAGGAATCTGCTGCTGATTCTTGGTAGTCAGATTACCCATAGGTGCAATCAATGCACTTGAAACATTGAAGCAGGGTCTTTTCTCCTTTATCATCTCATTCTCTATCATCTATATCTCTGCAGCTTGAAGAAAACACATTACATCATCAACTTTTAGTTCATTGAAGTTGTGCTTTGTAAGAATGAACTTGCAGGCAGTATACCATTCCTTTGGCATAGAGTTAAGCAGCTTGGTATTGAGGCCAAAGTCAGTCATGACATAGTCTGTGGTTCTGAGATCATTCACAATTGCTAAGAACCTCTCCAGAATAGATTTCAACCTTTCTCCTTCTTTATACTTAAATCTTTCTAGCTGCTGCTTCAATCTCTGCTTCTTAATGTTTTTGAGCTCAACATTTCCCTCAAACATTTCAAGTATTGCATCATACATTGCCTTGGCATTGGGATGATGTGCAACCTTGGTAAGTATTTCCCAAGATAGACCTAGCATCAACATAGCTAAAGCCTTGTCATCAACCTTTCTTATCCTTTCTCACACAGCAGCAGTTGCTGCTGGATTTGCACCTTCTTCAACTTCCCCTTGTGGACCAATCTTGATGGAGTTCCACATATCAACATCATTGTAACAAACAGTTGCTTTAAAAAAGACCTTCCATTTAGTGAAATTTTCCTGTCCATACAATTTAGGAATCTTGTTAGTAGACACCTCTTGTTCCTCGTAACCAGACATTTTGAAAAATCAAGAGTAGTTTCTTTCTAAAAACAGAGTTTAAAAATAATCAGATCTAAAAACCGATTGTTCAGATCTGAGATGTCTGATGCGATAAGAACAAGATTTATGTATAAAGATTAAAACTTTAATCAGAACAAGGAAGAGAAAACACCAAATGATTGTAGATCTGGAAGAAAAATGAAGAACAGAGCTGTTGACTCACTTTTCAATGTAACAGTGGTCTGCTTACATCATTCTTCTTCAAATCTTCAATCAGCAACGATCTTTCCAAAATAGCAGCAAATGGCTCTGATACCACTTATCTGGTCCCTGATTTCAGCTGGATCTTACTTAATCATGTCATAACTCACACAAATAGATGTGTCGACAAGCGAGTTAATGACGGGTTGCTATATTTAGAAAGACGACCGTTTGTTAAAGGCGGAATCAATAACAAACATACGGTTGCTTAATTAGTATTCAAAGGTAACCAACACAAGATTCACTCAAAATATTTCCATTCATATAATATTCATCATACAAATTGGATAATCAATTTAGGGTTTCTTGAAGGAGGGTTTTTCCGTACGTATCCTAGGACAGCCGTCACTTTCAAGAAAAATATTCTTTCTTATCCAAAAGTGTAAAGGCTTAATCCGTAGCTGATCCGTAGGCGGCGTGCCAAAAAGCATCCTATTGTTGGTGCATGTTTTGTAACAGATGATCTTTTGTATTTGTTAGAATTGAGAGCAACGGTCAAAGGGGAGTCTGTTGGTGCATTTTGTGACCGTCGCTATGCAATTCTGATCAGCGGAAATGAAGTACGAAGTTAGAACAACTTCGCCATAGGCGAAGTTATAACAACTTCGCCATAGGCGAAGTTGTAACAACTTCTGCCATAGGCGAAGTTAGAACAACTTCGCCTTAGGCGAAGTTATAACAACTTCGCCTACAGGCCCAAGCCCAAGCCCGCGAAGTTGTGTATCTATATATAGGTGTGTCTTGTTTAGAGTTGGGAATCCAGAAAATTAGTGTATTGTGTGTCCAGTTCAAGTAGCTAGAGAGAAACCGAGAGGGAGAGTCGTGTGGGACGGCCCGAGGTAGAGCTCACCTCGGGTCGGCCGTCATTTGTTTTCATGTTTGGTGTGTAACGAGTTATGATTATTATATGAAAGGATCTGTAGATTCGTTTATCCCGTTCTTGTGTTTGTTCGTGTGTTTATGAATGTGTAACCGTGTTCTTCGTCTTCTACACCATTAAACGAGTCTAGGAGGATTCCGCACTCCTAGACCTCGTGCGGATCTCGCATCGATCGGCGACGCCCCGGGGGGACTTACAAGTGGTATCAGAGCCTTAGGCTCTTATGCTATGGTTCGAGATCTGCGTTTTGGTGTTTCTGGCACGTTTCTGATGCGTTTTTGGCCGAAAAGCCGCCGCAGGCTAAGTTATGGGGTTCAGGCGAAGTTGTCGCTTAAATTTTAGGGTTTAGGCGAAGATATAAGGTTAAGCGAAGTTGACTTTAGGCGAAGTTAAAAAAAAAAAAAAAGAGTTTTCGTCTGTATGGCCAGGTGTACGCGATTATTGTGAGACCGAAGACGTTGTTTAGTCAACGAGTGAAACTTGTTATCTCTTGGTCTTACGTGTGAGCAAATACGTGTCAACTCTGGATATGGAGTTGAGGTTGTGAATGGGATATTGATTGAAACTGGATATTGACACATATTTGGGTGTTTGTGGGCAATGAAATTGTTGTTGTTCGAGGTTGACCAACTGAAGAAAGTCAAATTGAACTGAAGGTTTTTGTCATTACTGGATTGCGGTCAGAGCATATTATTTATGTTATTTTCAAGGCATTCGAGAATTGGATCCTGAAACGTGATGCTTATTTATTAAAGTGAAAATTCTGGAACAAATTGGATTTAATCGGGAATTAAAGTGTTTATGTTCTTGATCGTTATCCCTGGTGATTGAAGATGCTTCAGATTAATTAATGGTCATGTGTGTTAGATTCTGTCAAGGTGGTTTTGTGATGAAATTGATCACTTGATGTTGAGTAGTTGAAGATTAAACCTTATCGTATGCCGACGTGTTGGTGAAGTTGTGGAGGGAGCCCAACTTCACGTGTTGGTGAAGTTAGAAGAACTTCACGTGTTGGTGAAGTCAGAAGGACTCACGTGATTGGTTGAGATGATCAATTAGGCACGGGGATGCATGCATTTCAAAGACCTCAATCTATATAGTCGGAGAAGCTTACACTGAAAGGGAGATCTGATATGGAAGACGCTGGGTGATTGGTAGATTTGTGAAGCTACAAGACAGTTTCAGACACGGCTGGTTGAAGAGCAAACAGAAGATCATCAGTTAAGATGGAGTCTGTTGGTGCATGTTTTGTAACAGATGATCTTTTGTGTTTGTTAGAATTGAGAGCAACGGTCAAAGGGGAGTCTGTTGGTGCATTTTGTGACCGTCGCTATGCAATTCTGTTCAGCGGAAACGAAGTACGAAGTTAGAACAACTTCGCCATAGGCGAAGTTATAACAACTTCTGCCATAGGCGAAGTTAGAACAACTTCGCCTTAGGCAAAGTTATAACAACTTCGCCTACAGACCCAAGCCCAAGCCCGCGAAGTTGTGTATCTATATATAGGTGTGTCTTGTTTAGAGTTGGGAATCCAGAAAATTAGAGTATTGTGTGTCCAGTTCAAGTAGCTAGAGAGAAACCGAGAGGGAGAGTCATGTGGGACGGCCCGAGGTAGAGCTCACCTCGGGTCGGCCGTCATTTGTTTTCGTGTTTGGTATGTAACGAGTTATGGTTATTATATCAAAGATCTGCAGATGTGTTTATCCTGTTCGTGTGTTTGTTCGTGTGTTTATGTATGTGTAACCGTGTTCTTCGTCCTCTACACCATTAAACGAGTCTAGGAGGATTCCACACTCCTAGACCTCGTGCGGATCTCGTATCGATCGGCGACGCCCCTGGGGGACTTACACTATTTATAGGCCTGCCAACCTAGGATAGCTGTCATTCCTTCTAGAAACCCCAAACGTAAATACATATTCAAATTACATAATCATAAAATATTCTAAGTGTAAAACAAGTCTTCCGGGTAGGCTTTGCATCAATCTTCATTTTCCGAGTAGGCTATGTACTCTACCATCCTTCACAACTTGGTAAAACATAGAAGTGTGCCCGGGATCAGTTTCCGGGTAGACTTTAGTTGAAGAGTATTTTACCAAGTAAAATACTCACCGGGTAGACTTCAGTCTTCTTGACTTTACCAGACTTTGCTCGACAAATCCTTACGAGCAACCTTGTTCTTCAATGGTCCAATTCAACTCTTTGCTATAAAATAACTTATTAGCAAAGTTTACTCGGGAGTATTGTTCCTTTCTTGAGTTGAACCTTGCCCGACATTACTTAATGATATTCTTTTCAATCATCAAGCTTGCTTGGACTACTATTATTAATGAATACCTTGCCCGGTCTTCCAATCACTTGGCTTCATGGACTTGGTTAGCCGAAAGCTTACTCGGAAATGAACCCTACTTGGCTATGAAGAACATACTTGCTTGATAAAGTGAACCTTGCTCGGATTTACATAAACTAGTGAACCTTGCCCAGCAATGCACTAATTTGCAAACCTTGCTCGGATATCCACTAAAGAAGACTACTTGAAGATAACCTTGCCCGATAGGCAAAATATCGTACCCGACTAAGTAAAAGCTTGCTCGGAGGTCTAAGATGTGCCCGGATCCATACTTAGCGAATTCTGAGGAGGTTGAGAAGATTCCAATCTTCCATATACTTCATTTTGGTCAAATATTTGACTCAACAAAGCATTCTCTCTACACACTAGCATACTTTGTAATCTCGATCATATACTCCACCGCAATTGTAATCACCTTTTTATTATCAATATACTTGACGGTGATAGTTTTCACCGTCCGGGGGTTTTTTGTGCCGGAGACCAATATAATCATATACTCATCGACCAAAGGTTACCTTGTTGATCCTTGAGTGAAGTGACTTGACCAAAGATTAGCTTATTAATCCTTGACCGACGTCATTTCTCCAAAGATTACCTCGATAAGTTTTGACCGAAGTAAAACTATATTGGTTAAGGGCTTTTCCCTCGTGATCAAACCTTTGTGTTCATTAATCTCACGCTTACACACTTGTCGTTATCGAGTCAGCACCTTACCTCACATAACAGATTTGGATACTTGATCCTTAGTTGATTTTTGTCCAAAACAATAATTAACCACTTTAAAGGCTCGTATGCTGTTAAAGGTGAGAAACTAATGAAATATTTAGATGTTGTGAAGGAGTTATCGAAATCCTTCGACATATTTAGTATTACACAGGTACCGAGGGAAGAAAACGTTGGGGCAGACGCCTTAGCAAACTTAGCCCCATCTCTAAAGATTCCCGAGGATTTGAAAATCTCAATAATCTACATTCTCTCGCCAGCGATAGGAGAACAGGAAGTTGGAGAGATAACAAATGACAAAGAAATCGTGCTCTGGGATCCTTTATCCTCAAATAACAAAGGATCATGGATCCATCCTATCAAGAACTATATTCAGACTGGAGAAATTCCAGCCACAGAAAATCCCAAGTCCTTCAAACTCAAGGTATCCCAGTATATTTTATTAAACGATATGGTATATAGAAAGTCTCTTGCAGGTCCGTATTTGAGATGCATTGAGGATCCTGAGATCCAAGAAGTACTCAAGGATTTTCATGAAGGAGATTGCGGCAATCACACAGGTGGAAGAGCATTATTTTCCAGGATACTTAGAACTGGATACTTCTGGCCAACAATGAAGAAGGATGCAGTGGAGTATTCAAGGAAATGTGATGCTTGTCAAAGACACGCGAACATCCTTCATCAGCCAGCGGAGCCTCTATATCATATATCCTCCTCATGGCTTTTCATGAAATGGGGTATGGATATTGTAAGCAAGCCACCAAAAGCACCAGGTGGAAAGGTCTTTATGCTTGCTATGACTGACTACTTATCCAAATGGATTGAGGCAGAAGAATTTGTACATGTCTGAGAAAGGGAAGTAATATCTTTTATTAAACGAAATATTATAACAAGATTTGGTATTCCCACTGAAATTGTTTGTGACAATGGTTCCCAGTTTATCGGGAATAGAACCACTAACTTTTGTGACAGTTGGGGCATCAAAATGATCACTTCCACTCCGGTTCACCCTAAAGCCAATGGTCAAGCAGAGTCTAGCAACAAAATCATCATCAACAATCTAAAGAAGAAGCTAGGATCCAAGAAGGGAAAATGAGCTGAAGAACTTCCTTATGTTCTTTGGGCAGATAGGACCACGCCCAAAAATGTGACAGGCCAGACACCCTTCTCTTTGGTGTTTGGGTTGGAAGTTGTGATCCCTACAGAAATGGTGGTTCCTACTGCAAGAACGAGCATCCGTGATCCTGAAGCCAATGAAGAAATCCTTCTTGAAGACTTGGATACTATAGAAGAACTCAGAGACCTAGAGAAAATCAGAATGACAGCTTATCAACAAAGGGTAGCTGGGGCATACAACAAAGATATCAGAATCAGAAGATTTCAAGAAGGAGATCTAGTGTTAAGGAAAGCCTTCCAAAATACAACAAATCCGGCTGATGGGAAGCTAGCGCCCAAATGGGAAGGACCTTATCAAATTGAGTCGGAAGCAGGAAAGGGGGCATATCATTTGCTCACAATGGAAGGCAACAGGTTACCAAGAGCATGGAATGCCATCCACTTCAAGAAATGTTTTTTCTGATCAGGATCCATTATCTATAGAGGATATATTATCCTTAAAGGACAAAGGATCCCAAAATTGGTAATATTTATCTGATTTCTTATCCTTTTCAAATCTTATTATTAATTTAAGGATAATGTATTATTAACATTTATCTTTTCCAAGTTTTTAAGTAACAATGTAGATTCAATAAGAGGTTCAATGTCTAAGAGGTTGGCCACCTCTCCTTTACATTTGAGGTACTATCTTATTTCCCTTGGCCTAGCCCACGTTTGGATATGACCCCCGATGGTCATATCCCCTACGGTTTAAAGGTTTTCACCTTTCTCACGATAGCCAGTTGCGCACGCTATCCGATGTATAGTCCGGGGCAGCGGGACCAGTACACGCTTAGTGGCTGACAATTTCATTGTCTCCGGCTATATAGAGGATCCTACGATTTATGGTAGACGTACCATACCACCGGTTTATAACGTTTTCACGTTATCTCACGTTTGGGCTAAATCCCGGTTTAGGCGAGTCCCCAGTTGACATCTGTATCTTTGGGCCAGTCCCCAGTTTGGGCTTGTCCCCAGTTTAACACCAGTTCACGGGCTTGTCCCCAGATTACACGGGCTTGTACCCAGTTACACGGGCTTGTCCCCAGATTACACGGGCTTGTCCCCAGTTGCACGGGTTTGTCCCCAGAATATTTATTGGGCTTGTCCCCAGTTTAATGGGTTTGATCCCAATTAATAATATGAATTATTTGCAGCAGAATCCCTAAGTTCTTTTTGAAGATCAAGAAACTAAGGATCCGGGAACCTAAGGCTGTTCCTTTACGGATCAGTAAGAGTTCGATACTTCTGGTAACTTAGGTTTATCTAGACCTTCTGGTATGATCTCTGTTAGTTAACTTATGTATAATATTTGTTGCAATAATTTTGGGTATTTCAGTTTAAAAAGCTATTCTCTTAAAGTTATTTGATTACTAAAATTTTTATCTATTTTAAGGATACTTTATCCTAAAATTTGCCCTTTGAGGGAATTCTCTTATATAAATTTTATCAACTAATAAAGATGTTTTATCCTAATATTTGTTATTTTAGGATATCTTATCCTGAGTTATTTTCTTAAGGATCTTTTATCCTGTAAATCTTTTACTTGAAATTATTTTTCCAAACTAGTAAAAATGCTAAAGTTATATCTAACAAATATTTGAAAATAAACAACAAGTAAATAGTCAAAAGTTTTCAATTATTATTAATCATAAGTCACCTGGACTTAACCAAAAGTTTTAACCCGGACTTCACCGTTCAAGATATGAACCATCCACCCGGGTTAAACAGATGTTACTAGCTGTTCATGATTTGCAGGGAGAATAAGAAGTTTTGGATATATAGCTTGAAGGGAAGTTCTCGAAATCTATAGATATATGATAATTATATCTAGCTTGTCCATCTTATCTGTTTTTGCAGGAAGTCTGAATTCAAAGGCAAAATGACAGCTGTGATCTTATCACACCCGCCATTTTTGGGGCAATTGTTAGGGCACGAAAATTTGACTATGTGGATACGTTATCCTGACATATGTTCTAGGATTAGTTATCCTTAGACAGATCCTGTCAGGATCAAGGATCCTCAGTAGTTGGTATTACTAACGATTGTTTCTCATGTGTAGGTTAATATTTGATAGGTATAACAGCTATAGGACTTGATCTACCTAATATTTCGCTACAAGGCACCTGCAGTACGTGGTCAACTGGCTGTAACACGTTTAGTAGGGATAATGGCGGATTTATAGGACTTCTTGTTGACTCACAAATAGCTGAGTACTGAGGATATGTTATCCTTGAAGACATGTCTGGATCAATTATCCTTCTGAAGAGTTCCAGAGCTATGTATAACGGCTGTATGACCAAGTCTACCTAAACTTTCGCTACAAGACTCCTTTATGCATGTGGTCAAAGTTATGGGAGCAGCTAGTGGAGTAGTTCCTTAAAAATAGGACTTTAGTTATTATTTCTTTTCTTTATATACTGAGAATATGATCGATTAGGATATCATTCATCACATGTACTTACACACACACTAGAGCAGAAGCAAGCATTCTCTCTACACACTAGCTAACTTTGTAATCTCGATCATATACTCCACCACACTTGTAACCATTTTTTATTTATCAATATAATTGACGGTGATAGTTTTCACCGTCCGGGGGTTTTTTGTGCCGGAGACCACGATAATCACATACTCATCGACCAAAGGTTACCTTTTTGATCATTGACTAAAGTAATTCGACCAAAGATTATCTTATTAATCCTTGACCGAGGTTATTTTACCAAAGATTACCTTGATAAGTTTTGACCGAAGTAAGACTATCTTGGTTAAGGGCTTTTTCCCTCGTGATCAAACCTTTGTTTGCACCAATATTACGCTTATACACTTGTCGTTATAGAGTTAGCACCTTACCTCACATAACAGATTTGGATACTTGATCCTTAGCATATTTTGTCCAAAACAATTTGGCGCCCGCCGTGGGGCAATTGGTGCTATAATCCGTATTATTCTCATCAATTCTCATTTTTTCATACCCTATACCCTTGCAATGGCCTCTCAATCCACCTCTGCATCGTCAACTATGTCGTCTTCGGTTTCTCTCTCCTAAAGGACCTTGCCGCCGATGCCTCCGCCAATCACGAGAGCACCAAAGGCTGCTACTTCTGGGAGCAAGACACAAATACCAGTCTTCCAGAGCTCGAGAACAACGGCTGCTACTTAGGAGGTAAACTCTAACAATGACATTTCCTCTATGTGTTTGTAGGTGAAAGCATATATGGAACAACAGAACAAGACCAACCAAAGGATCCTGCGTGAGATCGAAGACATCCGAAAATCCAAGAGGCCAGCAGAGGATCTCACCCCCCTGATGCCTAGGATGCTGGATTTCACCAGTCTAGGATCCCTGGCTCAACTTCCGCAAGGATCATCCATCCTTCAACAAGGATCCTTGGGTCCTCAGACTCAAGGATCCTCAGCCTTTCAGCAAGGATCATCCATCCTTCAACAAGGATCCATTAGTCCTCAAACTCAAGGATCCTCAGCCTTTCAGCAAGGATCATCCATCCTTCAACAAGGATCCATGGGTCATCAGATCCAATGATACTTGAATTTCCAGCAAGGACCATCTAGCTCCAGCCATGTGTCGATGGGTCAACCAATGCAGAGTTCCTCGATGTTCCAAAGGGGATCAGGGATGCTTCCGCCAGGATCCTCCGGGATCCCTTATCAAGGATCCTTCTTTCAGGATCAAGGATCCTTTGGATCCCATCATCAACGGTCTTCCGAAGTCCATGATGGGGACATAATCCCCATGCAGACCATAGCATCTGGAGGACCCACTCCGATTGCTGACTCCTCTTATCCCATGGCGGAGCCTTTATTTTGGCGGATGTATTCGATAATCATCCCCTGGAGGAGCCTTATTTTGGCGGGTGATTTCGATAATCATCCCATGGCAGAGCCTTATTTTGGTGGGTGATTTCGATAATCATCCCCTGGAGGAGCCTCATTTTGGCGGGTGATTTCGATAATCATCCCACGGCGGAGCCAATTTTGCCAATACTTGTCATCTTTCCTTGTATGTTGATGACGTGTTATTTGGCGGGAAGGGGTGAATTAAATGCAAGTCAGTGAAACGATGGTTTAACGTGACAGTTTGACGACGGTTGCCCTTCAGTGCAGCTTTTTCGCCTGTGTCAGACGAGTGGGCGAGAATCCCGGTGACACGCCCAGCTGTAACACATTTTTACTGTCAGTTTGTTATCGTGTCACCTGGCGATTGGACCGCGTGTCTTTCATCCTTTCTGCACCCCTTCCCTTCATTAATTGCGATCAGTATAAAAGGACGGGATACTCCGTTTGGATTTCATTTCTCATCCAAGTTTGCATATTTTCCACCCTTTCTTCGTCGAATCCTTTGCTTCTTTTATGGCTGAATCCTCTCATTCTTCCAAGGAGAAGAAGAATAATACAATGGAGTTTGTCGGTTGTCGTATGGCTCTCGATGACTTTGATGACCGTCGTTTGAGACAATCAAAAACCTAATTATTCTAAATAGTTTATGCAAGTAGGGTATCGTATCACAAGGAGTATGTGGTCAATGTATTCATGTAACAGATTTCTAATTATGAAGTAACTGATTTTTAGTGCTTATCACACAAGCAATTTTAGTAAATGTAGAGAACTAAGCAACGAACAAATAAACGAGTTGTAAGCAGTTAACAAAGCAAATCAGACCCGGGAATTCAAGTAAGCAACCAACAGTATCTCATGCAACCTAACAGATTAATTATTAACGATTAACTGACAACTGATCAATCAGACAAAACCTTAGACATCAACAATTACTTTACACACGGCACTGGTTATCAAACAGTCATTGCCAGTGTGACTCAGTTAAGGGCAATTGTATGTTTTATTGTTCAAACCAACGTAAACCTAAACCGACCGAACACATAGAAATACCAAACATCAATAATCATATATCAACCATCAATAATAATACACAAGTATTCTTAATCACATGAGAAAAACTGTAAAAGGTTACAAACTATACATCCCGGGTGCGATTCTATGAGATAAGCCGAGCCTTGACATCATTGAATCTTCGATATGGATGATAGGAATCATACGTAGGGTCTTGGCACGAGCTAGGATAGTGAAAATCCCTTCTTGGACTGCTGGAATCGCCTCTTGGTCGTCAAACGGAGTTAGGGTTCTTTTTCATGAATAATATGCTTAAAACCTAATTTTCCCGTCTTTTATGTCCATCGCGATACGCGATGGCCATATGACCATCCCACCGCGTATCGCAACCTAAGAAAACCTCATTTTCATATTCCACTCGTCGAGAAACCCAAAATTCATATATTATGGCTCCCGTAACTCATTTTCTAGCTCAGGATATGCTCGTTTTACTTCAAGGCCGCGTTTTGTCAAACCATCTTGTTCAGTTTTAGCATCGGCTTATGATTTCTCATCCATACTCTTCCCGAATCCTTGTAACCCTTCCCAAGACATCAAATCATGCTTCAGTCTTCCCGAGATATCATTCCATACTCGTACAGGTCTCTAATTTGGCATCTTTAATGATCAATGAACTGAAATACAAAAGCACTTATGAAGTACCAAAGTTCTAACAATATATTCAACAAAACTACATAATTAATACACTATATATATACAAAATACCCAACCATCAGACTTCAATAATATGGTCAAGGTGTATGGCCTTGGACCTGAGTTCGAGCTTGAGTTGCCCCGTTTGGGTCATACGGCTCGACAAGCTTCAACCGGCAAGTTGTCGTGTATAAGGAGTATTTTCTTTTGAGCAACTTTCGTTTGCCCATCACCCAATTTTTTTTGGGTGTGTTGGATGCGTTTGGGCTGCACCTCAGCGAGATTCATCCACTCGGAATGGCTCGCCTTCGCCATTTCGAGTACACTTGTCATTGCCTCGGCATTACGCCAACGACTGACAAGTTATCGGCCTTTTATCGGTGGCGTTTCTCCCAAGGGTGGTATAATTTGTTTACCCGTCCTGGCGCCAAGACCATTTCCTTAGAGGCACCACAGAGTTTGCACGAGTGGAAGAGCCTTTTCTTCTATGTTTCTTCGCGCGTGGTTCCGCATGCTATGCATTTTATGGATGTGAAAGAGCTTGCTGAGCCTAAGCTGGTCCCCTATTCTGGGACGGAATGGTTCACCACTTTACAGGTCAGCCTTTCCCCACTCCGTCATTACTCAGAGCGCGCGTTGTTGCTATTTGGCATGAGTCGTATTTGGAAAGATACGACGAAGGTGTCGGTTATCCATAACGGTGGCCAAGGTTAGTATATATGTTTTTTCTTTTTTTTTTTAAATCTAACGCCTGTCTTTTTTAGAGGTGGAGGATCCCATGCTCCTCCTGCAACCCGCGCCTGAGGGTGCCAAATTGTTGCGGTGTAGGGAGTTAGGTCCCCGCGAGGAGCCAATCCTTGCGAAGACTACCCCCAATTTCGTGTTTCCTCTTCCTACGGGGCAATCATTGCCTCCACGACCGCCACCGCCTCCCAATTTCGTTAACCCACGGGATAGTAAGCCTTTAAACATTTTATGTTATAAAACTTTTTTGTTTGCTCGTTTCCTAATGTTTGACTTACATTTTGCAGATAAACGATCTAACATTGCGCGCCTTCCTAAGTGCAGTGGTAAAGGCACACAAGGAGGTGACGGGGAGATGGTTGTGTCCCCGATAGATGCCACCGAGAGAAATGCCGTGGATGATGATGACAATGTCGTCCTCATCTCCACCGTTCCATTTGGGTCTCCCATATCTTCGTGGTAACATTACTAGGCCCGTTTGGTTCCTACGTTGGCGGTGCGTTTTCCCCAGCCGCCTTCGCACAGGCTTCTGTTGGCTTCTCTTTGCCTTCAGTCTTCGCAGCCTGTGACTGCTGTGTCTGTCTTGGACACAAGTCTGATTGCCACTACTCCAATTTTGGTGGGTACAGATCTTGTGTCTTCTGCAGCCACAGCTTCTGGAACTGTTGTGGATACGAATTTCGTATCTACCAGTTCATCTTCTTCCTCCTCAGTCGGTGGGACGTTCACTGTTCCACACCATCTGGATTCCACCCCTGTGGTTAATGAAGAAGATGAAGAGGTACGTCGCCTCTTCAAGAAACCTCGCCTTGGTGAATTCGTGAAGATTAGCAGTCTGGTCAAATCGTCAGGTATAATGTTTATAGTTGGTCACGTATTCTCTTACGCAACCTATATTTTGTTTAACTTTTCTTGTGTCCATGTTACAGGGGCTTTGGCGATTTCTTCATCGACTGCTGCTTCCACGGTTTCTGCTGTTGCTTCTTCGCTGGCGGCTGTTTTTGCCAGTTTGCCGATGATGACAAGCGTTGGTGACTTGTCGGAGGCGACGCCTGCTGTACGGATGTTGAGTTTGCCGATGTTGACGGGTGTGGTTGGCCCGTCTGAGGCCGAAACCATTGTGTCGACGATGCCTGTGTCGGCGGATACTACTATTCTGTCCGCTCCTCAGTCAACGGCGTCGGCTGATCCGATGAAGGCAATTATGGACGATTTGCCTAAGGTTTTTTCTAGCGAGTCAGCGGGTGTGTCATTTGCTGAATTCATGATGTCCAAACAGTCCTCGCCAGACAAGGTTTATATCCTTGACGGCGACGAGGCTTTGCCGCCGTCTTCTTTTAATATTGGGACGACAATACACGGTAAATTTTTTTATTTTCGTGGTAGCAGTGGTGGCGGCTTGAGTAGCGGGGTGTTAAGTGTAGATGCGGATCCCCGTGATTCCGTGGAGGTGAGCCAAATTTTTCGTCCTCGATAAAAGGTTACTCGTGACGCCAATTTTGAAGACCCAGCCACTTGTACAGATTTTTTGGAACATATTGTTCCTCCAGGCGAGCGTATTGCTCGCAAAATTCAGCCTCGAAATAGTTTGTATTCTGACGCCGCCTTTCATCACGTCCAGTCTCTCTCCAGTTTCGCAGAGTTGATGTGCGAAAATCATGCTCTCCATGAGGAGAAGATCGAGGCAAGTGTCACGATGAGAGAGATGGAGAAGTCGGTGAAAAATACTGAGGCTGCCGCCTAGAAGGCGAGTAAAGAAGCAACAGAGCACCTCCAGGCTCTGACTGTTGCTGAAGAGAAACTGACGAAAGTTGAGGCAGATTTGGCGGAATCTGTCCATGAGCGTGTTGCTCGCTATAAAGAGTTTCAGGCTGCCTGCAAGAAGTCTAATGCTGATCTTGTTGATGCGAGTAGCCGTGCTCTTTCTGCTAAGGAGGCTTCCGTCAAACTCGAGGATGAGAACGCTGCTTTGCGCAAGCTGATGTACATAGAAATATACATCTTTTCGGCATCAAATAATCTCTAAAAACTGCAATTTCTATCCAATAACATAGCATAAAAGGCTACTTATCATAATAAAACATAATTTCAAGTGAAACCAGACCCCAAACGAAGAAACGAGCAAAAAGACGAAGAAAAACAGAAGAAAACACAAGAAAACAAAGAAACACGCCCTCGTGTCTCAAGAAACACGCCCCATGTTTCTGACACAAGAAAAGACAAAATCTGAGAAACAAAAACACGGGGCCGTGCTCAGCATGCACGGGGCCGTGGACGGAAATGCAGAAAGGACAAAGAAGAATTGAGCACATGTCACAAAAAACCACAGAGCCGTGCCTGCTAACCACGGGGCTGTTGCCACCTCACACAAAAGACAAAACAAATCTGGCACATGTCATAAATGTACACGGGGCCGTGCTCATCATGCACGGGGCCGTGCCTCATCAACCAGATTGCCTATAAATAGTGGCTCATGTTGCATTCATCAAGTATGCCTTGAAAAGAATCCTCTCCGGTTTTCACTTATAAAAACACACACTAACACTCACCTTGAAGATCTAGTAAAGAGTTTGAAGGTTTGGAGGTTATCACCGCTAATCATCATCATCAACCATCATTACCATCATTAAGAAGAAATATTCATCTACATTTGGTTAGATTGTTTCAATTTTAATCATGTATTTGTTATTATCAATCATCTTAATATCTATCATTATGCTCATTATGAGCTAAACTCCTTTTACCATCTAAAATCTATCAAAATGCTTTGTTTTACTTGATAATTAATCAAGACATGTGATGTAGTCTAGTAAAGTATATGGTTATATTACAATTATCTTTTGATGCGAAATGTTTCACCATCTTAAATCACTAATTCAAAGTTGGTAGTTGTCAATCTCATTGGCAATCGTTCATGATCGATTCATGTTCTTGAAAGATAGAAATACTTTGATACATTATCGAAACATGGATCCTTATATTGTACTTAGAAATGATGAGATATAAGTTATGGTGTATTTTTCTAAACCTTGGTAATCCGAAAATGGCTTTGCTTAGGATATCAAATTAGTTAAAGAAACCATATGTTAACGGAATGTGTAATTATAACATACTTAAATCAACCAAGGGTAGGTTGTGTGATGAACTACAACCACCCGAAGTTGTTAGAATTGGTATTCGAGAAATTGAAGTCAATCCTAATCTTTCTACTTTACGAAACTACTTGCCAACTTAAATTGACATTATTGAGATGGTATGACATTAGGAAATGGTGGACTTTAAAATGCGCATACCATCTCCTTAGTGCCAAAGATGCTCACTTAAGGTTTAAGGAGCTATCTATCATATATTACTACGGCAAGTTTTTCACATGTCTACATATTAATTATCAACTCTAAAATGGAGTGGATTCTTGATCTTAGATGGTAACCTTCGCATAATTCAACAACTCGTTTGGAATTTCTTGTCTTGGTCACCTATATATTATATATATAAGTATTTACATTTTATAAAAAGTTCAAAAATTAACCCCAAAATTACTAAAACCTCCGATTGTAGTAAAACAACGATTTATTATTAGAAACATTTGTGTCCACGGATCGATACTTGGTTCTTACCAATACTATTCTACATATACGATAGGTACACTTGCCTATTTTGTGTGTGTTTAGTCTTTGCAGAAATCACTTTTATAAATTTAAAACACGATCTTGTGCAAAAGCAAATCATTCCATCCATCATATTTTATACTACTACACGCACACACGCATCAAAGTTTTTGGCGCCGTTGCCGGGGACACGGTATGTTTCTAAGAAAGATCCAAGTTTTAATTTAATCATTGTCTATAATTGTACAAAGTTTTAACTTCTATTTTATTTTGTTTACCTTTTTTATATTAAATACTAAAATATATAATTTTTCGGCTAGCCTACTTTTTATCTTTATTTACCTTACCTTACTTTAGCTTAATTAATTTAAACCTTAGTTTAATTTAGTTTAAAAATAACATAGCATAACTCGTAGTATAATATTAGACTAACTTAGACTAACTTTAGCTAACTTTTACTCTAGTGTTTACTTTTGATTTATTCCCATGAATGTCCTCTACTTCTGAGCCTGAGCTTGTTTCTTCAATTTCTGAACCGGAACGACGCTTTCATCAACGAACTCGTAAACAGACTACAGAAACCGCAGAAGCAATCAAAGACGAATCAGTAGACGCCACCACATCAGGAGAAAATCAAACCGAAGAAATGATGGCGGCCCAGAACAATGAGCCGAACATGAGCCAGTATGCCAAGCCATCTCTCGAAGGCTACGGAAATGGAGTGGCTCCACCTGAAATCACTGAAAATTTTGAAATCAAATCTAGCACCATTCATATGGTGGAAAATTCAGTTCGATTTCATGGTCTCCTCGACGAAGACCCTCTTTCTCACATATCTCGATTCTTACGAATCTGCGGAACCTTTAAAATCCAAAACTGTTCGGAAGATCAAATCAAACTCAAACTCTTTCCTTTCTCTCTGAGAGGCCAAGCCCTAGAATGGATAGAATCTCTTTCCTCTTGTTCCATAACCACTTGGGACCAGATGGTTGAACAGTTCATCCTCAAATATTTTCCGCCCGATAAAACTGCCAAATACCGAGCCAGCATTACCGGATTCCGGACCGATGATGATGAGTCGTTACACGCAGCATGGGAAAGATACAAAAGTCTTCTGAGAAGATGTCCACACCATGGACTGAGCATATGGTTACAAGTACAAACTTTCTTTGACGCACAATCCAGTCAAAACAAACAGGCCATCGACCAAATCGTTGGTGGAGACCTGGGATCCAAATCACCTAACAAAGCATTTGAAGTTCTGGAGAAGGCCGCAAAGAAGAGTTTCGCTTACAACCCACCAAGATCTACACCTACCCATAAAGGAATATACCACGTTGATTCCAACACTCTTGTCACAGCACAGCTTGAAGCTCTTTCTAAAAAATTCGAACAACTTCAAGCCGAGCTATCAAAAACCAGACTCACCTATGACACTTGTGGAGGAAATCATAAGACGAATGACTGTAAACAAGTCATTATGGCCATGGAAGAAGTCTATTTTATCGCTCGACAGAACAACGCCTTCAGCAACAACTACAATCCAGGATGGAGAAACCACCCGAATTTCAGCTGGAAAGACGGAGGTAACACTCAACCTTTATCCAGATTCGAAAAGAGACCAATGAATCAATCCTTCCAGCCTAAACCTCAATACCAAGATCAAAGTTCTAGTAGCAATCAAAACCCAAGATACTCTAAGATCGAAGAAATGTTAATCCAACTAATGACCAAAACAAATGAAGCAGAAAAGAAAGCCGACTCAAGAGCTGTTGATATCAGCGGAGTATTATTAATACATAAAGCCGATCTCAAAAGTCAACAAGCATCACTTTAGAACCTAGAAACCCAAATTGGGACAAATTGCCCGACAATTAATCGAAAGACTACCTGGAACTCTTCCAAGCAACACAATCACCAACCCAAATGCAACAGCTAACGCCGTTACACTCCGGAGCGGTACGACCACTGTTGTCTCACCAACTTCAGAACCAGTTATGGAAAAGAAGTCTCCTGATGAAACGCGAGAAAGGCTGACCCCAACAAGCATAATCCAGCCTAAGGAGCCAGTCCGAACCTATGTTCCACCTATTCCATACCCTGGAAGACTGAAGCAGGAGCGATTGGAAGCCCAGTATGGGAAGTTTCTAAAACTCTTTAAACAACTCCATATTAACATCCTTTTTGTCGAAGCTATTGCTCAGATGCCTAAATATGCCAAGTTTCTCAAAGAAGTGCTGACAAACAAAAGGAAACTGGAGGAGCTCTCGCATGTCACCCTAAGTGAAGAATGTTCGGCTGTCCTCCAAAGCAAGCTACCGACAAAGATGACCGATCCAGGGAGCTTTACTATCCCTTGTCTCATAGGAAATTTATCTGTTAGCAATGCCCTGGCTGACCTAGGAGCTATATTAATTTAATGCCTTATGCGGTTTTTGCAAAACTAGGGATAGGAGAACCAAAGCCCACCCGCATGAGCATTCAGTTAGCCGACCGATCCGTTAAATATCCTCGGGGCATTGTTGAAAAAATGCTTGTCAAAATTGACAAGTTTGTTTTCCCAGTAGATTTTGTGATTCTAGACATGGAGGAAGATAAAAGTGTACCTCTAATTTTAGGAAGACCCTTCTTAGCCACCGCAAAGGCTATCATTGATGTTTGCACCGGTAAACTCACTCTCAGGGTCAATGACGAGGCAATCACTTTTGACATAGGAAAATCTATGCAATATCCGCAACAACACGATGACACCTTATATTGTATTGACATCATAGACTCCATCGTAAGTTGCTATATGCGAGATTCCTCTATCAATACTCCCTTAGAAACACAAGTCTTAGACAAAACACTCAACAAACCCATTTTAGAGAACGGAAATTTCAATAATAACCACCAAGAAGAATAAGAAATAATATGTGAAATCATTGAAAACAATGAAAAATCAAAACTATCAATCGAAGAACCACCAGCCTTAGAGTTAAAAGAACTACCAAAACATCTCGAATACGCCTTTCTAGAGAAAGATTCTCAACTCCCAGTAATTATTTCATCTCACATTTCCAAAGAAGAGAAAGACGAACTTCTTAAGGTTCTCAAAAACCATAAGAAGGCTATCTCATGGAAGATCATGGATATCAAGGGCATCAGTCCTTCTTTCTGTACTCACAAAATCCTTATGGGAGAAGAATACAAACCCGTGGTCCAACATCAAAGACGTCTCAATCCCAACATGCAAGATGTGGTGAAGAAGGAAGTAATCAAATTACTTGATGCCGGATTAATCTACCCGATCTCAAATTCCCCTTGGGTTAGTCCTGTTCAGGTAGTACCCAAGAAGGGAGGAATGACGGTCGTAATGAATGAGAAGGATGAGTTGATACCAATGAGGTCCATCACAGGCTGGCGAGTTTGCATTGATTACTGGAAGCTTAATGATGCCACGAGAAAAGATCATTTTCCACTTCCTTTCATAGACCAAATGCTCGCACGATTATCTGGAAAAATGTTCTACTATTTTCTTGATGGATTCTCCAGATACTTTCAGATTCACATTGCTCCTGAAGATCAGGAGGAAACTACTTTTACATGTCCGTACGGAACCTTCGCTTACCAAAGAATGCCATTTGGACTATCTAATACTCCAGCCACCTTCCAACGTTGCATGGTGGCCATCTTTCATGAAATGATCGAAAACTCTATGGAAGTTTTCATGGACGACTTCTCAGTCTTTGGAGACTCCTTCGATCATTGCCTGAAAAACCTAGACAAAATATTAGCTAGGTGTGAAGAAGTAAACTTAGTACTCAACTGGGAAAAATGCCACTTTATGGTAAAGGAAGGCATTTTTTTAGGACACAAGATTTCTCAAAACGGACTAGAAATTGATATGGCCAAAATAGAAACCATATCCAAACTTTTGCCGCCAACTTCAGTCAAAGCCATTAGAAGTTTTCTAGGTTACGCAGGCTTCTACCGCCGCTTCATAAAAGACTTCTCAAAAATTTCAAGACCTATGACCAAACTTCTGGAGAAAGACGCACCATTTGTCTTCTCCGAGGAATGTATTGAATCATTCAATACATTAAATGACAAACTTGTTAACGCACCAATCATGACCACACCCGATTGGACCCTTCCATTAGAAATCATGGACGATGCAAGTGACTTTGCAGTTGGAGCCGTACTCGGACAATGCAAAGAAAACACTTTCACCCAATTTACTATGCTAGTAAAACTCTTAACGATGCACAAGAAAATTATACCACAATAGAAAAAGAGTTACTAGCAGTAGTATTTGCCTTTGAAAAATTTAGATCCTACTTAGTTCTTTCCAAAACCATAGTTTACACTGATCATGCCGCAATACGATACCTATTCAACAAACAAGATGCCAAACCTAGACTCATCCGGTGGATCCTACTACTCCAAGAATTCGACATCGAAGTTAAAGACAAGAAAGGAGCAGAAAATGTAGCCGCAGACCATCTTTCACGTTTAGAATGTCCAACTTCCGAAGAACTTCACAAAGAAATTATCAATGATAATTTCCCTCATGAAGTCCTCATGCACATTCAAGAAGTGATAGAAGAAAAGGACGAAAGTCCTTGGTATGCTGACTTCGCAAATTACTTAGCTTGTAGGATCCTCAGAAAAGGACTCAACCGTCAACAGTGAAAGAAATTCTTCTCCGATCTTAATTTTTACTTTTGGGAAGATCCATACGTGTTTAGGATAGGTGCGGATCAAGTTATTCGTAGGTGCGTAGCAGGAAAGGAAGCCTTAGACATTCTCAAACACTGCCATGAAGTACCAACAGACGGACACCACGGTACCGCCACCACGGTCAGAAAAGTGTTTGATGCAGGATTTTTCTGGCCCACCATATACAAAGATACACATACTTTGATCCAAGCATGTGATGCTTGTCAAAGAGCCGGAAACATCTCAGCCAAAAATGAGATGGCTCAAAAAGGCATTCAAATTCGTGAAATCTTTGATGTATGGGGGATAGATTTCATGGGGCCATTTCCTAACTCATTCAGAAATAAATACATCCTTGTAGCAGTCGACTACGTATCTATATGGGTAGAAGCAATAGCTCTTCCCACCAACGATGCTCTAGTAGTTGTACGATTTCTGAAAAGTCATTCTCAAGATTCGGAACGCCAAAAGCCCTCATCAGCGACAGAGGTACTAACTTCTGTAAAACCCTGATGGACAAGGTCTTAGCACGATATGGGGTTCACCACCGACTAGCAACACCATATCACTCGCAGACCAGTGGACAGGTGGAAGTCTCGAATCGAGGAATTAAGAGAATTCTGGAAAGAAGTGTGGGGATGAATCGCAAAAATTGGGCAGAAAAGTTAGATGACGCATTGTGGGCCCTTAGGACGGCCTACAAAACTCCCATAGGAACGACACCCTTCAAGCTCGTTTACGAGAAGGCATGTCATCTACTAGTAGAATTAAAACACAAAGCCTACTGGGCCCTTAGAGCAGTGAATTTTGATCTAACGTCCGCCAGAGCAAACCGGGAAGATCAAATTCGTGAGCTAGAGGAACTGAGAACAATGGCTTATGAAAATTCATGGTCCTACAAGGAAAAGACTAGACGCATACAAGACGCTCATTTAAAAGAAAACAAAAAATTTCAAGCCGGCGACCGTGTACTGTTATACAACGCTCGTTTACGTCTTTTCTCAGGAAAACTGAAATCCCGATGGACAGGTCCATACGTGGTTGAAACAGTTTTTAACTATGGAACCATCGAAATTTCAAATTCAAACGGCCAGAAGTTCAAGGTAAATGGACATCGATTAAAGCCATATATCGACGGCCCACTTAAAGAAGTGTTGGAGGTATTAACCCTCCAAACTTCTTGATTAAGAAATTAAGGAAATAAGGTCTGGCCAAGACCTTCGCAAAACTAGGCCCTGTAAATAGTTAAATTTTTAAACCCAAAAAAAATAAGAAAAATAGAAAAACCACGGGGGCGTGCTCTCAAAAGCACCGTCCCGTGACTGGTTTGTAACGGAATTGTCATAACAGAAACACGGGGGCGTGCTTCCAAAAGCACGGTACCGTGCTCGGTTTCCTGTTTGGTTATAAAAGGCACCTTGTGTCATTGCATTTCTTGCACAAACCAAAACCAAAACCAAAACCAAAAACCTCTGAAAATTCAGCATGCCAACTGAGATGAATGAAGCAATTCTCGTTTCCCGACATCCGAGAAACGATGCCCGCCATGTTTCCAAAACCGTGCTTCTCTTGAAACTTCAAGAACTCGTGAAAGAACTCACCAAAATGAATCTCCTTGCGGAGATGCGTCTCGTGCAACTCACCGAATCGGTGGAAAATATGAAAATGGAACACCGAGACATCAACGAGCAACTCCAGTTTCAAGTTCTCGGTTTCACGTATTTTCCACCACCAGGACCATTCGGAGGAGGAGAGCCTTTCGGGGAACTCTAGGAGACGTAATTTTATGCTTTTATGTGTAAACAAGTGCATTAAGCACAATGTGTTAGGACTTCGGGCTTAAACCGACTATTTTCTTTTCTTAGGAAACCTGGGCTTATCCCGAAATTTTTCTAGTATCTTTATTTAATGAAAAGTAGTGTTTAGGTGACCAAACTTTCAAATTATCACAATAAACGTCATTCTAAAAATTCCGGATCTTAAATCGTGTTGAAAATTTAAAAGAAAAAAATCACTGTGACAAAATGCACGGGTCGTGCTTTCCTAAGCACGAGGTTGTGGTCACCCTAGAATCTTCAGCATGATACGCGCTGACTCCGTACAATTCTCTGACTCAGAAACATTTATTACTCTAGCAGCATGGGGCCTTGCTTCCAAAAACACGGGGTCGTGTTCAACTTTCCAGTCTCTATATAATGCATGCATAAATTCACTATTCCATTCACACCAAACAAAAACTACCTAAATGGAAGGAAAACAGGTTGAATGGAGGCCAGTGAAGAAGGGGAAACAACATGAATCTTCCTTACTCGAGGAAAAAATCATGAAACTCCAATGCATCATAAGAGATCAAGTTGAGAACAACATGCAAACCGAGGCTCGAGTAGTCGAGTTGATTAACAAAGTCGACCTGCTTAGGTTCGAGAACTTCCATGTTGTGGATGGCCACCATAAGGATGTGACTTCCAAACTTAACTTTCTCAACCGAGAAATCGTCACGCTCAACAAAAGCTTGACGAACTTTTCGAAGCCAAACAAGCACCACCACACATCCAGGACTTGTTCGGGAGTGGTGGCCGTTGAAGTTCTGACTTTGTTTCATGTTTAAGTTGTTCCCGCTAGTTCTATATGTTAGGACCTGAGAATTGTTGTTGTACTTTTCATTTCATCTATCTTTAATTATGTTTTTAGTTTTATGTTTTTAATGAAAATTTAGGATGTTTAAATTACCAAGTTTAAAATAACCAGAAAATAAAAACCCAGTTAAAAACAAACCAGCTTGACAAATAAAGAAAACAGTACTGTCTGCACTAAGCAGCACGGTACCGTGCTTCTAAAAGCACGGGGCCGTGTTTTTGGTGTCAGGGCAGTCACGAGTTTTAACTTGATAAAATAACTTTCTCACACAACCAACCCTATTTTTCACTGCATTCTGAACCGAAAACCGCCGACCTTCAATTGTTTTGCTAATTTCTTCATCAATTCGTCAATTCTAAACCTAAGTTATGTTAATTTAACAATTCTATTGTCCAAATTCGTCATTCTAGGTTTAGATTAACCCTAAAATTTTTCAAATCGATCAAATCGGGTCAAAACCCGAAGAGGGTATGGGTTATTATGCTTGTTTATGATGAATAGATTGTTGAATGATTGATAGTTAGGGTTTAATTGAAAGAAACAATTTGGGTTTTTGGGTTTTGAAATAAATACCCAACTTACCATTAAACCCAATTGATATAACCGGTTAGAAACGAGGGTTCGAGTCTGAGTAAGTTAAAAATTGATATTAAAAAAAACGAGCCGTGCACAAAACAACACGAGTCGTGGTCAATCAAAATTCAAACATCAAAGGAACTGAACCAGAAGCAACAGCACGGTACCGTGCTTCTGAAAGCACGCCGCCATGCTTTGCTCTCTGTTTCAGCAAATTGAAAATTTTTCATAAGTATTGACTAATTCAAGTGTAAAATTGCAGATGGCCGAATATGGGGAAAAGGTTCATGCATTCCTAGTCTTCGAAAACCGGAAGACAAGGGACCGATCTGCAAACGAAAGATTAACTTACCTCAATAACAGATATCCTGAAGCTCACTTCCATGCATGCGAATAAACCCTCAGTCAAGTTAACCAATGGGACCGCTATCAAAACATTGTCACGGAACCTTGGAGACGGGTTTTTAGCCAAACGGGGGATTCAGTGACAGATTTTACAAAGGAGTTCCTAGCCTCATTCAACATGAAGAAGAAAAAGTTCGACATGTGGGATACCAAGGCAATCGAGTTTCGATGTGGGGGTGTTTGGCATACAACTTCTGTCACCCAACTAGGAGTTGATTTGGGTATTTACACGGCTGAGGAAACTGACACAAACATCAGGTTCGAGGCCAAAACAACCTTTACAGATGAGGGTGAAGATGATGAAGCTGAAGCAGGTGCCATTAGGGAAGAAGCTTGGGAACAATTGAGTTATGGAACAACAAGGTATAGGCTAAGCGTCTCTAAAAGCACAGCACTGCGTGACCCGCTCATGAGGTACATCCACCATTTGCTGAGTCATACCGTCACAGCTCGAGGACAGAGCGAAGGGGTTGTCAACCTAAAGGATCTTTGGGCATTGTATTGCATGAAAAACGAAATACCATGCAATATCACTATGCTATTCTGCAAGCTTTTCATGTCAAATGCCACTGCCCGAGGAAACTCCCCAATTTTCGGTGGTCCCTAGATCTACAACCTCTACAGGACCAATGGTGCAGACACAGAAGGAACCCCGAGCCCAGACTCGATAGCTCTCAACCTTGATTATTGTGAGAGTATGCAGATGGTTCAGCAAATCAGCCCGGGTGTGTGGAGATTTTGTGACAAGAACAACCATGTTTGGGACCCAGAATACCCGTCAGAGATGATGATATAGGATGTGCATGAGAGACGACAATCACCGCCTAGACAACAACGCCGCCGAACTTACCATCAGAGAGGAGGCCCATCTTCATCATGGGCCGGCCCTAGTTCGTCACACGATAGCCGATACTCTTTCGAGGGTATTTATGGACTTATTGATCAGTTCTCAGCTAACACTACCACCTCATTTAACAGGATTACAGAGCAGATGGCTACATCAGATGCACAGCGAGCAGCCGAATATGCAAAGACGAGGCGAGAGATTGATCGTTTGGGCTATCGAATGGACAGGCAGTGGGGACCATTTGACCCGAATGCGGATAACTGATGACTGGCGGCACAGGTAGTTTGGGCA
Organism: Bidens hawaiensis; assembly: GCF_021521415.1. Classification (NCBI taxonomy): domain Eukaryota; kingdom Viridiplantae; phylum Streptophyta; class Magnoliopsida; order Asterales; family Asteraceae; genus Bidens; species Bidens hawaiensis. The sequence continues at coordinate 888,130 of NW_027491561.1, forward strand.
TGGGCACGGGCACGGGTTGGCAGTACTTTATGAACTTAGTATGTGTGTTTAAACAATTTACTTTTCGTCGTACTTATTTATTTTATGTTGGTTTGGATACTTTATGGCCGTGAGTGCAAAAGACATTATGTTAGGACTAATTTAGCCCGATAGGGAAGGGATGGATGATTCCATACCCAATTTTCAGCAGTTTATGCTTGGTTGTTTGTGGATGTTTGCAGTTTTATATTATACAGGTACAAAAACATAAAAACGAACGAAAAACAGGTGACACTCTATCAAAATTTTGTTAACCCGTAGGGAAGTAACTCTCCATTTTTACCCAGAATACTTAATTAGAATTTTTATATTTTCATGAATCTTGTCACATTGAGGACAATGTGAGATTCAAGTGTGGGGAGGAGAATTACTTGACCAATTGTTTGTCCAACTAATTATAAAAATTCTATAAAACAAATATTTTTGCAGCAAACAAAGATTGCTTAAAAACCTAAAGAGAAAACCAAGAAAATTTTTTGCAAACAACCAATCATTACATAAAAGTGAAAAGGTAAGAAAAAGTTTTGTAATATTAAGAATAAATTTATGCAAAATATGACGTTAATACCCAATTCCTCCGTTACTGTGAGATAAACCTCATGCCATATAAATATTTTTTTCGGAAGCTTTGAGTGAGTCATATGTTTCATGTGATTTAAAACTTGTCGCAATTATTCATTTCAAGACCGCATGAAGCGTTGTATAAGGAAGAAGGTAATATCTACACAATTCCATCAAACCCATTATCAAATTAAAAAACCCAAGAATCCGATCACCTTATCCACTTTCACCGGTAAAATACAACACTGGTCTTTTACCGGCAGACCCTAAAGAACAGGAAATGCATTCTTTCGACTTCAATTTCCTTTGCTGCATACATTTCACAAAACCTAGGTTGCCTCCAGAACTTAGGGAGAGAATCTTTCTCTTTAGCAATGAGGTGAGGAAAAAGTGGCGCCAAAACGAACAAAGGCCACCATTCTGTGGAATTTCCAAAAACGCAATGAAGAGAAGCGCAAAAAGATATGAACGATGCTTAGGTTGCGGAAACTGGTCCCACGAAGGAAGATGTAGAAAAAGTCAAACTCAGTCTCAGCATGAATATACCGAGCTAATGAGGGTGGGGGCTATTAGGCTCAAAGCCGAACGATCCATTAGAGTTGGAAGTTATATTCAGAACAGGATTGAGGAAGAATTAATCCACATCCTCGATAAAACCGGTCTTGACGATCTGACCTTAAAAGAGTCATTAGGTATGTAAAAAAAAAGAAAAAAAAACTCTTGAAGAAAAAGAGCTAACCATTGAAGACATCTCAAAATTCCCGACAAACAGCGGAAGTTGTATTTAACATTAAACCTTGAACCGCCACAAAATACCAATCCCTACTCACACTAAACCGAAACCCCTTTTTACCTTCTGATCAATGCAACCCTTCAAAAGGTGGAGATTTGAATTTGTTACAAGCTTATTTATCACAGGTTGCATTTTGACTAAGAGTGTTCACATACATACATCACAGGTATGATCAGATATAAAACCGAGTTTGAGTGAACATTGCGAGAACGTGACGTTTTGCATAAACAGAAGCTCATAAAAACAAAAGTTCTCTTTTATTTATCACTAACATAAAGATTGTTCCAACCATCATTACTTAGCTTTTTCAAAGAAGTGCTAATCATCATCATCAACCATCATTACCATCATTAAGAAGAAAGATTCATCTACATTTGGTTAGATTGTTCCAATTTTAATCATGTATTTGTTATTATCAATCATCTTAATATTTATCATTATGCTCATAATGAGCTAAACTCCTTTTACCATCTAAAATCTAAATCAAGACATGTGATGTAGTCTAGTAAAGTATATGGTTATATTACAATTATCTTTTGATGAGAAATGTTTCACCATCTTAAATCACTAATTCAAAGTTGGTGGTTGTCAATCTCATTGGCAATCGTTCATGATCGATTCATGTTCTTGAAAGATAGAAATACTTTGATACATTATCGAAACATGGATCCTTATATTGTACTTAGAAATGATGAGATATAAGTTATGGTGTATTTTTCTAAACCTTGGTAATCCGAAAATGGCTTTGCTTAGGATATCAAATTAGTTAAAGAAACCATATGTTAACGAAATGTGTAGTTATAACCTACTTAAATCAACCAAGGGTAGGTTGTGTGATGAACTACAACCACCCGAAGTTGTTAGAATTGGTATTCGAGAAATTGAAGTCAATCCTAATCTTTCTACTTTACGAAACTACTTGCCAACTTAAATTGACATCATTGAGATGGTATGACATTAGGAAAGGGTGGACTTTAAATTGCGCATACCATCTCCTTAGTGCCAAAGATGCTCACTTAAGGTTTAAGAAGCTATCTATCATATATTACTACGGCAAGTTTTTCACATGTCTACATATTAATTATCAACTCTAAAATGGAGTGGATTCTTGATCTTAGATGGTAACCTTCGCATAATTGAACAACTCGTTTGGAATATCTTGTCTTGGTTACCTATATATTATATATATAAGTATTTACATTTTATAAAAAGTTCAAAAATTAACCCCAAAATGACTAAAATCTCCGATTGAAGTAAAACAACGATTTATTATTAGAAACATTTGTGTCCACGGATCGATACTTGGTTCTTACCATTACTATTCTACATATACGATAGGTATACTTGCCTATTTTGTGTGTGTTTAGTCTTTGTAGAAATCACTTTTATAAATTTAAAACACGATCTTGTGCAAAAGCAAATCATTCCATCCATCATATTTTATACTACTACACGCGCACATGCATCACAAGCATACTGAAGAGTTGGAGACGGAAGGTGATTTAAGGAAAGCAGATGCGGGCAAGCTGGCTGATACGTTAGTCTCCAATGAGGAGACTATTAAATCTTTGACTGCTGAATGTGCCGCTGCCGCTGCTGACCGTGATTGGCTGTTGAAACACGCCATTTGCAAGGTAATTCTTTCAAGTAGATATATATTTTCTTCTTATCGTTTGTAATTTACTAACACCTTTGTTATACAGGTCGCCCAATGCATCATTACCGATGACGACTTAACACGGTGTGTTGGGACCCTTGTTACTGCTGCTCAACAACTTGGTCACAAGACTGGTTTTCAGGAAGCTGTGACGCATCTGCATGATAACCTTCCTCCTAAAGCTTATGTTCTTCATGCCATTGATGTGGAAACGGAGTACAATGTCGTTGAGGCAGAATATGATGCTCTTACATTTCCCATTCTTTCTAAAGTTGCCCAGTACGCCAAAGAAGAAAATTGCATGCAGCTGCTGAGGAGGCTGCTGGAACCTACGCGGGCTGGTCCGTCTACTGCATCTGGTAGCGGCGAAGGAGATAGCGCTGTCGTTGTTGATCAATCGGGGAAGAGTATAAACGATGTTAATTAGGTCATCCCCTTGATCTGTATAGTTAGGATTGTAACTTATTTTGTGGGTGTTGGTATCCGCTTGTAATTATTTATACTTATATGAAATGAAGTTTTTTCTTTCTGAATTTGTGAAATGCGGGGTATCGTTTCCATTCAAGTTGACCCTTGGCCTGTTTTTACAATTTTGGAATCGATTTACATGTAAAACCTTTGCAGCTGTGCCGCGTTCCAAGTTCTTGGAATCGGTGAGCCATCAAGTTGCATCAGCGCATAGGCGCCTTTCCCTAATACTTCTTTGATTTTATAGGGGCCTTCCCAAGATGGCGCTAGTTTTCCCTGCGCCTGCGCTCTTGATGCCTCGTTGTTGCGAAGGACGTAATCTCCAGCATTGAACTCACAAACTTTTACCTTTGCATTATAGTACTTCTGTAGTTGGCGCTTGTAATTTTTTTGTCGCATTGCGGCCAACTCTCTACGTTCTTCAAGGAGCATTAAGTCTAAACGCCTTTCCGCCTCATTTTCATTCAGCAGTGTGACTCTTGGTGATGGCACGCCAACTTCGGCGGGGATCATTGGTTCAGTACCGTAAGTTAGGCTGAACGGTGTTTCTGCGTTACTTGTACTTTTTTAGGTTCGTATGGCCCAAAGAACATGGGGAAATTGATCAACCCATCCTAATTTGTGATTTGCCAGCCTTTTCTTGATATCGCCGACAATGGTTCGATTGGTGTGTTTCACTTCTCCGTTCCTTTGTGGATAGGCAACGGAAATGAATGTTTGGGTGACATTCAACTCCTTCAGCCACCCTTGGACGTGTTGATCTGCAAATTGTGTTCCGTTGTCGCTGACCAGATTCATGGGTAGTCCGAAGCGACATATGATAAATTCCCATATGAATTTTTAACGCTAGTCGCATTTATCGTTGCCACTGGCTTCGCTTCAACCCACTTTGTGAAGTAATCGATTGCGACAATCAGGAACTTCACTGGCCCTGGTGCTTCAGGGAACGATCCTGTTATATCAATTGCCCATTTTTGGAATGGCCAAGAGGCTGTCACCGGGATCATCGCATTTTTTAGGCGCATGGTATTTGACGCATGGCGCTGACAAGCACTGCACCGTCTTAACTCTTTTTCCGCGTCCACATGCATACCCGGCCAATAGTACCCGGTTTTCATGATCTTAGAGACCACCATTCTTGGGCCCGCATGCACGCCGCATATCCTTTCGTGAATCTCTTTAAACAGGTAATCTGCGTCTTGTGGATCTACACATATGAGAAGTGGCCCCAAATATGATCGCATATACAAGATGCCATCCTTAATTGTATAATTCAGTGCTTTGTGGCGAATTTTTCTGGCTTCTGCTTTCTACTCTGGCAAAATACCCCTCGAGAGGTAAGTGACAATTGGTGTCATCCAATTTTTTTCCACCACTGAACATACGTAGACTTCCCTGTTCATTGTTGAAGGCGTTGCTTGTGACAACCGGTAATTTCCCAAACCCATAAGCTAAGTAATCAACCTAATAATTAGGTGATTGTAAATATTAAGCGCGTGCATATGTTATGTGCGCCCTGCGCGAGCGCGCCATGTTAGTCAGCGCGTGCAGTTGTTATGTGCAACCTGCGCGAGCGCACCATGTTAAGAACCAGCGTGAGCATATGTTATATGCGCCATGCGTGAATGATTTGGCTTTATGTTTTCATGTAACTTAAACATTATGTTGTCTATGGGTTGACCATCCCGCATGATGCTAAGGCGGGTGCATCCTACATCGTTTATGCGCGTGCGGAAGGGAACTAACCTACCCGCATGGCGGGAACGTTGAGAGCTAGTTTGTCTGAAGCTCCAAGATGGAATTGACTTCAACATGACTGATCACTATGTTGAAATACCAAGACCACCTGGAGAATCTACAAATGAAACTCAAATGTCCCTAACTGCGAGAAGGTTACGCACCTACCCGCAGCAAAGACATGTCCTATACGCAGAAAGCTATGCGCACCAAGTTATACGCGCAGAACACTTGGTCTATTCTCCAGTTAAGGAGATTACTCCCGCCCGAAAGGAAACAGTAGCGTGTTTCAGAGATTTTCCACTTTTTACTGTACACTGACAAAAGTACCTGAAAAAGCACACTGTAACATGAAAAGTCAACTGTCAGCCACCCTATTCTCACCAACCCCAGATCTGCATGTTCTGTCCAAATCAAATCAAAATCTTTTATCCACCACTCCACTCTTAAGTAAATAATAATAACTTCCATACTTTATCATCATTACATTTAGATATGAAAAGATTTTAATCCCCTAAAGCAAGGGATTGTGTTCCCTTGAGTTTGCCTATAAATTTGTAGCCTAAATTATCACCCAAAACACACTTCAAAGAACTACAAACTTGCACTAATCCTTTCCCAAGCATCCGTTGTTTCCAGCTCCGATCCTGTTACTAGGTAAGCCGAGAATATAACCTTGAGACCTACTATCCAACCCTTATATTCTCCTATTTCTTGATCTTAATATATATACTTGTTATTTAATCGTATTCTAGACCTTCGATTCCGAGGCCAACACCAAGAAAACCCGAATCTCGATTAATCCCTTAACAAGAACCTCAGGTGAGTCTCACAGCCCCTATTTTCACTGTTTTCACTGTTTTTTTTAAATTGCTTTCGGGGCGAGGGACACGTACTTAAATAATGTTTTATCATGGTATACTTACAAGCTATGCAAGCGATTATGTGTTTTAAGTTATGTTGCATGATGAGCAATGCAAACGGTTATCTAAGGTTTTCAATGTATGTGCGCTAGAACTCGAGTAAGTGATCACTTTACCATTGGAACTCTAAGGGTAGGGACTGCTGGTTTGATCCGCCCACTCGTAGGGGTCGCACCTCTTTGCATGGACGAGTGCCTGGCATGGGGCAGTACTATGGGGTTGAGCCCGCTCGTAGGGGTCGCGCCTCTTTGCATGGACGAGCGCCTTGTTTTCCGGCACAACGTCTGCGCGTAACCCGCGGGACGGTATCCTTAGCTCGTAGGGGCAATGCCTCTTTGCATGGACGAGCACAGTTTCTCAGAATTGTTCGCGCGTAACCCGCGGGACAGTATCCTTAGCTCGTAGGGGCAATGCCTCTTTGCATAGACGAGCATAGTTTTCCAGAAACGTCTGCGCGTAACTCGCGGGACGGTTTTACGTTATTTTAGCTCGTAGTGGCTGCGCCACTTACATAGACGAGCACCGTATCCAGAATTTGTTCACGCGTAACCCGCGGAACGATTTTTATCAGAATATTGTCAGAATTGTGTTAATACGATTTTACCAAGCAGATGTTAATGATGTTGCCAGAAATGTTTCAGAATGATTTTATCAAGTTACTAAAACTTGTGAACTCACTCAGTTTATACTGATTCAAATGTTTTTACGTGTCTTTCAGGAGATAACTAGGTAGCGCATGGAGTCACACTTTGAGCACCACACGCTGAACATCTAAAACAAGCTTTTTGGAAGATTTTGGTTTTATCCCCTCGATGCGCACGGTTACCCGCCGCGTAAGGGGATATGGCGAGGAAATCTTCAGTTTTATACTTGGATGTTTCTTTTTGTAATCTTTGAACAATGTAATGTGTTTGTAATAAACTTCTCATGCGCAATAAAAATCTTTGAATGTTTTGCAATGGCCCGTGCTTAATTATCAATCCCCACTCGTGCGCGCCCGGCTGTTTCCGCCGCTCAGGGCCGGGTGTGACAGATTGGTATCAGAGCACTGGTTATAGCGAACTAGGAAAAGAAGTTTTTAACCTAGACTATAACCTTTGGGGAATCGCATGAAATATTTTTCAAAGAATATTTTCAAAAGAATATTTTCAAAAGAAAAATCACACACGCACTTAGGAACACGGGTCACTGTCTAGAGATAAGAACATTATGTGCTCTGAGTACATGCGCTAAGTTTGTTATATTTTCTTTTTATGAAAAGAATGCCTCCAACCAGAGCCAAGGGAATTACCATGACACCCGAGGAGCTCGCAGAAATAATCGCGCAGGCGATTGCAACGCATGAGGCCAGCAAGGCCGAATCTAGTCAGGGTCGCCAAGAGAACGAGACCCCAGAACCCGAATCCGGAGCCTTGAACAAAGGATGCTCCTATAAAACATTCATGGCCTGTAGGCCTTGGCCGTTCAAAGGCACCGAAGGAGCCATTGGGCTCTACAATTGGATTGACAAGATGGAGACCGTTCTCTCCATCAGCGGATGTAGTGAAAACCAGAAGGTCCTTTACGCGACCTGCATGTTCCAAGAAGCAGCTTCGTCTTGGTGGAAGCTCCAAGTAAAGACTTTGGGGCGAGAAGTTGCTCTTCACAAGACCTGGGAAGAATTGAAAGAAATGATGATGAGAAAGTTCTGCTCTCGCGCAGAAATTCAGAGCTTGCAACAAGAATTCTGGAACCACACCATGGTAGGAACGGATATCGATGCCTACACCAATCGTTTCAACGAGCTTTGCCAGCTGGTGCCAGACATGGCAAACACAGAAGAAAAGAAAATCGAGAGGTACATCTTTGGGTTACCTCCTGTCGTTAGAGTCCCGCTCAACGCCGCCGCACCTCCGACCTTTGACGAGGCGGTTGCGCGAGCCATCACCCTTACAAGGGATACGGTTCGTGCGGGTATGTTGACCACCCGCTTGAACGAGCAGCGAACCTCCGACTCCAAGAGGAAATGGAACTCCCACCGAGGGTCAGACTTCAAGCAGCCACCGCCCAAGAAGCAGGAAAGCACAAGGGTTTACGCGATTCAAGCCGCGGAACCATCAAGAAAAGGATACAGCGGGCCTCGCCCATGGTGCAGCAAATGCAAGTATCACCACGAGGGTGAATGCGCAAAAATCGAATGCGCCAAATGTGGCAGACCAGGACACAAGGCGATGAATTGTCGCATCAGAGAAGCTGGATCGAGCGACAGCTGCTACGCATGCGGGAAGCCTGGACACTTCAGTCGGGATTGCCCACAGAAAGGAAACCAAGCTCGCGGGAGAGCTTTTGTGATCGGCGCGGGTGAAGCAAAGGAAGAGCCGAATGTGGTAACCGGTACGTTTTTGCTTAACGGTCATTATGCATCTGTCTTATTTGATACTGGCGCTGACCTAAGTTTTATATCCCATGAGTTTAAAAACTCCCTGGGCTTAGCGACCAGTAGGCTAGACAAACCTTATACTATAGAACTAGCCAATGGTAGGCAGTTATGCGCGAATGAAAGGACTGAGCAATGTGTATTAGTCATGGGAGGTCATGAGTTCAATATAAACTTGTTGCCAATAGATTTGGGAAGTTTCGATATTGTGGTAGGTATGGATTGGTTGGTCGAGAATCTCGCGGAGATTGTTTGTCATGAGAAGCAGGTTCGGATTCCACTGTTGAACGGAGAAACTTTGATGATCCAAGGGGAAAGAAAGGGAGTTGCGACGAAACTGATTTCGTGCCTAAAGGCGCGTAAGTGCCTAAGGAAAGGGTGCTACGCCTTCCTGGCGCATGTAGTAGAGAAGAAAGATGAGCGAAGAATTGAAGACTTACCGGTAGTGCGCGAATTTCCAGAAGTTTTTCCTGAAGATCTGCCCGGATTACCGCCGCCGCGACAAGTCGAATTTCGCATCGATTTGGTCCCAGGAGCTGCGCCAGTAGCACGAGCGCCTTATCGATTAGCTCCATCTGAGATGCAAGAACTATCCAATCAGTTACAGGAACTATTGGATAAGGGTTTCATTCGCCCAAGTTTCTCACCTTGGGGAGCTCCAGTACTGTTTGTAAAGAAGAAGGATGGTTCGTTCAGAATGTGTATTGACTACAGGGAGCTGAACAAGCTGACAGTCAAGAATCGGTACCCTTTACCGAGGATTGACGACTTATTTGACCAGTTGCAGGGATCCAGTTATTATTCGAAGATAGATCTACGGTCAGGATACCACCAACTTAGGGTCCATGAGGAAGACGCGCCAAAGACAGCCTTCCGAACTAGATATGGCCATTATGAGTTCTTAGTGATGCCTTTCGGGCTAACTAATGCGCCGGCTATATTCATGGATCTGATGAACCGTGTGTGCAAACCATACTTGGACAAGTTTGTGATTGTGTTTATAGATGATATTCTGATTTACTCTCGGACCAAGGCCGAGCATGAGCAACACCTGAGATTGATTTTGGAATTGTTAAGGAAAGAAAAGTTGTATGCGAAGTTTTCCAAGTGCGAATTTTGGCTTAGAGAAGTTCACTTCCTCGGTCACGTTGTAAACGAGAAAGGAATTCACGTTGATCCTTCCAAAGTCAAGGCCATCGAAAACTGGGAAGCGCCAAAAACCCCAACTGAGGTGAGGCAATTCCTAGGACTAGCTGGCTACTATCGACGCTTCATTGAGAACTTCTCCAAGATAGCTCTACCTCTGACCGCGCTAACTCAGAAAGACAGGATGTTTGTTTGGGGCGAAAACCAGGAAGCAGCGTTTCAAATGTTGAAGCAGAAGTTATGTAGTGCGCCAATTCTATCTCTGCCCGAGGGGACAGATGACATCGTCGTTTACTGCGACGCTTCACATCAAGGACTCGGATGTGTCCTTATGCAGCGAGACAAAGTCATAGCATATGCCTCGCGCCAACTTAAGACCAATGAAAAGAACTACACAACGCATGATCTGGAACTTGGAGCGGTTGTCTTCGCGCTAAAAATTTGGCGCCATTACCTCTATGGTACAAAGTGTATAATCTTTATGGATCACAAGAGCCTTCAACATATATTTGATCAAAAGGATTTAAACATGAGGCAACGAAGATGGGTTGAATTGTTGAACGATTATGATTGTGAAATAAAATACCACCCTGGAAAGGCGAATGTGGTGGCAGACGCGCTAAGTAGGAAGGAGCGAATAAAAACGCTACGAGTCAAGGATCTAAGGTTGACCATTCACGCAGATCTCTCTACCCGCATCCGAGACGCTCAGCAAGAAGCCTTGAAACCAGAGTTTGTTAAAAACGAAGCCCTTGGGGGAATGATTAAGAGTTTGGAACTGAAAGAGAACGGCAATCTATATTTCGCTAACCGCATATGGGTCCCTCTCAAGGGAGGATTGCGCGAGCAAGTATTGAACGAAGCTCACAAGACGCGGTATTCCGTACATCCTGGCGCAGACAAGATGTACCAAGATGTTAAAACACTGTATTGGTGGCCCAATCTTAAAGGCGCCATCGCGACGTATGTCAGTAAGTGCCTAACGTGTTCGAAGGTAAAGGCTGAATATCAGAAACCATCAGGGTTGCTTCAACAGCCAGAAATTCCCATGTGGAAGTGGGAACAAATCTCTATGGACTTCATCACCAAACTGCCAAGGACACCTGGGGGTTATGACACAATATGGGTTATTGTGGATCGGCTAACTAAGTCAGCGCACTTCCTGCCGATCAAGGAAACCGATAAGATGGAAAAGTTAGCCCGATTGTATATTCGAGAAGTAGTTTCAAAACATGGAGTCCCAGTGTCCATCATTTCTGATCGAGATAGTCGGTTTACATCAAGGTTTTGGAGATCGTTACAAGGAGCTCTAGGTACTCGCCTTGATATGAGTACAGCTTATCATCCTCAAACGGATGGGCAAAGCGAGCGAACAATCCAGACATTGGAAGATATGCTGCGCGCGTGCGCAATCGATTTCGAAGGTAGCTGGGATACTCATCTCCCATTGGTTGAATTTTCTTACAACAATAGCTATCACACAAGTATCAAGGCTGCGCCGTTCGAAGCTTTGTATGGGCGCAAGTGTAGATCCCCACTGTGCTGGGCTGAAGTGGGTGACAAGCAAATGACTGGTCCTGAATTGATCCAAGAAACAACAGACAAGATTTTTCAGATAAGGGATCGCCTTAAGACAGCGCGCGACAGACAGAAGAGTTACGCAGATGTGCGAAGGAAACCATTGGAGTTTCAAGTAGGGGATAAAGTACTATTGAAAGTCTCTCCATGGAAAGGAGTCCCCCGTTTCGGCAAGCGAGGAAAGTTGAATCCGCGCTACATTGGACCATTTGAGATCCTGGAAAGGATCGGTCCGGTTGCTTATAAACTTCGTTTATCCGCCGAACTCAGTGGAGTTCATGATACGTTTCATGTGTCCAACCTCAAAAAGTGCTTATCTGACGAAACGTTAATTTTGCCGATGGAAGAGATTCACATCGACAAACAGCTGCACTTCGTAGAAGAACCTATAGCAGTAACCGATTGGAAAGAACAAAAGTTACGCAGGAGCAAAATCAAGTTAGTAAAGGTTCAATGGAACTCGAGGCGTGGGCCTGAATTCACTTGGGAAAGAGAAGATCAGATGCGCATGAAATACCCACACCTCTTTCAGAACATGGCTTCTGCCAGCAACGTCTCCTAAATTTCGGGACGAAATTCGTTTAACGAGGGGAGAATGTGACAACCGGTAATTTCCCAAACCCATAAGCTAAGTAATCAACCTAATAATTAGGTGATTGTAAATATTAAGCGCGTGCATATGTTATGTGCGCCCTGCGCGAGCGCGCCATGTTAGTCAGCGCGTGCAGTTGTTATGTGCAACCTGCGCGAGCGCACCATGTTAAGAACCAGCGTGAGCATATGTTATATGCGCCATGCGTGAATGATTTGGCTTTATGTTTTCATGTAACTTAAACATTATGTTGTCTATGGGTTGACCATCCCGCATGATGCTAAGGCGGGTGCATCCTACATCGTTTATGCGCGTGCGGAAGGGAACTAACCTACCCGCATGGCGGGAACGTTGAGAGCTTGTTTGTCTGAAGCTCCAAGATGGAATTGACTTCAACATGACTGATCACTATGTTGAAATACCAAGACCACCTGGAGAATCTACAAATGAAACTCAAATGTCCCTAACTGCGAGAAGGTTACGCACCTACCCGCAGCAAAGACATGTCCTATACGCAGAAAGCTATGCGCACCAAGTTATACGCGCAGAACACTTGGTCTATTCTCCAGTTAAGGAGATTACTCCCGCCCGAAAGGAAACAGTAGCGTGTTTCAGAGATTTTCCACTTTTTACTGTACACTGACAAAAGTACCTGAAAAAGCACACTGTAACATGAAAAGTCAACTGTCAGCCACCCTATTCTCACCAACCCCAGATCTGCATGTTCTGTCCAAATCAAATCAAAATCTTTTATCCACCACTCCACTCTTAAGTAAATAATAATAACTTCCATACTTTATCATCATTACATTTAGATATGAAAAGATTTTAATCCCCTAAAGCAAGGGATTGTGTTCCCTTGAGTTTGCCTATAAATTTGTAGCCTAAATTATCACCCAAAACACACTTCAAAGAACTACAAACTTGCACTAATCCTTTCCCAAGCATCCGTTGTTTCCAGCTCCGATCCTGTTACTAGGTAAGCCGAGAATATAACCTTGAGACCTACTATCCAACCCTTATATTCTCCTATTTCTTGATCTTAATATATATACTTGTTATTTAATCGTATTCTAGACCTTCGATTCCGAGGCCAACACCAAGAAAACCCGAATCTCGATTAATCCCTTAACAAGAACCTCAGGTGAGTCTCACAGCCCCTATTTTCACTGTTTTCACTGTTTTTTTTAAATTGCTTTCGGGGCGAGGGACACGTACTTAAATAATGTTTTATCATGGTATACTTACAAGCTATGCAAGCGATTATGTGTTTTAAGTTATGTTGCATGATGAGCAATGCAAACGGTTATCTAAGGTTTTCAATGTATGTGCGCTAGAACTCCAGTAAGTGATCACTTTACCATTGGAACTCTAAGGGTAGGGACTGCTGGTTTGATCCGCCCACTCGTAGGGGTCGCACCTCTTTGCATGGACGAGTGCCTGGCATGGGGCAGTACTATGGGGTTGAGCCCGCTCGTAGGGGTCGCGCCTCTTTGCATGGACGAGCGCCTTGTTTTCCGGCACAACGTCTGCGCGTAACCCGCGGGACGGTATCCTTAGCTCGTAGGGGCAATGCCTCTTTGCATGGACGAGCACAGTTTCTCAGAATTGTTCGCGCGTAACCCGCGGGACAGTATCCTTAGCTCGTAGGGGCAATGCCTCTTTGCATAGACGAGCATAGTTTTCCAGAAACGTCTGCGCGTAACTCGCGGGACGGTTTTACGTTATTTTAGCTCGTAGTGGCTGCGCCACTTACATAGACGAGCACCGTATCCAGAATTTGTTCACGCGTAACCCGCGGAACGATTTTTATCAGAATATTGTCAGAATTGTGTTAATACGATTTTACCAAGCAGATGTTAATGATGTTGCCAGAAATGTTTCAGAATGATTTTATCAAGTTACTAAAACTTGTGAACTCACTCAGTTTATACTGATTCAAATGTTTTTACGTGTCTTTCAGGAGATAACTAGGTAGCGCATGGAGTCACACTTTGAGCACCACACGCTGAACATCTAAAACAAGCTTTTTGGAAGATTTTGGTTTTATCCCCTCGATGCGCACGGTTACCCGCCGCGTAAGGGGATATGGCGAGGAAATCTTCAGTTTTATACTTGGATGTTTCTTTTTGTAATCTTTGAACAATGTAATGTGTTTGTAATAAACTTCTCATGCGCAATAAAAATCTTTGAATGTTTTGCAATGGCCCGTGCTTAATTATCAATCCCCACTCGTGCGCGCCCGGCTGTTTCCGCCGCTCAGGGCCGGGTGTGACATTGCTAGTACCTCAATGCCGATATCTTTTGCCAGATGTTCGAAACTAACCGATGCCAGTTTGCTCAGGGCATTCGCTTGCTTATTTTCACTTCGCTTGATGTGTTTTACTTTGCATGTGGGGAAGGTTGCCATTAGCGCTTTAGCTTGTGCTAGGTAAGACGTCATTTAATCGTCCTCCGCGTCATTTGAGCCTTCAATTTGGTTTGCCACTAGCATTGAATCGACATGTGCTTCCAAGTGTTGGGCCCCTAATTTCTTGGCGATTCTTAACCCTGCCAACAACGCCTCATTTATCTGCCTCATTGTTTGTACTTTTGAATTCTAGGATTATTGCGTATGTGAAGTGTTGTCCTTCTGGGTTGGTTATTTTTAACTCTGCGCCTGCACCTTCGTCGTTAAATGCCCCATCCGTGAACAGTTTCCAAACCTGTTCTGTTTGTTTCTCAACAGACGGTTCTACTTCTTTCCAGCATTCTTCCTCTTTCTCGTGAGGAACTTCCGCTATGAAATTGGCCAAAACCTGGGCCTTGATTGCTGGCCTAGATTTATATTCAATGGCATGTTCTCCCAACTCTATCGCCCATTTTTCTAGTCTCCCGGATAGTTCTGGTTTGCTCAACACATTTTGTAAGCGATAATTGGTGAGAACCTGTATTGGGTGGCCTTGAAAGTACCTTCTCAGGCGTCGTGCCGTTTGTACCAGAGATAAAACCAGTTTTTCCAAGGTGGGGTATCTTGTTTCCGCATTCTCTAGGGTGCGGCTCACATAGTAAATGGGTGTTTGAACACCATTTCTTTCCACCATCAGGACCGCACTGATTGCTCTTTCAGAAGCTGCTAGGTATACTACTAACGGTTCTCCAACTTTTGGAGCTGTTAGCGCTGGTAATTCCGCTAAGCGCGACTTGATCTCTTGAAATGTCGTTTCTGCCTCATCTGTTCATCAGAATTGAGATTTCTTGAGACAATTTCTCAAGGTTGAGACGAATGGGAAAGATCTTTCTGCATGATATGACAGGAATCTGTTTAGCGCGACTAGTCGGACATTAAGTGTTTGCACTTGCTTGATAGATTTTGGTGAAGGCATTGTCAGAACTGCTTCGAGCTTTTCTGGGTTGGCCTTGAAGCCGCCGTTGGTCACGATCACCCCTAGGAACTTTCCTTTTTCCATTCCGAAGGAACACTTTCCTGGGTTGAGCATCATGTTGATTGACCTCAATGTTTTGAAGGTCTCTTCGATGTCTCTTAACATTGTTGCCTCCATCTTGCTTTTTATAACCAAGTCTTCCATGTAAACCTCTAAGTTCCTCCCAATTTGATACTTGAACTCTTTGTCCATCAACCGCTGATATGTAGACCCGGCGTTTTTGAGGCCAAATGGCATCATCTTGTAACAATATGTTCCGTTGTTTGGTCGGAACACCGTTTTATCTTGGTCTTTTGCCGCCATGTGGATCTGGTGGTATCCTTTATACGCGTCCAAGAAACATTTGTACTGGAAAGGGACGAGCGCATCTACTTTTAGGTCTATGTCTGGCAAAAGGGTAGCAATCTTTGGGGTACGCTTTGTTGAGATCTTTGAAGTCAATACACATGCGCCATTGCTCGTTTGCTTTAGGTACCATCACTTGGTTGGCTACCCACATTTGTATTGGATCTCGCAGATTATTCCCGCGTCTACCAGCTGTTGGACTTGCTCATCGCAGGCTTTTGCTTGGTCTGGTCCCATATTCCTTCGCTTTTGTACCACTGGTACAAAAGCTGAGTTAACTTTTAGCTTATGCTCTGCCTTACTTCTTAGGACCCCTGTCATGTCCCCCGGTGTCCATGCGAAGACATCGACGCTCTTGACTAACAACCTTTTTAGCGCTGCCCGCGACTCTTCTGAAATGGTTGGTCCAATGCTTATGCTTTGTTCTGGAAACTTTTTGTTGAGCACCCATTTTTCCACTTCTCTTTCTTTGTTGATTTTTGGTATCTTTTATGGCGGTGTTTTTATTTCCACTTCGTTGAATTCTTTGTTGGCCTGGATCATTGTTACCCATGTTGGAGTTGGTACTCCTAATATGCCATGGGCTGTCGATGGGTTAGCGTTGAAGTCTCCAATCGCTTCTCTTCTCAAGATTATATCATAACGTGGGTGGGGTGTTTCCATTACCAAGAAATCTACGTCTGCTATTCGTGAATGTATCCCATCACTGAGTTTGACTGGGAATGTCAACTTTTCTAGCAGGTATTCAACACTTTGACTGAAACCCGCTATTGGAGCATTGACGGGCATCAGCCTCTGCCTGTCCTTTTCTTCCAATAAATCGAAGCATTTGGCGGTACATGATATCGGATGTTGCCCCCGCGTTGATGAAAAAGCGCGGTGTTTGGTAGTGTCCGAATACTGCCGTGATTACTAATGGCGCTTTCTTGTTTGCTCCCCCCTTTACTTTCGGGAAGATGACCTGTTTTTCTTTCCAGGTTGCATGCTCCGCCTGTCTGCGCTTTTTGGATTGTATGTTGCCAAAGATCATGTTGGCGTGGAGGTCTTTGATTTTCTTTTTTGGCCTTCCGCTATCCCTTGGAGGCGGGCGTCTGTACCTCCCCTTGATACTCTTGACAAGATGGTCTAGCTTTCCGTTCCTGACGTACTCCTTGATGGCGTCCTTCAATTCGGAACACTGATTCGTTGTGTGGCCATGTTGTTCATGATAGTCACAATAACTTTTTATGTCTGTGTTTGGCCCCTGCTTAATTGGCGTTGGCTTCTTGAGTTGGATTCCTTCCGTATACATGATTTGAGCTTTTGGTCAGCGGGGTCCATCTGGACACATTCGTCTGCCCTTTCTGTCCATTTTTGAAAGGTTCGTATGCCGTGGATGCCTTTTGCTGGCTTTCATTGTTTAGTCTTAACCATACGGAGGATATCTTTTTGCCTTGGCGGGCTCTGTTGATATCATTTCTTGCGTCATTTTTTTACCCAGACTTTTCTCCATTCGCGCATACCTCTTGGCCTCGGTGATGACGTCATCCCATCGGTGCGGCATGCCATCTCTGCCCGTAAGGTTCCGAATCAGATCGTCACATTTTACGTTTTGGCGGAAGCCTGCGCGCAACAGTTTTCGCTCACGCCACCGATGTTCAGGCCTTCTTGGTTGAATCTGGTAATGAAATCCTCCAGCGTTTCATTGTCTCGTCTAGCCACATTTAGAATGTCTGATGGGTAGCTGATATAACGCCTTTGTTGGCTAAATTATTGGATGAACGTTTTTGATAAGTCCTCCCAACTTGTGATCTGCCCTTCTGGCAGTCTTTCAAACCAGGCTCTGGCGGCTCCGACCAATGTCAACGTGAAAATGTGGCACCATAACGGCATGGTCCACCCTGATACTAGCCCGGCGGCTGTATAAGTTTGCAAATGATCGTTTGGGTCTGAGATGCCGTTTTACTGGACAACTGTCGGCGGAAGTTTTGGATTTTCTGGTAGCTCTGCTTCGGCGATTTTTGCCACGAACTTTGATTTTCCCGCCGATGTTGTTGGCCGGTATGGCTTGGAGAAATCTTCTGTTGCATCTGGATGATATTTCACCAGTTTCCTGGTGTTGTCTAAACCTTTCCAACTAGCTTCATAGTCTGGATCGTCCAGACGTGAGTCAACCTCTAGGCGAGACCGATGTGATTTGTCTCCTGATTTGCTGTTTTGCCGACCAGGTGGAGACTTGGCGGCTGGTGCTTTTGTAAGAATTGGCGTTGAGTGTTCTTCGTACTCTTCTTCTTCGCCATTGCTGCTAACTTCTGCATCGAACAACACTTGGGGTCGAACGACTGCCGCCATTTTTTCCTGGACTTTGTCCCTGAGTTTCTGTTGTTCAGCTTCTAACCAAACCATTATGTCTGGCGGCATGGTTAGTTATGAACGTGGTTTCGTTTTTGCTTTCTCTGTGATAGTAGGGTGAAGGGTGGACGCGTTAGTGACGCCTTCACCACTACCTATGATGTCCAGAATTTCAATATTTCCTTCTTGGTTGGCCTTTGAGTGTTGGCCAACCTCTTTCGGTGTAGTTTTGCCACTCATCTGAATCAAGAATTGAGTGATTTTTGAGTAACTGTTCTAGCTATATGCATTGATGGCGCCAATGAAGAAACACAAATCCAGCCCTCAAGGTCTAACACGTTAGTCCGAGAATTATGGTTAAGTATTCCCCACGATGGGTTATATAAAACCTTCTTGGCGCAGACGAGTATATCCTGCAAAACATAACACCGTGAGCTCGTTATGAGGAAATGGGGGGATTCAGTACTTGATAGTACAAATAGAATGCATTTAGAATAATAATATGAGAATGTATATCCTTTACCATTTGGAGATCCATTGGTATTTATAGCCGAAGAAGAGAGAGTATGGTCAACTACCTTGTCAGGTTTTCCACCAATAATATTCTCTACCCGTGCCGTCGTAGAGGTTGGTGGAAGTTGGTGGGCATCATGGCCTTTTGACATGGACGTGTTGTGTTGTTTTGTACCGTCCTTTATGTGTTGTCCAATCCCCATTGGTTGGGTGTTTATTCCCATGTAAATTGTATATTTTTGTCCCATGCTGATGAAACTTTTGAGCTACTATTCCATAGGTGTCAAGGAATGTTTATTATATTGGGCTATAATCTTGGCGCCATGCATTACGCTTGGCGTATAGTATGTTCGGGCGCCAAGTGTTCCGCCCAGCGCGTGAGTTAGCTTTAACTTGGGTGTTGTACTTGGTTAAATGGTGGGTTTAATACCCTACCTCTACACTAGTTTAATATATTTTAATAGGAAGTGAGTTACTTGGCGGTTGAAAAGCTTGATTACACTATACAAATAGGTTTTGCTCCTACCACATCTGCTTTTGATAATGTTTACACGCGTCGTTGATTTGTACCATGAATGTGCCCTTTCTTCTCTGCTCTACGTGTCCCTTCACCCATCTTCTTATAGCCATCTGTATCTCTTACCCACTACACACATCATCTTTATCTCCTTTGTTTTACAAAACAAATCAAAGTGACAAATCTGCAGGGTTGATTCATAAGCAACCGAATGCCTATATTATAAATACATCATTCATTATTTGTTAAAAATGGCATTCAAGAACAAAAAAGTTAAAAGCTTTATAAAGCAAACACTACAAAAACAAACTATAAGAAGTTAATTGTTGTGATTGATTCCCTCAACTTCGAGCTGATCAAAAGTTTACATCTGACCTCGGTCAAAGTCAAAGCTACGTGACATCTACTATGAACTAAGTTACGCTTTTGCTATGTGATATCTACTATGAACTAACTTAAGCCCTCACCGCGCAAGATGATAAGTCCAATAATAACGTAGTCATACAAATGACGAAACATAAACAATAAAAAGATTAAATTTATATATACAAACAGTTAAAGAGTAAAAAACTAAAAGTAAATACTAAATATACATCTTCCTTTACTCTTTGTTTTATAGATAGCAATACACAAAAATACATGTAGGAGAAAAGTAATTTATCAGGTGTAGTCTAATAGTGTCAACTTTTCACTTGTGATCTAATGATTGGAGATTTGGATTTTTCAGTGGAGACTCAAGTTTGATCATTTACTTTTGTAATTTTTGGTAGATTATGATAATTAAAAATTTGAGCTAGGCCTTGCGAGTTTGTTAGTTCGAATTCCGAGTCTACCAGGGTTTTGCCCTCCCTTTGGGCCAGACCTGCCTTTGACTTTACTAACTCTCTTTTTACTCGTCCCAGACTCCAAAATTTTAAAAGGTTCTCAAAAACGAACCCTGCATGTAATCAAATTATTTCGTATTAGCAATTTAACATGCTTGTTTAATTGATGGATACCATAATGAAAGAGGTGCAAATAATATCTTTCATAATAAGTTAACATTAAATTATTGCCATGGCTCAAGCTGGACTCCCTTAGCAGCCGACACCCTACCTCAAAGCACACGTGCTTTCCTCGATTCCTATTTGCTTCGTCCGATCTCTCTGTTCTGGTATCTTCTGCCACGTGGATTCTTTTGATTGGTCAACTAAGTCTTATAGGTATCTCCAATGAAGACGTCAGCCCTAAGATGATTCCTAGATCTGTGTCCGCGCCGCGTTTTCGACTTCTATAATTTACATAACCTCTTCCTGTAATATCAAGACACATATTATTATTTTATTAACTATTAAATTAAATTAAATACATGGAGTGTTAAAATAAAACATCATTTTCCGATCTAAAAGTATTTTATAACATCATTTTCTAAATTAATATAAAATAACAAGTATCATGAAAGATAATACATCTATAAAAAAAATTGCAAGTATATTACACGTAGTCATACAAAAAAGTCACTTTGCTCTAAATAGATTGCAGTGGTGACACTGATATGGTTTACTAATCTATACATCTATTTTAGATTATTACAGCGGAAGATATTTTAAAATATGGTACTATATGTAATTATTTACGTTTACATCCAAGGAATTTCAAAATCCGACACTAGCTCAAAGAATTATATAGTTGTTAATTTCATATACAGGTTTTTACTCAAAATGGGTGTATAAAGGTAATCATAAAGCTTATAATCTAAGTTATTTGTTACATACATTAATATAAAAGTTATATAACAAGCCATAACATAGTCCGACTTTTAAGGGGATTTTTGTCACCATCTTGTGGGGGTTTAATATTTGAAATCAAACACCAGACACTTAACAACAAGCTATATGACAATACATATATAACCGTGTGCTTAGTTTCGCTTTCAAATTTTACAAAACAATATATGACTATGTGATAAGTTATAAACGAGGGTATTAATAAACTAGATGAACATAATTTTCACCTCTATGTAAAAATCAATTTTCATCTCAATGTAAAATCTTAGATGCTAATCATGTAAAAGAAAAACATTTTGTTCATATTTTATGAAGTGACGTACCATCTTCTCTCTATTTTGCTTTCTCTTCAACTTATTTCAAATGTTTTAAAGATATATATTGATATATCTCCTACTCATATTTAAAACACATAGTATTACATGCAATACCACCCCCGCAATTTTCATGTTGACTTTTAAGAATTAAGCATTAAAATATTGGCGATGTGATATTGTGGTATATTAATTCAATAAGTTTAATCATAGAATACGTTTATATTAAAAAATGAATAATGAAAACAATAAACTTTAAAACAACTCAAGCCTTTTTATTGATGGTCAATTGCACTCTGGTGATGAATTTTCGTCTTGTCATAAATATATATATATATATATATATATATATATATATATATATATATATATATATATATATATATATATATATATTGGAATGATAAAAACGTAACCTTTTTTGTATTAAATTCAAAAGATATTGATAGAGAATAGTGGTTTTGGATTGCAATAGTAATTATGAAAGCTTTACAATTAAGAACCATAAAAGAGATAGTTATTACTTATTACTTATTGATGTGATTGTAATGCAAGGTGATGTGTTGCAAAACACATAGCGTTTTTATTCTATTTTTGGGTTGTTTTGTGCGTAAAAAGTTAACGAATATAAATTTTTCTTGTATGAAATTACATGTTTGTGTATGTGATAGGTCCCATGTTGAAGAGAGCGAGAAAACGAGTCAAATGGAAAAAGAATCAGCTAAAACGGAGCTCGGATGAAGTCGGTACGCAAAAACGAAGATAAACGAGCTGAAAGTCGAAAAACGTCAGAAAATGTCATGTTCGAGCTACGCGACCAGGTCATACCATTAAATAAGCATGTGGTAGAGTCCAACATGTCTCAAGGCTGCCAAGAATGTTCAAGAATCAGCTACCACGTCTATTTTGTCTTCTAGTGGGCCTAGTGGGCTTGTTTTAACCTATTTTATATTAGGAATGAGGTGTTTAAACATATATATAAACCCTAAAACCCTATGAACGATTTCATTCAAGTTTCCAGCCATCCCACACCTGCTCTAGAGGAGAAACCAAGGAGGATAAGCTTACGGTTACATCTTTTATCCTTCGGTTGTCGGTTTTGACTATTTTAACGTTTGTGAGTTCGTTTTTGGTTTTTAAGCCTTCAAACCTTTTGTAATCAGATTTATATGAGCATGTTTATCATTTATATCTATTTTATCTATTGTTCATTGATTATGATTGGCTAAACTTATTAGTTCTACCTAGGTTAGATGAATATTGTTAGGTTTTAATGAGTTTTATGGATTGTTGATCATCATGGCTTGAATTGTTAATGAAAAGTTTGGTTTAACATTGAATTAGGTTGTGTTTAGTGGCTGTGAATTTATTAGTTATACTCATATACCTCTTGCTTTGATTAATTGAATAGGTTTTGATTGATTTTAGCTTGTTTGAACTCTTTACTTTGTGTCTAGAGATTGTTTACGGGGTGATCAACCGTAGGGTTTAAGTGGGTGTATTAATTGATTAGATTCAGCGGGTGAACACCTTCTTAGAGACCGAGAGGTGATAGGAAGTAAACTCGTCTCATAGCTTTTGCTTGTTAGAATTAGGATCGCGCGAGAGCGGGTTCGGTTCTTGTCGGGTTTGGGTTTTTGAGCGATTAGTTGGTCTAGTTTAAGTTAAACTAAATTGTTCCTCTATCCTTGGTTGCGTAGTATTCGTCTCCATTAGGGTAGTGTGTCGGTGAGTCCGAGAGGAGAGTCGGCATTAGAACACTTTAACATTTCGTTTCTCGGTTTGTTCTTAAAATCAACTAAGTGTAAGTTAGAGTTTGTTAGTGAGACTGAGAGGTGATCTAGCTTTCTTGAGTGAACCTTAGTTGAGTCATCCTTAGGAACCGGTGTCGTGAGAGTCTTCAATCCATTAGCTTATTATACCTTCAATATGATTCTTACCTAGATAGACGTTTTCTCTGATTACATTAAAGTTTCCAAGTTTCGTCAAGAGTTTCATTTAATTAAGTTAAGTTTAGTTAATTAATTTAGTTAAAGTAAGTTAGGTTAAGTAGTTAATTATATTAAAAATCATTTAAATATTATTAGGTGAGTCTTGTTTAGGGTTAAGTATCTTATACGTTTTCAAGTGTCCTTGTGTTCGATACTCGGACTTCCATAGTGCTATACTATTAGTGATCGGTACACTTGCCAGTTTTGTGTGGTTTCTTTAGGAGTCTTGTTTAATAAATTTAAAGCTTAGTTGTGAGAGCATCATATTACACACATCAAGTTTTTGGCGCCGTTGCCGGGGACACGGTTAGAGGCGTGTTGAGAACGACTCGAGTTAGAGACTTGCCTATTGTATTTCGTATACTTAGATTAGATTAGTTATTTTAACTAGTTTAGTTTTAGTTTAATTTTATTTTTAGTATTTTATTCTATTTTTATCTGGTGCCCGTGATCATTTTCTTTTGAGTGTTCTTTAAAGAAAATATGTTCGGACGACACGTTGGAACGCCATGGTGCAAAGTGTGTGGCGGAGATCACTGGGTACATGATGCTTATGAGCGAAGGAGGATAGAAGTCGAGGCACGGAAAGCTCCATGGAAATCACTTTTGGCAAATCCTCCTCCATACCGATTTGCATATGATCAAATGGGGAACTTCTTAGGGTATAAAGATTTGTCAGGGAATATATTAGAGCCCACCCCAGAATTGGAGGAAATAATGGATGATGTGTTGTTTGCTATTAGAAATGATTTGGAATATGTTCCTCCTTTGAATCCACCTTTGTTTGAAACCCTGAGCGAGATTGAAGATACCGGAATGGAGGAGCAGAGAGTAGAGGAGTATATTCCCTCTTGGGAGGAAGAATTTAAGGATGAGTTTGGTGAAGAGTTGATGGACTTTGCCATTACGGATGAAGGCGAGTTTGACCCACTTGGTGATTTAAAGCTGCTTGAAGATTTAATATATAACGAGCCAAGTTTGGGGATCAAGAAGGAGCTTTGTAAGGAGAGCCATGAGATAGTTAGTGATTTGGTCCTTCCAACACCTCCCCTCGATTGTGAAAAACCAAAACACGAACCATACTCAATCTCTATTCGGGACGTGTTAAGGTTTAAAAGTTTGGCTAAAGGAACTAGAAGGAGGATTTCTGGGCGAAGAAATCGTAGTGTGATGAAGAGATTGACTTCCCCGTTTCACTTCATTGAACCATTTTTGGGGGAATTCAAGAGTTGGTGGGACGAGTTTAATTCATATGGTCGGGCCCATGAGAGTTGTGCAATTGGTTTCTTCCCGACCAATTGTAAAAGGAGAGTGTTGAGGAGCATCGATGGGAAGAGGATAAAGGAGAAGCCTCCTGATTGTGGTTTCGGGAGCGAGTCCGGCTGAAGACTATTCAATAGACTTAGCGCTTCCCGGGAGGCAACCCGGTAATATCTTTCCTTATTATTTTATTTTCATTTTTATTTTTATTTTCGAGTTTTGCCATGTGTTTCTTCTCTTACTTGCAGATTATTCCTTGGTTGGCTGATGACGGTTGATGAGCTAGAGTTTTAAACAAGTGTGGGGATGCAATTTGCTTAAGGATTGCCGCTTTCGTTCGTTAGTGATAGCTTGATAGAGAGCACTGGAGTTTTAAGCTTGCGTTTGAATAGGAGAGTGAGGAACATGATTCACCGCACACTTGCATGATCACATATACCAGGGGAGTCTGTTCCACTTTATTTTTCTTTATGTTTAGTTTTGTCTTTTCCTTGTCTCACATTGAAGACAATGTGAAATTTAAGTGTGGGGATGGGGAACTGACGTTTTCATTTTTAAGAAAAATAAAAGAATATTGAAAATCTTGAGAGTTAATATTTAAAAAAAAAATTTTAAAGAAAAATGTACCTTGAAAATTGTTTTTATTCTACGTTAAGCAGGAAATGATATTACTACCAATGTGCTAACGAACTCTTGGAACTTTTGAAATATATAATATAATAATAAAAGAAGGGATGGTTCACATATCTGATTTGGGATGTGTCGGTAGGCCCAACTAGCTTTGATAGTCCTCTTTAGCAGTTTTTATATATATAATAATTTGAAAACGGTGAAACCGAATTTCGATGCTTAGGGAGAATTACCATAATCTGAAAACTTTGAGATGGTTATACTTAGATGCACTTAAACCAGCACACCACCACATGTCCATCTTTCTACGAGCTTAGAAATAGTTATATTTTTTAGGGTGATATAAAAGATTGAAAAAAAAAAGAAAAAAAAACAGAAAAAAAGAAAGAAAAAGAAAAGTATGTATTGAAAGTTATGTTTGTGTATTCTCAAAAGTTGTTAAAGAAAAGCAAAATGCTTGTGAAGAAAGTTATGTATTGTAAAATGCCAAATGAGCATTCTTTAAAGTTAGTAAAAGAGGTCAAAGTGCACATACTAGACGGGACTTAGAGTTTACGTGTTACCAAGGGGATAGTGACTCTGAGGATACACTATTGGGGCTCGAAGGTTCTTAGTCAATAAATAAAAATTAGGAATTTATAGGACAAAGTCCAATAATATTTAGGAATAGCTCGTACGACCTCCACATGACCATTCATCCATCAAAATTTCACCGAGTGCATCTAATTAGTACTATCAACGAGTCCTTGGCTTATGGTGATTTGTCGAACCAGTTTGCTTCGACTCTAGTTTTTCTAGCTCTCTTTGTCTGAGATGGGGTAGGTATAGCCTTAATTTTTGGACTTAAAACGTTTAATGCAAAAGGGGGGCTTGATTGGCTGGTGGCTGGGTTTAAGTGGACAACAATATCGACAATCGCAGTCAATATGTCGAGCTATTTCTTATGTTTTGATAATGATTAATAATCTGGAAGTTTGTTGTTTTTCACTTGGTTATGATCCTGTGTAGATTTCTTTTTCAGGGACGAAAAAGGTTTCAAGTGTGGGGATATTTGATGTGTTGCAAAACACATAGCGTTTTTATTCTGTTTTTGGGTTGTTTTGTGCGTAAAAAGTTAACGAATATAAATTTTTCTTGCATGAAATTACATGTTTGTGTATGTGATAGGTCCCATGTTGAAGAGAGCGAGAAAACGAGTCAAATGGAAAAAGAATCAGCTAAAACGGAGCTCGGATGAAGCCGGTACGCAAAAACGAAGATAAACGAGCTGAAAGTCGAAAAACGTCAGAAAATGTCATGTTCGAGCTACGCGACCAGGTCATACCATTAAATAAGCATGTGGTAGAGTCCAACATGTCCCAAGGCTGCCAAGAATGTTCAAGAATCAGCTACCACGTCTATTTTGTCTTCTAGTGGGCCTAGTGGGCTTATTTTAACCTATTTTATATTAGGAATGAGGTGTTTAAACATATATATAAACCCTAAAACCCTATGAACGATTTCATTCAAGTTTCCAGCCATCACACACCTGCTCTAGAGGAGAAACCAAGGAGGACAAGCTTACGGTTACATCTTTTATCCTTCGGTTGTCGGTTTTGACTATTTTAACGTTTGTGAGTTCGTTTTTGGTTTTTAAGCCTTCAAACCTTTTGTAATCAGATTTATATGAGCATGTTTATCATTTATATCTATTTTATCTATTGTTCATTGATTATGATTGGCTAAACTTATTAGTTCTACCTAGGTTAGATGAATATTTTTAGGTTTTAATGAGTTTTATGGATTGTTGATCATCATGGCTTGAATTGTTAATGAAAAGTTTGGTTTAACATTGAATTAGGTTGTGTTTAGTGGCTGTGAATTTATTAGTTATACTCATATACCTCTTGCTTTGATTAATTGAATAGGTTTTGATTGATTTTAGCTTGTTTGAACTCTTTACTTTGTGTCTAGAGATTGTTTACGGGGTGATCAACCGTAGGGTTTAAGTGGGTGTATTAATTGATTAGATTCAGCGGGTGAACACCTTCTTAGAGACCGAGAGGTGATAGAAAGTAAACTCGTCTCATAGCTTTTGCTTGTTAGAATTAGGATCGCGCGAGAGCGGGTTCGGTTCTTGTCGGGTTTGGGTTTTTGAGCGATTAGTTGGTCTAGTTTAAGTTAAACTAAATTGTTCCTCTATCCTTGGTTGCGTAGTATTCGTCTCCATTAGGGTAGTGTGTCGGTGAGTCCGAGAGGAGAGTCGGCATTAGAACACTTTAACATTTCGTTTCTCGGTTTGTTCTTAAAATCAACTAAGTGTAAGTTAGAGTTTGTTAGTGAGACTGAGAGGTGATCTAGCTTTCTTGAGTGAACCTTAGTTGAGTCATCCTTAGGAACCGGTGTCGTGAGAGTCTTCAATCTATTAGCTTATTATACCTTCAATATGATTCTTACCTAGGTAGACGTTTTCTCCGATTGCAGTAACGTTTCCAAGTTTCGTCAAGAGTTTCATTTAATTAAGTTAAGTTTAGTTAATTAATTTAGTTAAAGTAAGTTAGGTTAAGTAGTTAATTATATTAAAAATCATTTAAATATTATTAGGTGAGTCTTGGTTAGGGTTAAGTATCATATACGTTTTCAAGTGTCCTTGTATTCGATACTCGGACTTCGATAGTGCTATACTATTAGTGATCGGTACACTTGCCGGTTTTGTGTGGTTTCTTTAGGAGTCCTGTTTAATAAATTTAAAGCTTAGTTGTGAGAGCATCATATTACACGCATCACAAGGAAAAAGAATTGAAGAAGATTACGAAAGGAAAATGAATTTATACATATAGAGGGATGTGTTATATGCATAATCAATTTTAAGTAAATAACCATAATCATATTATAGAAAATTATCATAAGTGCATAGTACTTATGGAGGCTGTTACATATCAATGCAAAACCTATCAAAACTACATAGTTTTGATTAAATTCAACTATTATTTTTAATTCTCTGTTTACGTTATGTAAATTTCGTTTCCGCAAGCATATACTATTTTCTCCTAGGCATCTTCTACATCAATCATCTATTTTAAAATCGATAATACTCCATGATAAAAATACCATTAAACTGACTCAATTAAAATTGTATACCATCGCATCTCATGTGTTGCATAAAGAATCACATGATCTAGGAATTTGCTAGGGGAACAATGAGTGGAAAATTATTGGAAATTAAAATTAGAAAAAAGACATATGAATTCATTAATTAATATTCATAATTTATATGTGCAGCAAAGGAGGTTAGAGATTTCCTAAAATTGATATGAAGTCATTTGCATGTTTTGATAATCTTAGGAAAAGATGAGATAATTTAGGAAATAATTTGTTAACTTAATTGAATTTAATCAAAACTACGTAGTTTTGATGGGTTTTACATACAACTTATATGCGCAACAGCCTCATATTCACTTTCCCAAATACTTATACTTGCTGCAATGTAAACGATAATTAGACACTTTTTAATCATATCTGTTTCTCTTTTTAACTATATGTAATTAACTTCGATGCAATACATACAAATTTTTATGCGGTTTTCACAACTTTTCATCTAGAATTTGCTTAATAAATTTAAAGCTTAGTTGTTTAATAAATTTAAAGCTTAGTTGTGAGAGCATCATATTACACACATCAAGTTTTTGGCGCCGTTGCCGGGGACACGGTTAGAGGCGTGTTGAGAACGACTCGAGTTAGAGACTTGCCTATTGTATTTCGTATACTTAGATTAGATTAGTTATTTTAACTAGTTTAGTTTTAGTTTAATTTTATTTTTAGTATTTTATTCTATTTTTATCTGGTGCCCATGATCATTTTCTTTTGAGTGTTCTTTAAAGAAAATATGTTCGGACGACACGTTGGAACGCCATGGTGCAAAGTGTGTGGCGGAGATCACTGGGTACATGATGCTTATGAGCGAAGGAGGATAGAAGTCGAGGCACGGAAAGCTCCATGGAAATCACTTTTGGCAAATCCTCCTCCATACCGATTTGCATATGATCAAATGGGGAACTTCTTAGGGTATAAAGATTTGTCAGGGAATATATTAGAGCCCACCCCAGAATTGGAGGAAATAATGGATGATGTGTTGTTTGCTATTAGAAATGATTTGGAATATGTTCCTCCTTTGAATCCACCTTTGTTTGAAACCCTGAGCGAGATTGAAGATACCGGAATGGAGGAGCAGAGAGTAGAGGAGTATATTCCCTCTTGGGAGGAAGAATTTAAGGATGAGTTTGGTGAAGAGTTGATGGACTTTGCCATTACGGATGAAGGCGAGTTTGACCCACTTGGTGATTTAAAGCTGCTTGAAGATTTAATATATAACGAGCCAAGTTTGGGGATCAAGAAGGAGCTTTGTAAGGAGAGCCATGAGATAGTTAGTGATTTGGTCCTTCCAACACCTCACCTCGATTGTGAAAAACCAAAACACGAACCATACTCAATCTCTATTAGGGACGTGTTAAGGTTTAAAAGTTTGGCTAAAGGAACTAGAAGGAGGATTTCTGGGCGAAGAAATCGTAGTGTGATGAAGAGATTGACTTCCCCGTTTCACTTCATTGAACCATTTTTGGGGGAATTCAAGAGTTGGTGGGACGAGTTTAATTCATATGGTCGGGCCCATGAGAGTTGTGCAATTGGTTTCTTCCCGACCAATTGTAAAAGGAGAGTGTTGAGGAGCATCGATGGGAAGAGGATAAAGGAGAAGCCTCCTGATTGTGGTTTCGGGAGCGAGTCCGGCTGAAGACTATTCAATAGACTTAGCGCTTCCCGGGAGGCAACCCGGTAATATCTTTCCTTATTATTTTATTTTCATTTTTATTTTTATTTTCGAGTTTTGCCATGTGTTTCTTCTCTTACTTGCAGATTATTCCTTGGTTGGCTGATGACGGTTGATGAGCTAGAGTTTTAAACAAGTGTGGGGATGCAATTTGCTTAAGGATTGCCGCTTTCGTTCGTTAGTGATAGCTTGATAGAGAGCACTGGAGTTTTAAGCTTGCGTTTGAATAGGAGAGTGAGGAACATGATTCACCGCACACTTGCATGATCACATATACCAGGGGAGTCTGTTCCACTTTATTTTTCTTTATGTTTAGTTTTGTCTTTTCCTTGTCTCACATTGAAGACAATGTGAAATTTAAGTGTGGGGATGGGGAACTGACGTTTTCATTTTTAAGAAAAATAAAAGAATATTGAAAATCTTGAGAGTTAATATTTAAAAAAAAAATTTTAAAGAAAAATGTACCTTGAAAATTGTTTTTATTCTACGTTAAGCAGGAAATGATATTACTACCAATGTGCTAACGAACTCTTGGAACTTTTGAAATATATAATATAATAATAAAAGAAGGGATGGTTCACATATCTGATTTGGGATGTGTCGGTAGGCCCAACTAGCTTTGATAGTCCTCTTTAGCAGTTTTTATATATATAATAATTTGAAAACGGTGAAACCGAATTTCGATGCTTAGGGAGAATTACCATAATCTGAAAACTTTGAGATGGTTATACTTAGATGCACTTAAACCAGCACACCACCACATGTCCATCTTTCTACGAGCTTAGAAATAGTTATATTTTTTAGGGTGATATAAAAGATTGAAAAAAAAAGAAAAAAAAACAGAAAAAAAAGAAAGAAAAAGAAAAGTATGTATTGAAAGTTATGTTTGTGTATTCTCAAAAGTTGTTAAAGAAAAGCAAAATGCTTGTGAAGAAAGTTATGTATTGTAAAATGCCAAATGAGCATTCTTTAAAGTTAGTAAAAGAGGTCAAAGTGCACATACTAGACGGGACTTAGAGTTTACGTGTTACCAAGGGGATAGTGACTCTGAGGATACACTATTGGGGCTCGAAGGTTCTTAGTCAATAAATAAAAATTAGGAATTTATAGGACAAAGTCCAATAATATTTAGGAATAGCTCGTACGACCTCCACATGACCATTCATCCATCAAAATTTCACCGAGTGCATCTAATTAGTACTATCAACGAGTCCTTGGCTTATGGTGATTTGTCGAACCAGTTTGCTTCGACTCTAGTTTTTCTAGCTCTCTTTGTCTGAGATGGGGTAGGTATAGCCTTAATTTTTGGACTTAAAACGTTTAATGCAAAAGGGGGGCTTGATTGGCTGGTGGCTGGGTTTAAGTGGACAACAATATCGGCAATCGCAGTCAATATGTCGAGCTATTTCTTATGTTTTGATAATGATTAATAATCTGGAAGTTTGTTGTTTTTCACTTGGTTATGATCCTGTGTAGATTTCTTTTTCAGGGACGAAAAAGGTTTCAAGTGTGGGGATATTTGATGTGTTGCAAAACACATAGCGTTTTTATTCTGTTTTTGGGTTGTTTTGTGCGTAAAAAGTTAACGAATATAAATTTTTCTTGCATGAAATTACATGTTTGTGTATGTGATAGGTCCCATGTTGAAGAGAGCGAGAAAACGAGTCAAATGGAAAAAGAATCAGCTAAAACGGAGCTCGGATGAAGCCGGTACGCAAAAACGAAGATAAACGAGCTGAAAGTCGAAAAACGTCAGAAAATGTCATGTTCGAGCTACGCGACCAGGTCATACCGTTAAATAAGCATGTGGTAGAGTCCAACATGTCCCAAGGCTGCCAAGAATGTTCAAGAATCAGCTACCACGTCTATTTTGTCTTCTAGTGGGCCTAGTGGGCTTATTTTAACCTATTTTATATTAGGAATGAGGTGTTTAAACATATATATAAACCCTAAAACCCTATGAACGATTTCATTCAAGTTTCCAGCCATCACACACCTGCTCTAGAGGAGAAACCAAGGAGGACAAGCTTACGGTTACATCTTTTATCCTTCGGTTGTCGGTTTTGACTATTTTAACGTTTGTGAGTTCGTTTTTGGTTTTTAAGCCTTCAAACCTTTTGTAATCAGATTTATATGAGCATGTTTATCATTTATATCTATTTTATCTATTGTTCATTGATTATGATTGGCTAAACTTATTAGTTCTACCTAGGTTAGATGAATATTGTTAGGTTTTAATGAGTTTTATGGATTGTTGATCATCATGGCTTGAATTGTTAATGAAAAGTTTGGTTTAACATTGAATTAGGTTGTGTTTAGTGGCTGTGAATTTATTAGTTATACTCATATACCTCTTGCTTTGATTAATTGAATAGGTTTTGATTGATTTTAGCTTGTTTGAACTCTTTACTTTGTGTCTAGAGATTGTTTACGGGGTGATCAACCGTAGGGTTTAAGTGGGTGTATTAATTGATTAGATTCAGCGGGTGAACACCTTCTTAGAGACCGAGAGGTGATAGAAAGTAAACTCGTCTCATAGCTTTTGCTTGTTAGAATTAGGATCGCGCGAGAGCGGGTTCGGTTCTTGTCGGGTTTGGGTTTTTGAGCGATTAGTTGGTCTAGTTTAAGTTAAACTAAATTGTTCCTCTATCCTTGGTTGCGTAGTATTCGTCTCCATTAGGGTAGTGTGTCGGTGAGTCCGAGAGGAGAGTCGGCATTAGAACACTTTAACATTTCGTTTCTCGGTTTGTTCTTAAAATCAACTAAGTGTAAGTTAGAGTTTGTTAGTGAGACTGAGAGGTGATCTAGCTTTCTTGAGTGAACCTTAGTTGAGTCATCCTTAGGAACCGGTGTCGTGAGAGTCTTCAATCTATTAGCTTATTATACCTTCAATATGATTCTTACCTAGGTAGACGTTTTCTCCGATTGCAGTAACGTTTCCAAG
The DNA here is from genome assembly GCF_021521415.1 of Bidens hawaiensis. Lineage (NCBI taxonomy): Eukaryota > Viridiplantae > Streptophyta > Magnoliopsida > Asterales > Asteraceae > Bidens > Bidens hawaiensis. The sequence continues at coordinate 920,880 of NW_027491561.1, forward strand.
TTTCATCAAGAGTTTCATTTAATTAAGTTAAGTTTAGTTAATTAATTTAGTTAAAGTAAGTTAGGTTAAGTAGTTAATTATATTAAAAATCATTTAAATATTATTAGGTGAGTCTTGGTTAGGGTTAAGTATCATATACGTTTTCAAGTGTCCTTGTATTCGATACTCGGACTTCGATAGTGCTATACTATTAGTGATCGGTACACTTGCCGGTTTTGTGTGGTTTCTTTAGGAGTCCTGTTTAATAAATTTAAAGCTTAGTTGTGAGAGCATCATATTACACGCATCACAAGAAAAAAGAATTGAAGAAGATTACGAAAGGAAAATGAATTTATACATATAGAGGGATGTGTTATATGCATAATCAATTTTAAGTAAATAACCATAATCATATTATAGAAAATTATCATAAGTGCATAGTACTTATGGAGGCTGTTACATATCAATGCAAAACCTATCAAAACTACATAGTTTTGATTAAATTCAACTATTATTTTTAATTCTCTGTTTACGTTATGTAAATTTCGTTTCCGCAAGCATATACTATTTTCTCCTAGGCATCTTCTACATCAATCATCTATTTTAAAATCGATAATACTCCATGATAAAAATACCATTAAACTGACTCAATTAAAATTGTATACCATCGCATCTCATGTGTTGCATAAAGAATCACATGATCTAGGAATTTGCTAGGGGAACAATGAGTGGAAAATTATTGGAAATTAAAATTAGAAAAAAGACATATGAATTCATTAATTAATATTCATAATTTATATGTGCAGCAAAGGAGGTTAGAGATTTCCTAAAATTGATATGAAGTCATTTGCATGTTTTGATAATCTTAGGAAAAGATGAGATAATTTAGGAAATAATTTGTTAACTTAATTGAATTTAATCAAAACTACGTAGTTTTGATGGGTTTTACATACAACTTATATGCGCAACAGCCTCATATTCACTTTCCCAAATACTTATACTTGCTGCAATGTAAACGATAATTAGACACTTTTTAATCATATCTGTTTCTCTTTTTAACTATATGTAATTAACTTCGATGCAATACATACAAATTTTTATGCGGTTTTCACAACTTTTCATCTAGAATTTGCTTAATAAATTTAAAGCTTAGTTGTTTAATAAATTTAAAGCTTAGTTGTGAGAGCATCATATTACACACATCAAGTTTTTGGCGCCGTTGCCGGGGACACGGTTAGAGGCGTGTTGAGAACGACTCGAGTTAGAGACTTGCCTATTGTATTTCGTATACTTAGATTAGATTAGTTATTTTAACTAGTTTAGTTTTAGTTTAATTTTATTTTTAGTATTTTATTCTATTTTTATCTGGTGCCCGTGATCATTTTCTTTTGAGTGTTCTTTAAAGAAAATATGTTCGGACGACACGTTGGAACGCCATGGTGCAAAGTGTGTGGCGGAGATCACTGGGTACATGATGCTTATGAGCGAAGGAGGATAGAAGTCGAGGCACGGAAAGCTCCATGGAAATCACTTTTGGCAAATCCTCCTCCATACCGATTTGCATATGATCAAATGGGGAACTTCTTAGGGTATAAAGATTTGTCAGGGAATATATTAGAGCCCACCCCAGAATTGGAGGAAATAATGGATGATGTGTTGTTTGCTATTAGAAATGATTTGGAATATGTTCCTCCTTTGAATCCACCTTTGTTTGAAACCCTGAGCGAGATTGAAGATACCGGAATGGAGGAGCAGAGAGTAGAGGAGTATATTCCCTCTTGGGAGGAAGAATTTAAGGATGAGTTTGGTGAAGAGTTGATGGACTTTGCCATTACGGATGAAGGCGAGTTTGACCCACTTGGTGATTTAAAGCTGCTTGAAGATTTAATATATAACGAGCCAAGTTTGGGGATCAAGAAGGAGCTTTGTAAGGAGAGCCATGAGATAGTTAGTGATTTGGTCCTTCCAACACCTCACCTCGATTGTGAAAAACCAAAACACGAACCATACTCAATCTCTATTCGGGACGTGTTAAGGTTTAAAAGTTTGGCTAAAGGAACTAGAAGGAGGATTTCTGGGCGAAGAAATCGTAGTGTGATGAAGAGATTGACTTCCCCGTTTCACTTCATTGAACCATTTTTGGGGGAATTCAAGAGTTGGTGGGACGAGTTTAATTCATATGGTCGGGCCCATGAGAGTTGTGCAATTGGTTTCTTCCCGACCAATTGTAAAAGGAGAGTGTTGAGGAGCATCGATGGGAAGAGGATAAAGGAGAAGCCTCCTGATTGTGGTTTCGGGAGCGAGTCCGGCTGAAGACTATTCAATAGACTTAGCGCTTCCCGGGAGGCAACCCGGTAATATCTTTCCTTATTATTTTATTTTCATTTTTATTTTTATTTTCGAGTTTTGCCATGTGTTTCTTCTCTTACTTGCAGATTATTCCTTGGTTGGCTGATGACGGTTGATGAGCTAGAGTTTTAAACAAGTGTGGGGATGCAATTTGCTTAAGGATTGCCGCTTTCGTTCGTTAGTGATAGCTTGATAGAGAGCACTGGAGTTTTAAGCTTGCGTTTGAATAGGAGAGTGAGGAACATGATTCACCGCACACTTGCATGATCACATATACCAGGGGAGTCTGTTCCACTTTATTTTTCTTTATGTTTAGTTTTGTCTTTTCCTTGTCTCACATTGAAGACAATGTGAAATTTAAGTGTGGGGATGGGGAACTGACGTTTTCATTTTTAAGAAAAATAAAAGAATATTGAAAATCTTGAGAGTTAATATTTAAAAAAAAAATTTTAAAGAAAAATGTACCTTGAAAATTGTTTTTATTCTACGTTAAGCAGGAAATGATATTACTACCAATGTGCTAACGAACTCTTGGAACTTTTGAAATATATAATATAATAATAAAAGAAGGGATGGTTCACATATCTGATTTGGGATGTGTCGGTAGGCCCAACTAGCTTTGATAGTCCTCTTTAGCAGTTTTTATATATATAATAATTTGAAAACGGTGAAACCGAATTTCGATGCTTAGGGAGAATTACCATAATCTGAAAACTTTGAGATGGTTATACTTAGATGCACTTAAACCAGCACACCACCACATGTCCATCTTTCTACGAGCTTAGAAATAGTTATATTTTTTAGGGTGATATAAAAGATTGAAAAAAAAAGAAAAAAAAACAGAAAAAAAAGAAAGAAAAAGAAAAGTATGTATTGAAAGTTATGTTTGTGTATTCTCAAAAGTTGTTAAAGAAAAGCAAAATGCTTGTGAAGAAAGTTATGTATTGTAAAATGCCAAATGAGCATTCTTTAAAGTTAGTAAAAGAGGTCAAAGTGCACATACTAGACGGGACTTAGAGTTTACGTGTTACCAAGGGGATAGTGACTCTGAGGATACACTATTGGGGCTCGAAGGTTCTTAGTCAATAAATAAAAATTAGGAATTTATAGGACAAAGTCCAATAATATTTAGGAATAGCTCGTACGACCTCCACATGACCATTCATCCATCAAAATTTCACCGAGTGCATCTAATTAGTACTATCAACGAGTCCTTGGCTTATGGTGATTTGTCGAACCAGTTTGCTTCGACTCTAGTTTTTCTAGCTCTCTTTGTCTGAGATGGGGTAGGTATAGCCTTAATTTTTGGACTTAAAACGTTTAATGCAAAAGGGGGGCTTGATTGGCTGGTGGCTGGGTTTAAGTGGACAACAATATCGGCAATCGCAGTCAATATGTCGAGCTATTTCTTATGTTTTGATAATGATTAATAATCTGGAAGTTTGTTGTTTTTCACTTGGTTATGATCCTGTGTAGATTTCTTTTTCAGGGACGAAAAAGGTTTCAAGTGTGGGGATATTTGATGTGTTGCAAAACACATAGCGTTTTTATTCTGTTTTTGGGTTGTTTTGTGCGTAAAAAGTTAACGAATATAAATTTTTCTTGCATGAAATTACATGTTTGTGTATGTGATAGGTCCCATGTTGAAGAGAGCGAGAAAACAAGTCAAATGGAAAAAGAATCAGCTAAAACGGAGCTCGGATGAAGCCGGTACGCAAAAACGAAGATAAACGAGCTGAAAGTCGAAAAACGTCAGAAAATGTCATGTTCGAGCTACGCGACCAGGTCATACCATTAAATAAGCATGTGGTAGAGTCCAACATGTCCCAAGGCTGCCAAGAATGTTCAAGAATCAGCTACCACGTCTATTTTGTCTTCTAGTGGGCCTAGTGGGCTTATTTTAACCTATTTTATATTAGGAATGAGGTGTTTAAACATATATATAAACCCTAAAACCCTATGAACGATTTCATTCAAGTTTCCAGCCATCACACACCTGCTCTAGAGGAGAAACCAAGGAGGACAAGCTTACGGTTACATCTTTTATCCTTCGGTTGTCGGTTTTGACTATTTTAACGTTTGTGAGTTCGTTTTTGGTTTTTAAGCCTTCAAACCTTTTGTAATCAGATTTATATGAGCATGTTTATCATTTATATCTATTTTATCTATTGTTCATTGATTATGATTGGCTAAACTTATTAGTTCTACCTAGGTTAGATGAATATTGTTAGGTTTTAATGAGTTTTATGGATTGTTGATCATCATGGCTTGAATTGTTAATGAAAAGTTTGGTTTAACATTGAATTAGGTTGTGTTTAGTGGCTGTGAATTTATTAGTTATACTCATATACCTCTTGCTTTGATTAATTGAATAGGTTTTGATTGATTTTAGCTTGTTTGAACTCTTTACTTTGTGTCTAGAGATTGTTTACGGGGTGATCAACCGTAGGGTTTAAGTGGGTGTATTAATTGATTAGATTCAGCGGGTGAACACCTTCTTAGAGACCGAGAGGTGATAGAAAGTAAACTCGTCTCATAGCTTTTGCTTGTTAGAATTAGGATCGCGCGAGAGCGGGTTCGGTTCTTGTCGGGTTTGGGTTTTTGAGCGATTAGTTGGTCTAGTTTAAGTTAAACTAAATTGTTCCTCTATCCTTGGTTGCGTAGTATTCGTCTCCATTAGGGTAGTGTGTCGGTGAGTCCGAGAGGAGAGTCGGCATTAGAACACTTTAACATTTCGTTTCTCGGTTTGTTCTTAAAATCAACTAAGTGTAAGTTAGAGTTTGTTAGTGAGACTGAGAGGTGATCTAGCTTTCTTGAGTGAACCTTAGTTGAGTCATCCTTAGGAACCGGTGTCGTGAGAGTCTTCAATCTATTAGCTTATTATACCTTCAATATGATTCTTACCTAGGTAGACGTTTTCTCCGATTGCAGTAACGTTTCCAAGTTTCGTCAAGAGTTTCATTTAATTAAGTTAAGTTTAGTTAATTAATTTAGTTAAAGTAAGTTAGGTTAAGTAGTTAATTATATTAAAAATCATTTAAATATTATTAGGTGAGTCTTGGTTAGGGTTAAGTATCATATACGTTTTCAAGTGTCCTTGTATTCGATACTCGGACTTCGATAGTGCTATACTATTAGTGATCGGTACACTTGCCGGTTTTGTGTGGTTTCTTTAGGAGTCCTGTTTAATAAATTTAAAGCTTAGTTGTGAGAGCATCATATTACACGCATCACAAGGAAAAAGAATTGAAGAAGATTACGAAAGGAAAATGAATTTATACATATAGAGGGATGTGTTATATGCATAATCAATTTTAAGTAAATAACCATAATCATATTATAGAAAATTATCATAAGTGCATAGTACTTATGGAGGCTGTTACATATCAATGCAAAACCTATCAAAACTACATAGTTTTGATTAAATTCAACTATTATTTTTAATTCTCTGTTTACGTTATGTAAATTTCGTTTCCGCAAGCATATACTATTTTCTCCTAGGCATCTTCTACATCAATCATCTATTTTAAAATCGATAATACTCCATGATAAAAATACCATTAAACTGACTCAATTAAAATTGTATACCATCGCATCTCATGTGTTGCATAAAGAATCACATGATCTAGGAATTTGCTAGGGGAACAATGAGTGGAAAATTATTGGAAATTAAAATTAGAAAAAAGACATATGAATTCATTAATTAATATTCATAATTTATATGTGCAGCAAAGGAGGTTAGAGATTTCCTAAAATTGATATGAAGTCATTTGCATGTTTTGATAATCTTAGGAAAAGATGAGATAATTTAGGAAATAATTTGTTAACTTAATTGAATTTAATCAAAACTACGTAGTTTTGATGGGTTTTACATACAACTTATATGCGTAACAGCCTCATATTCACTTTCCCAAATACTTATACTTGCTGCAATGTAAACGATAATTAGACACTTTTTAATCATATCTGTTTCTCTTTTTAACTATATGTAATTAACTTCGATGCAATACATACAAATTTTTATGCGGTTTTCACAACTTTTCATCTAGAATTTGTTTTATATTAATGCATCTCTATAAATATACTGCCTTTGTTTTTTATTAATAAAACAAATTAAGATATAAATTATTCTTTTGAACTTAATCATAAAGTAAAATCATTCCAAGCTTTTATCTCAATGCAATAAAACACACAACCACCAAAATCCTACGGAGTACAAGAAAATAGAGATGATGAATAAATAATTATTAGCGATCAAACGTCATCAAATCGAGCATCGTGTTTATTTCAACTGCCAACAAATATTATAAATTATTTGTTTAAAGTATATTAAATTCATTAATGTCCAATTTGAATTAATTTTATTAAGGATGATGGAATCTAAGTCGATGATTCTGCCACCATCACCCATTGGTATCAACTGTCTTTTATTGGTGTTAACGTAATATTTAACTATTTTATTATTTTTAATAATAGTTTTTTTTTGTTAATAATGGGTGTCTGGGAATTTCTAGGCTTTGGGACCATGATGACGATAGCGGACAATAATTTCAGTTGAAATGTCCAAACTTGATCATTAAACATTTTTGTATCTTTCTATCGACTTTATATAAAATGTCACCCCTTCATTATAAAACGGAGTCGGACTTGCTTAGAAAAATAAGATATGTTGATTTTAGATTTTACAAATTGTGAAAACTATTAGATGATAAAGATTCCATGAAAATATTATTATTAAAATATATATTTGTATTTCAAATCTGTCCATATTTTTATCCTATTTTAGTGTTTGTATAGGATTAAGTTTCATTCCTTATTTAAAGGGTTGTATTGATGAATGAAACAGGCATTGAGATGATATAATCGTCTTGGAGATCATGGAGTTCAAATTTTACATTTACTTTCTCGTCGTTTGCTTATTTCTTGTAATAATAACTCAAATTCTAGTTTATGTCATGCATGTCAAATTTCTAATAGTAAACGTTTGCCGTTTTTTGATTCACATTCTTATACTGTTGCGCCATTCGATATTGTTCATTGTGATTTATGGACCTCGCCTATTTTAAGTAATAGTGGATACAAATATTATATGGTCCTTCTTGACAACTTTACCCATACGTGTGGGTGTACCCCTTAAAATTCAAATCGGAGACATTTCCTACTTTTGCTAAATTCCATCGCCTAATTGAAACCCAATTAAAAACCAAAATTAAATCCTTCCAATGTGATCTTGGAGGTGAATTTGATAACAACGAATTCCATAAATTCGCAACCACTCAAGGGCTCGTGTTTCGTTTTTCGTGCCCGCAAACCTCACCTCAAAACGGTAAAGCCGAATGTATGATTCGACGTTTAAACAATATCATAAGACCTCTTCTCATGCAAGCAAACCTACCTCCACTCTTCTGGGTTGAGGCCCTTCACATCGCTGCCTACCTACACAACATCATTCCTACCAAAAGCCTCAACCTTTTTACACCCACATTTGCCTTATTTCAACGACACCCAACATATGATCACTTGCGTGTCTTTGGTTGCGCTTGTTATCCAAATCTTTCAACTACTCAACAAAATAAATTACTACCACGATCCACTAGGTGCGTATTCCTCGGGTATCCACCAAATTCCCGGGGCTATAGATGCCTCGATCTTGCCACTGGACGGGTCCATATTTCTCGTCATGTTATTTTTGATGGGTCCTCTTTCCCATTCACAAACCCGATTGACACACGCCAATTTCTATTTCTAGATGAACCACCTAGCAATATACCTTTTTCGTTTCCTCCATCTCACCCCATATCACATGGCACAAACCACCCCTTAAGCACACCTCAACAAACTGCACCATCTACATCTACAACCCACCCTCCTGATCCACCTTCTCCATCCCACACAACTTCGGCCCAACAATCCCAAAGCCCACTCCAAGAACCACTCACCTCACACCAAACCCATTCTGCACTGGTTGAAGCCGAACCACAATCACCTAACCATTCTACCCAAACCCAACATCGATCAGACATTCATCCAATGACAACCCGATCGAAGGCCGGAATCTCTAAACCTAACACAAAATATAATCTCATTACTTCTTCGATCGCTTTGCCTATTTCTCCCATTCTGACATCCTATCGCCAAGCCTTAGCCGATCCGAACTGGAAACAGGCAATGACTAACGAATTTAAAGCGTTAAAAGAAGATAATGATACATGGGATCTTGTGCCTTATCCGGCTCACCACCCGGTTATTAGATGCTTATGGTTGTTTCGACACAAATTTCGAGCTGACGGTTCTCTTGAGCGTTACAAAGCTCGTTTGGTAGTTAATGGTAAATCTCAAACAGTGGGTGTTGATTGTACCGAGACATTTAGCCCGGTGGTTAAACCGGCTACTATACGCACGGTCCTATCCATAGGTTTATCTAAAGGATGGCCGATGCATCAATTGGACGTTAAAAACGCTTTTTTACATAGGTATTTAAACGAAACAGTTTACATGTATCAGCCGGCCGGATTTGTTGATCCGTTGGCCCCACACCATGTGTGCAAATTAAAGCGTTCACTTTATGGTCTCAAACAGGCGCCTCGGCATGGTACACACGTTTTTACACATTCATTACGGCCAAGGGGTTCAAAAGTAGTATATGTGATAGTTCGTTATTTATATATCTTCATGGAACTGATGTGGCTTACCTACTTTTATATGTGGACGATATTTTCCTTACTGCCTCGTCACAACACCTCGTGAATGATATTATTCGCTCGTTATCCGCCGAGTTTTCTATGACCGATTTGGGGCCTCTTCATCATTTTTTGGGCATCACGGTAAATCGTAATTCACAGGGTCTGTTCTTGTCTCAATCTCAATATGCCGCTGATATTCTTCAACGGGCAAATATGTCATTCTGTAAACCTTCTGCTACGCCTGTCGAGACTGGCTCCAAGTTAAGTGCAGATGATGGCCCGCTCTTAACTAATGGCACTGAATACCGTAGTTTGGCCGGAGCTCTTCAGTACCTTACTTTTACCCGCCCGGATATTACATATGCAGTTCAACAACTTTGTTTGTTTATGCATGCTCCTCGGGAACCTCATATGGCTTTTATGAGACGTCTCCTTCGTTACATCCGTGGGACACTTGATCATGGTCTCCAACTCTCACATTCATCGGCTACTTCTCTCACCGCTTACTCCGACGCCGACTGGGGCGGATGTCCGAACTCTCGTCGCTCTACATCAGGTTACTGTGTGTTTTTGGGAAATAACCTCATATCCTGGTCTTCTAAACTCCAGGCTACGATATCTGTTCAGCATCAACGGACTAAACACGTAGAGATTGACATTCACTTTGTTCGTGAACAGGTGCGTTTGGGTAACATTCGCGTTTTACATATTCCAGCACCATACGAGTATGCCGACATCTTCACAAAGGGATTACCTCACCCGTTGTTTGAGAATTTCAGATCCAGTTTGAGCGTTGCACCAGCTCGAACTGCGGGGGCTTATTAGATGATAAAGATTCCATGAAGATATTATTATTAAAACATATATTTGTATTTCAAATATGTCCATATCTTTATCCTATTTTAGTGTTTGTATAGGATTAAGTTTCATTCCCTATTTAAAGGGTTGTATTGATGAATGAAACAGGCATTGAGATGATAACAAACTAATAAAAACATATTACGGAGTTTAATGGTAGTGAATAGCCGACCCACAGTCCCAACCGGGGCCTTAGGTATTGTCACCACAAACATCAACCGCTCACCACCACCTCCACAAACATTCAAAATAAAAAAAAAGTTTTTTTTATGTGACATTAATGTATGAAAATTTGATCATGAATAAGAGATGTTTTCCTTATATGCATGTCGATTTGAGACAAGGGTTGGGTGAAACGTCACGATTGTTCAGAGACATTCACAACTTAACCAAGGAAGGGAAGGCATTTTGAAAGAAGCTATTTAGGAACAAAGGGAACGTTTTATACTTTAGAAACAAGCAGCCTAAACAAATTGATCAATCCACCAAAATAGGTTGGGTAGTGCCCGCGGTGGAGTTGCCTTTCCGGCTAAGTGCTTGACAACTAGCTAGTTTCATTCAATATAAACTTACCTTGACATCAGAAAGTGTACTTTGGTAGGAAACCTAGTAACTACCGACCTGCAAAGACACTACCAATTAACCTTCAAAATCACTATCGACCTTTAGTTTATTACCGGACGACAATAACTTTTAAAAGTCATTTTCAAGCAACTTTTTCTCATTCATGTCAGCCTAATACGTTTCCGATGAAGTAGCTTTAAAGGTAAAAATGAAAAGTTTATATATTTGGATAGTTATCGTGTCAACCGGTTGTCTTAAACAAGAAAAATTGAAAACTTTGAGTAAGATATTAGAGTCGTGTTAACATCTCCAAATTTTTAAAAAAAACTATAAGCATTAAACTTTTTAAGGTGAGTACATAAACTATGTTGAATTATATTCTCATGAAAAGTAAACACCAATATTACTGATCCAATGATTATGTGCTCAATATAGTACTTGCCAGCTGGAGAAGTGCTTAAATCAAAGAAGGTACTTGTATAGTTGTATCATTGCAATCAAGATATGCATAGATAGATCCAGAACGCTTATTAATGTGAGTCAAATTATCTATGTATACTCTTTTGTAAAAAATTACAAGTTTTGTCACTTGTTACTTATACATTAAACCTTACATTTTTAATAAATTTATAATAGTAAAATAATAGTTACCATTCTTAAAATTTATGTTTCAAAATTTGTTAATTTAATATTTACTTCATATTTTTTTTCAAACATTTTATATTATAATTATCTTTTACTTTAAAAATGTTAAAGACTGTTGTACAACGAATGTATTAATAGTGTTTAACGGATTTATTGTTTCTTATATATTAATTATTTATTAAATATTGTATTTTCAAAAACTACCCGTATGATACACGGACCTTAAACTAATATACTTTTAAAACTTTCCAAGAGCTCCAAACCAAACCAATATTACAAAGCCATTGCATTCGTCACTGTGTGACCATAAAATGTACCACTAGGATAGTAAAGATCGGATGGCTCTTCTTGTTAAGAAAGAGTCTATGGGCCATATAAATTTAAATAGAGTAAATGTGCATTCATACTCAAATGCATTAAATATATAATTTTTGAGTATTAAAATGTTCATTCTGTATCCATGTATTGTCCTCAAACAGATTCCAAGTTTCCAAACCAATCCAAACTGCCAGTTATTATGCTGGTTCACTCACTGAAACTGGTTCGTACCCGACCCGATTCTTCTTAAACTAGTTTTGAATTGACTAAACTGCCAGTTTGTATGCCCGAACCGATTTCTCTTTAAACCGATTTTTTATCAAAGTTGACCAAAAAGATTCGATTTACAACCGGAATCAGTTTGGGCCCATAACAGATTTATCCATCTATAACCAATAACAACAAATCCCCACTTGTTTGTGGCCTAGTAATAAACTGTTTGGGTTATGCACTGGAGAACCAAGTGGGATCCTCACTAGTGTCACTCTTGGTCGATTATGACAATGAAAAAATTGAGCTAGGCCTTGCGAGTTTGTCAGTCCGGGTTTTCATCCCACCTTGTTACGCTAGAAAGTTCAGCTTTTGTTGTGGCACAACGATTGTCAGGTGGCAGCGACGATATGGTTTTCCGGGGGAACACCCAAAGCCAAACTTTAAAGCCAGCGTAACCCGGCTAAGACAATATAGTCTGGTCAAATTTGGGCAATGAGACTTTCCAAATTTAAAGAGTGCGATAACTTAACACTGAGAAGAGTCGCAACTAAAAAAAACAATACCAGCAAAACCTCCTTCTGATAGTTCGGCCCAACGCCACAAATAATCTGATATTACTGATTAGGCCCAACACCAAGAATAATTTAACCGGTTTATAAAGCTTAAATTTTTGAACCGGACCGGACTTCACCATCCATAATCACGAACCGGTCCGCACAGTTAAATCAAACTTAGGTTCGGAAGTTGATTTGTAAATAACTTGCAGGTTTTCAAAACCCTAACCCACCGAGAAGAAGATAAATCCACCATATCAGATTCCATCCACCGGAATCTAACTCATTTAGGTGCTGTATTCACTTCCATCATTAACTTGTGCTTGAATTTGTTTCTTTGGGTTTTGCACACCAGGTGTTTGATGAAATGCTTCAATGGGTGTATTGACTATTTTTTTATTAACACTGTTTGTGGGTTTGAATTATGTTTCACTATTGGTATCGGTTTGCTGATATGGTATTCTTGCTGTTTGTGTTTCTTGTTATTATGTGAATATGTGTTTCTTCATTGCCTGATAAATGCTTCATTGCCAATAGATTTAGATATCAGATTAGAAAGTGCAAATAGGTGTATGAACCTTACGAACACCCGCGCCAAATTGTATTTAGGCGGTTGGCTCGGGTCTTGAACTTTGACTGGATTTTAGCAAAAAAAGGGTGAAATGATTGGTTTTTTTCTTTATATTAGTTTTGTATTTGATTTCTGAAGTTGACTTTGAGTAATTGCTTTAGGAATTAGGTTTATGCTGCATTCGATTGATTTTACTACAGTATGGAGTCACGGGTTTAAATACATATAAAAAATTTGGTATCTTGAAAACCTATCAAATAACCATTCTCATAATCTTGAGCAACATTGAACTATTGAAGTATGCTAATATAATTTAATGATTTGCAGAATGTTATAAATAAGTTGAGAAAGTAACAAGAAGATGAAGATAATATTCATTTTAGGCGTTAGTATACGTTAGATCTTTAAGTTCAGCAAAGTAAGTTACACCAACAGGATGATAAATCAAATTGTAATAGTCAGTGTATTTTCTGGATTTAAGGAAATGATAACTAAGTTGTTATATTAATGACTACGCAATTAGATTAACAAATAAAAGTTTGAGAGCTTTTCTAGCGCAGTTGAATATATTTTCTGTAATTGATATGCAGGCCTCTGCTGACCCCACTAGTTTACCAGTTAAGTATAGTCACTAACTTATTTCGTAGAAACATAATATGATGATTCTTGTTCTTGTTGCAGAAAACATGACAGATAACAACTACACTAACGATGGCACATATGGAGTTCTGTTATACTACAAATACGCCAAAATCCCCAATCTTGACGACCTTTACACCACCTACAATTCCAACTGCACCTCACTCTCCCTTCTCGGTCGTGTACGCCTGGCCCCACACGGTGTCAATGTCACCATCGGTGGAAAACTATCATCTTTAAACGAACACATCGCGCTAATGTCCAAAAATCCATTGTTTGAAGGGACAGATTTCAAGTTAGCAACATGCAATGAGCCTGTTAATGACAAAATAGCAGAAGAATGTGGTTTCACTTCTCTTTCAATCTGAATCGTTAAAGAATTAGTCACACTTAGCTCCCACCCGCTTCTAAAACCACCCGAAATATCAAACGCGGGACAACATTTATTCGCCACTGAATTTCATTCGCTACTTCAAAACGCTTCAGAAACCTCAAAAACATCAAAAAAATATGTTCTTTTGGATGCAAGAAACTTATATGAAACCAGAATCGGGAAATTTAACGTTCCAAATGTCGAAACGCTGGATCCCGAAACTCGGCAATACAGTGATCTTCCTTCGTGGATAGATAATCACTCAGAGAAATTGCGCAATATATATATTTTAATGTATTGCACGGGTGGAATTAGGTGTGAGATGGCATCAGCATACATCAAATCCAAAGGTCCCGGTTTTGAAAACGTGTTTCAGTTATATGGCGGGATTCAACGGTACATGGAGCAGTTTCCCGATGGTGGCTTTTTTAAAGGGAAGAATTTTGTTTTTGACCATCGGGTTTCGGTGGGACCCTCGGATGCAAATGTGGTTGGTAACTGTTTAATTTGTAACTTCCCTTTTGATGATTATTCTTCTAGAAGCAGATGCAGATACTGTAGAATGCTCGTGCTGGTCTGCCACGCGTGCAAGGGTAAGGATCAGGTTTATGTTTGTGAGTTATGTCAGAAATATGGTAAGCCTGATGAACCTGAACCTAAATACGAAGCTGGTTTAAAGGGTTCAAGAAAGCTGAGAATTTTGTGCTTACACGGGTTTCCCCAGAACGCATCCAGTTTTAAAGGAAGAACCGCATCGTTAGCTAAAAAGTTAAAAAATATGGTCGACTTCGTTTACATCGACGCGCCGCATCAGCTTCAGTTTATCTACCAAAATCAAGAAACCGGTGAAACAAAATTTCCACCAAATAAAGTTTGCAATAGAAAGTTCGCATGGTTTATTGATCCCGATACCGATAAAAACCCGAGTTTAAACTGGGAAATAGCTCAAACTCCTTTTGATTCTCTTCAATACCAGAAACAAACTTCTGGGTATGAAAAGTCAGTGACATATTTGAAAGAATTCGTGGCTAAAAACGGACCGTTTGATGGAATCTTGGGGTTTTCTCAAGGGGCAGCAATGGCTGCTTGTGTTGCTGCTCAGAAATTGAGTTTGAAGGGTGAAATTGATTTCAGATTCATAATACTGTGTTCTGGGTTCCGTGTTAATCTAGCAGAAAATGAGAAGAGCTTAATTAACTGTCCTTCACTTCATATATATGGTAGTGATCATGGTAAAGATACACAGATAGCGTTTGATGCTAGTAGACGACTCGTGTCATTGTTTGAAGAAGGGTCTTCGGTCACAATCGAGCATGATTATGGTCATATTATTCCTACAAGATCGCCTTATATCGATACTGTTAAAGATTTTCTTCAACGCTTTCTCTAGATTTGAAGTTTTTGATCTTTAAGTTTACTTTTTGTTTAGATTAAGAAGAAATATGATGAAGAAATGAGACATTGTTAGGACTTAGGATCGTTTTGTTATTATGTCGTATCGTGTTAGCATGTCTTAGAGAGACGGTTAATTACAGGATTCGGTTGTTGTATTTGGTATTAGGTATTTGCTCGTGTACTGATTTGAAGTACTGTTATGTTGGTTGGTTAATTTGAGTGTTAAGTAAATTTACTGGCATATAGTTGGCATTGTTACAAAGATAGTCAAAAGATGTGAATCATTGATAGAACATAATGATTATGTTTTAAGAAATTATTCTATGAAAAAGTACTCCACAATTGTGTGTTGAGAAAGTTACTCGAGGTTGTTTGTATTGTTTAGTGTTCACATGCAATTTACATTAGAAACAGGTTTTTAAGTCTAGTTGTTGACTAATTGGGGCATGTCTTGATTTAGGTGGTATGTGGCAAAGTTTGTTAAGAAAAAATATAACACGGTATACCGAGTCTAGATATCCGTGTAACAATGGGATCATGAAACTAAACGAAAAATTGGCGTGCGAAGAGAGAAAAAGATTTGACGTGCGCTATAGTGTTATCATTTACTTGTTAAGGTGGTGGTTGTCATCATTAATATACATGACATTCTCTCTATATCATTTTTCCCTAAACCATCTATAAAGCATAGAAATTAGAGGTGCATAAACCGGTTCCAAGGTAAAAACCACTTCGGATTGGTCAACAAAAATTCAATATTGGGTTGAGTATAAACCGGTTCCGTTTGAAACCGATTTTCAATGAATATGATTACAAACAGGTCCTGAACCTGCGGTTTCTATCGATTCCAAACCGGTTTCAAAGAGTATTGGTTCCATATGGCTTATGTCACCGAGATCCTAACATATGGGTGGCATACTGGCATATGCTTGTCGAGGGAACCACATAACCACATCGCTTATGTAAAAAGTATTACAAGCTCCTAACTTTATATACATACTTAACTAACTTTTGAACTGTTAAAACACTAACTAACAAGGGTCACATCATCCAATCAGTGGCATATCAGCATTCATGTCATTAACGTATGTGACTTTTACTCAACACGAAAAGTTGCTTCCCTTTTCTTATAAAAAATATTTTGACTTTGAAGTTTCATGAGTTAGCAAAAACCAATAACCATGTCATTTTTGTTGTTTTATACCATAAATATTTATCACATAAGCATTTGCTAAGATTCATAATGTGTACCAGAAAACCGTGACCGATAAACATATTTTAATTTTAAAATGAATACTAAGACTCAAATGTTCAAAAAGTCACTTTGTCGTCAATGATTAGATAATAAATTACTTGAATTCGTGTCATTCCCACTTTGATGAGATGGTAAGGTGGTTAAAGTATATAATAAGAGATCAAATATTCAATTATTGTGGAATGTAATATTTAGCTGATCAAAAGAAAAAAAATTACATGAATTTACGCATCAAATGAAAACATTTGAATCGTTGTCAGTTTCAAAGAAAATAAACACGTATACGCTCAAATAAACATGTCAAAACTAATTTACAAAAATATTTACTTCCACCTAATGAGAAAATAAATAAGGAAAACCATTTATTTTGAATTATCATTTTTTCCTTAGGCTATTTCCACTTTGTTGGGTTGGTAAGATGATTTGAAAAATTGGGCGTAGAAAAGAAGGTCAAAGTTTTAATCACTATAGAGTATAACATGTAGTCATTAAAAAAATATAATAATAATAATAATAATAATAAGAAAACTACTTTAGCAGTTTGATATTTTGATTATCGGAATACCTTAAAGCAAATAAAACTGCTCATTTACAATAAGAGCATTCTTAACCCATTTCATATCCATATCTACGTAACTACATTAAAAATTATTTTATTTTTTTCTTTTATTTTCAACTAAATGTACCTTTATTATTATATTTTCTCTTTTTTCTACTCATAACTTTTAGAAAATATTAAAAAGTTATATGGTGTGAACAATAAAATCCAAACTTTAATTTTCCCACATAACATTTGTTCTCTCAATTACTCATAATCATACCATATAATTTACAAAAGTCATTTTCATATTTACAGGGAACATACTAAGAATGCTATAAGTTATACATAACCGATTGAACATGAATTGGGGGATTCATTGTTAGTTTGTTAAAGAACTTAGGTACGTGTTTACTAATTACTATAAGATGATGGAAAGGTGATAGAATCTTTTAATGGATATATCATATATGAACCATGATGATATATAATTTGTATTAGAATGGCGACATAGCTAATAGTTTCCTATAAGGCTCCATGATTTTAAGCATAGTATATTTTATAAATTTTTTACATTGTTTCATAATGTTGTTTCATCCTTAGGTATTTGCGGCCTAAAGTTAATTTAGGGTATTTTTTTGCTTTTAGAATATAAATAAAAGATAATGAGGAGCAGTTTGAATAGGAATAATTAAAGTTGACGGTAAATCTCTAACACAATCAAAATTGTAAGACCACCCGTAGTGGTGGCTTTACCACCAAAGTTATGAAGCAAAACGCGGGGGTACACCGTCCCTCCCTGTGTTATGTTGATTTCCATTTTGTGCGCGTTGTATACAAAACCGCACATTAATCAAAATTTGACCGTTTTTTTTACCGTTGGAGAATTAAAAAAAAAATTATTTCCTATATATTAAACCATTTCATCCCCAACCAAACCTCATCAAATTTATAAAAATTCTCTTTTAACTCTATAAAAATTCCTTACGCAAAATTCACTATATATGGATCCTCCATCTAATATAAACAGTTTTTTGGGCCCGACCAAGAAGCCCAGGACGTGGAGGAGGAACAGGCGGTTACGAGTGTGATTATGCTCGCGACACAGTATATGAGTTCCGTTACGGGTGCGATTAGCGATCTACCACATTATCTGAGATAGCCCAACGTTAACGATCTACAACGTCTTTACGAGGCACATACAAGGGTGCATGGTTTCCCCGACAACGAATAGTTTTTTTTTTATTTTCTTGTAATATTTATTTAATAAAATATTATTGTTATTTGATTATTCTTATTAAAAATTAAAAAAAAAAAACAAAAAGTGTAAAAGTGACTGAGCGCCACATGACGCATAACCCCTGGATGTGGAGAGTTATGACTACAGCCTGTTTTTGTACAAAACCATAACTCTGACTGGGCGTCACATGACGCATAACCCCTGGTAGTGGAGCTTTATAACTACACATGGTCTAAGAATTACAAGATGGTTTATCTTCCAGAGAATAAAGAGAATAAACAATGCATAGCAAACCTCAACATAATTACCCAAAGTTGAAAGAGTTACGATATAGATTTTGTTTAAGGCGACTAAGGCACGAACATTATATAACTATTAAAAGGTAAATGATAGTTATCTCACACAAAGTCACTATTCATAATTTTTAATATTATTTTAATAAAAGTCAGTTACTATTATCATTGCTAACCTACTTTAGTACATTTTAGCTAAAAGCCAAAAAAATTCACTTAAAAACAATAAACACTTGATATCACGCTTTAGTAATTTTCTTACGTATATATGTATATATATATATTTATTTAATTAACTGTCCACTATAGACGTAAAATCCGTCACGAAGCGCGAGGCCATTTACTAGTTAAATACTAAATCTCACCACCACCCAAAATTATATGGATTATGATATGGATTTTGTTTTAAGAGTATCAAAGCAAGAAGAATGAATATTAATTCTTAACATAATCACAAGTTGTAAAAATTATAAAATGGGTTATGTTTGAAATAATGAAGACAAAACCAAAAAGATTTATTTCATGATTATATCATTCAATTCCAAAAAACAATTTATCACTGATAATATATTGTAAAACAATGGCTCATTAACAACACGTATGTGACGCATAAACATAAGATAATTAAAGAATATTAGAGAGAGAGAGAACATATATCATCATCGTACTCAGTATATCCCACCAATAACAAAGTTATGGTAGGGTCTGAGAGGGTAAGATGAGAGAGAACATATATGTGGTACATAAACATAAGATATTAAAGAATATAAGAGAGGGAAAAAAATCGCTTCTATTTTGGTGTATCTTAGAGGGGAAGGGGCACCCATATGGGTAGGGTGTATGACTTTCAAACCACATGGTCACACCACCCCATCCCATGTAGGTAAAGTGTATGGTTTCATTTCATGGCAAAGATTTGCCACACAACATTGATTCATTATTGGCCATTGAAGAATTAAATGCATTAATAAAGTTTTAGGGTACTTGTGGGTAAGTGTTTCCTGTAAATTTCTGGTTTATGGGTAATTAAGGGTAGAAATGAAGTGACAGCACATGATTGACCAATGCATGAGTAATACCCATTAGTGCCCCTTCTCCTCTTATCAAATAGAACTCATTCTATATAACGTAGTTTATTAACCTGTTATTTTATATATAATTTTTTTTTCTTTCGGTTAGGAATTTTCAACTGGTGAAGGTTTTTTTATTCAAGTTACTATTAAAAAAAATTGAAAGAACTTATTCTCTTGAGACATTACCAATATAATAATGAATGGATAATCTCTTTAGAGTTACAAACTGCCAATGGTATTGGTAACAATCTCTTAATTATAATTACAATTATTATTTGTCAAGTCAGCAAATAGTTACAATGCATTATGCATCTGGATGCTGATTAATAATTAACTATAAATAAATGATGCCAATTGAGTGACTAGAAAAAAGACACATCTTACATTATATATCTTACACTATATATCAAGCTTTTTCATAGTTTGTTGTGATATTATAGTTGTCTTGTGGCCCATTTTACATTTCTTCATCCTAATTATCACATACACAGTCAGGAATCAACTACTAAGAAAAAACAAAGTTTAGCACATAACTAGAATAAATAAAATATATAATAGCAACTTTCAGAAGTCTAATCAGAATTTTAAATTCACCATCGACAAAATTTTATAGTTTGCGATTTTATAATTATTGAATAGTTTGATCAACTTTTTGAACATTTTTAATCCATATATATGAAAAAAAAACGCGCGCGCACGTGCATTGAAGCGCTGCTTGGGTTGTAGTCCAATTATAAGAGGCAACATTTTTTTGGTGAAGACTCAAGTTCAAACCTATACTAAATGATTTAATTATAAATAGGCAGATAGATACAGATGTGTGTGTTTAGTAATGCATATGTGAATTTATCAACATTTTCTATAAGCAATGTTTCCACATTACGAAATATTTTAACGAAGGTGCTTGAAAACTAGACTTTAATCATAGATTTATTAACTTAAACGATTAAAATTTGATTATATGATACACTTAAAAACTTCATAACACTAACAACTTGTTTGAGTGATAAACTTGCACTCCAAATCACAATATCATAGAAAGATCAACAACTTGAATCACCTTGCACTGTGCATTTTAAGTACTTGTACAAAGGAGATGACTTTCTTGAAAAACGTGAGTAACTCATGTTGATTTTTTATTTTTTTTCATCTTATAGTAAGAGATGTTTGGTGATCTCTACACTCTTATAAATTTCTCTACGCCCATTATATATTTTTTAGAGAGACTGAGTAAATAACAACTTTTGTTGGAAGGTTAATAAACTGTTGTATATGGCTTTGATAATATTCCACTGAACCACTATATTTTTCTCTCTTTCTTATTTTAATTAGGGGTGTGTGAATTATGGTTCAGTGTGGTTATTACAATTAGGCATAACCGCTAAATTTGGTCATGAGATTTTCTTAATCATAACCATAATCATAACCAAAATTCAGTTTCAGTTAATTGGTTATGAAGCTTGATTATGGTTCACTTTCGGTAATTAGTTTCAGTTAATTAACCAAGCCAAGTTTAAACTACTAAGAAAACTAAATGAATAAGGAAAAGAATCGGTAACGGAAATGGGAATTGCATGAAGGTTAATATATAAAGGTTGGCACATATACCCAATTGCCAATTCACATATATACATATATTTATCTCAATGTTAAGAGTGCCTTAATTTTTTCGGTTGGGTTATGTGGGATGCTGGATTAATCTGTTAATCACAATACCTTAACCATAATTGTCGGTTAAGTCTTGATTATCAGTTAATTCATTTCTTTGCAGTTAGATTATCATTTAATTTCAGTTAATGGTTAAAGTTTGCTCACCCCTACCTTTAACCATTAAAAACTTGTTGAGTTGTTAATAATGTTTATAATTTTTTTTTTAAAGATAAACTATATACACTCCTCTTTTTTGTTCTTACACGGCTAAAAGTAGTTTTACATGATCTATAAAAGAAAAGGCTAATAAGATTCACGGTAACAAGGGTCTTAGACCATGTGTTGTGGATGAGGTTAATCAAAATTCAAAATGGTGGTATTATGCAATGCCACATTGACAATGAGACATTAACTAACTAACCCAAAAAACAATTTTTGTAAAGGAGGTTAGTTAACCAGGATATTAAATAAATAACATATATATGTAAAATGTGATGGGTGGAC
The DNA here is from genome assembly GCF_021521415.1 of Bidens hawaiensis. Classification (NCBI taxonomy): domain Eukaryota; kingdom Viridiplantae; phylum Streptophyta; class Magnoliopsida; order Asterales; family Asteraceae; genus Bidens; species Bidens hawaiensis. Next base: position 942,574 of record NW_027491561.1, read on the forward strand.
CTCACATTTTCCCTCTCTTACGCTCTGTTCTTGAGTTTTTTTAAAGAAGAGAAAAGAAAGGAAAACTAAGGATAGTTAAAAAATTGGTGTTCTTGAGTTTTTTTAGGATGAAAAGGAAATGAGTAGAAGAGGTTAGGAGAGATTATATTGATGTTTTTTTCCCAATAAGTTATCATCCCAAAAATGGGCTGATTACTAAGGATAACATAGTTATCCTTTCCTTTCCTCTAATTTTCTTTCAACTCAAGAACACACCTAATTAAAAAAATTTTCCTTCCCTTCCCTTTCTTATTCTTCCCTCTCCTTTTCTTTTCTTTGATTGGTTAAAAACTCAAAAACAAGGCATTAGGAGTTACTAGGATTGCTAGCATGAGGTGGGTGTGGTTGGCACCAGGGAGTGTTGCGGTTTGATGGGTGGTTAATGGCTGAGATGACAAGTGAGTGACGTCCCCCACCTCAACATTTGATCTTAGTGCATGCACAAATGTCTAAACTATGTGAAATAACCGAGCTTGGCATGGAAAAAGCAAAAGGTAAAAAGGTAGCTATAAACGTGTTAAATTCATGCATTTGACAATTCAAATGGGTCTAGAAAGGTTTGATTTTTATAACATACCCGACAGTCAAAATGTTTTTATGGTAAATGAAGACTAAGTCAACGTTTGAAATGTACCAATAAGCACGTAGCCATTAGCGCGCTACATACTTTGTTTAGTCACACACGATAACAAAGAAACTCACATGTTGACTTAGATATTAAAATGGATACTGTTGGGTGTTTTATGTGTAAAACAAACTCAACTAGAAATAGAGGTATCCTAATCTAGCCAACCAAGTAACTTGTAGACCAAACAGCTAGCTTCATTAGGGTTGTGGTCTCATCTAATATAGTTAATTAATAATGGGCTTAAATTCATATTAAGGATATACTCTACACTTACGCTTGATACTCATGATATGCATACTGACTTGATCGTCGTCCGTCCAAGGGTTCCCCAGGGTTAGGCCTATGGACTAGCATGTTTCTATGATTCCCACAACTCAACACCTAGCTAGGTTGGTGAATAGCGACTTGACATGCTCATTAGAACTGATAGAGCTCTCACCATCGTAGTGCAACATACTCTTTTACTTGGTACACGAATCTATGTAAGAACAATTTATGTATTGTTTTACGTGCTCAACAAATACAAATTCATTAGATTCAGTGGCTTACACATGCTACTTGTGAATCCTAAATTCCGGATGAAGAAAGACAACTAGATGATGTATATTCAACAAAATCTAAAAAAAAATTATATAATGTTTTAGGATTTAAAGGGGGTGAATTCTTATATATCTGAAAATGAATACCGAGACTGTTACTAAGAAAAAAAAGTTACATACTTTAAAATGTCAAATGGTTCAACATTCCTTCATGCCAGCTATTATGATACAACAATATCTATATCTATACAAGGGATATTTAAAGGATTTAGCATGCTTTACCAAAAAAAAATGCTAGTGCATTAAACTTTTGAATGTTGAATTTTATTTAACATACTAAATAATTTATTTAACTTTGAATTTTAATATAAAGCTTTTGAATGTTTGTTCTTAAGAAATTCCATTACTTATGTTTTGGAGTACTGTATATATATTAAAGAATACAAATATAGTTGGTAACTTAGGTTAGTTTTCCTATCAACTAGAGGTTGTCTTCGACGCGGTGCGTCAATCGAAAGGTTCAGACACACATAAAACATGATACGTACATTAAAGTAACTTTACCGTCACATCACCTTACCTTTTCCATTGCTTAATTTAGTATGAATATCTAATAAAAAAACACAAAAACCGGAAAAAAAAAAAACAAAAAAACACCAAAACCGAAAAAAAAACACCAAAATCGGAAAAAAAAAAAACAAATAAAACCATGACCAGCTAAATGAAGATTCGAACTCTGGTCATCATCTTACAACAACAAAGCAATACCATCACACCAACTTCCATTTTTGTTGCCATTGTTAGTTTCAATTCAATAAATACAAAAACAGATTTTGAAATATTAAAAAAAACAAAAAGAAACTTAGTGGCTGCCACATGACAACCACTGATTGGACTTGTATTGACTTTATTGTAGCTTTAGGTTTGACTTTATATATAGTATAATGTAACTAGACAAATATTAACTATATATTAGAGCATTCACATCTAATCTCCTATCTCTAAATCCAAAATTACACTAAAAATTACTACATTTTCTCTTCACTTTCAATTAAATAATACTTTAATTTTATACCTTTATCATTATAATTTATCTTTCCTTCACTTACAACTACTTTCAAAATATGGATTGAATATGAATACTCTAATCCCATATGTTGTACACCCTATCTCAATTATCGATACCATTACATCTTAATTACAAACACTTAACAGTTTAACTCGTCACAACTGTAGCTCATATATTCTAGTCTTTACACCAATGCACAACGGTAGGGGGCTTAGTCTCTTCGTGCCTTCTTAGATGTTGATTAGGATGGTTGCCCCGATGACTGTCCATCCATGGGGGGATTTGCCATAAATATAGAGCGATGGCAATGAGTCATATTTGAAATGTGCTTAGGTTTATCGAGATCCATACCCGATTATGAAATTCCATTCCAAACCCGCCGGGTATCGGGCATACATGTGGATTTCGGGTATACCCATTAGTTTATAAAGAGGAATCATGACGAAACTTTGAATAATAAATTTCGACAGGTTAAAATACCCTTTTGTACCCATCTTCCAAAAGGGTCTTCAAGGAACTGAAATCCCAGATAGTGTGAACATTAATCAATATTTATTCTGTTTACTTGCAGATTTCGACTATACCCGTTATTTATGTATGTTTTTATTAAGAGTGAATTACGGTTTTCGTCCCTGTGGTTTGTCCAAATATGTGATTTTAGTCCAACAGTTTGAAATTTGCGATTTTAGTCCATGTGGTTTCATTTCACTTGAAATTAAACCCGACTCCACTAACCCCGGTAAGTCTGGTTGTTAAACCCATCAGTGTGCCCCTCACGTGAGGGACAACTTTGTCCTTTTTCTCCCAAATATAAACACCAAACCTAATTCGCAAGCCCTCCACACGTGAGGGGCCGGGGTGTATTTTGGAAAAAAAGAACAAAACTAACCCTCATTTGCAGGGGCGGATCTACGGTATAAACGGAAACACCTTTTATTCATTTGAAGCACTTGTCTAGCTGGTAACTTGTTGGCTTTGTAACCTGGAGGTTGCAGGTTTGATTTCGGTATTTAAATTTTTTTTCTAATTCCTCCTAATATCAATTAGGGTTTTATAATAAAAATTAGGACACCACAGTCCACAAAACACACAACGCCTCTCCCAGCCTGACCCTCTTCAAACCTACCAGCCGACAGCCCGCATGCGCCCGTCTCTGTCACTCCGACCACCATGGAACGCTGGCACCGCCACCGCTTTTCTGATCGACCAATTACTCCTTCTGCTGCTGTCTTCTACTCTTCCTCGAATCCTCCTACTTTGAAGGTAAGTTTACATTCATTGTTAAATGTTAATTGTTCTCGACTTCTTGTTAATTGTTCTTGATTTTTAGCTACTTAATTGTAAAGTTATTTGTTAAAGTTAGTTTTAGTTTGTTAGATTGTTGGTTTTAATTTGTTAGTTTGTTAGTTTTTAATTTGTTAGTTTGTAATTGTTGATTTGTAGGTATTATGAATATCAAGAGATATTTTCAAAGTGAACCATCGAACCTTGGATCATCATATTCAAGTAGTAAACCATCAAAAATAAATTTGGATGATCTTCCATGAGACCCTTTCGAAAGGCAACCAATTTCATCTTATCACCCAAGTCAAAAATATGAAATTAGACGAGCAAATCTACTTAGAGGTCCGTGTCAACCAACCATGCATGATTGTCCTCTAACAAATTTTAGTGGTAAATTAAGACGCTTTAATGAGGAATGGTACACTAGTAATTTTTTAAAATTGGTTGGAATATAGTGTCAAAGCGGAGAAAGTGTATTGTTTGCATGGTTACTTGTTTAAGGAATGTGGACAAAATGATGCATTTCTAAGTGAAGGATTGCGATGTTGGAATAGGTGTCGGGAGAAATTTATCAATCATGTTGGTAAATGCAATAGTTTTCACAACAAAGCATGTGGTGAAGACTTACTTAACCAAGCTCAGTCTATACATGTGGCCATTGATAAAGGAACATATATACATAAAAAATATAGAGTCTGATTACATGCTTCGGCTAGACTTACCAAAGCATTGTTGAATGGTTCGTTAGCTTTTCGTGGTCATGATGAGTGTGAAGAATCTCTTTAAAGAAGAAATTTTATCGAGTTCTTAAAAGTGTTTGGAGAACTAAGTGAGGAAATTGGTAAGGTTAAATTAGATAATGTTCCTGGGAATAACCAAATGTTGTCTCCATCGAACCAAAAAGAATTTTGTAATTGTTTTGCAGGAAGTATTAAAGAAGATATTTAAAGAACTTGATGATGATACCTTTTCCATATTAGTTGATGAATCGAGAGATATTTCTAAAAAGGAAAAAATGGCCGTGGTTTTAAGATATGTTGATAAATTAGTGCCTCACCCCAACCTAAGGCAGAAATGCCGGGGCGTGAGCTGATTGCTCACAGCTCTCAAGGTACTATTATGCAATATTTAAAAGTGACAATATCTATTTAATTCAATTAAATAATTCAAATTATTCAAATAATTCAAGTACAAAGTACATAATCCATAACATACAACAAAACAAACTTATATCTCAAATGATCTTGATTAAAATTCTTCTAACTTAAATTATTCACTAAGTCTTCACGAAATCTTGCAACTAGTTCAAACAATTTATTGCATATGCGTATAAAATATAAATTTGTCAACAACATATGTTGAGTGAGTAAAACAATTATATAAGTTGAATACAATATAATATATAAAAGAAAACGCAAACTGTTCCTGTGAGATAAACAATTAAGCCATAACATGTACACAATTCAATCAGATAATAAATAAAGGGCTAACCGTTTCCATGCGAATTGGGCATTGGTTACCAAAAATAAGTTGTCGGTGAAACCATTGTCATGCGAAGGGACGCCGACCACTACAACAGTGATTATGATGGGCCTCTCCGAATGCGGTAAAATAAAGCAAATATCAAGTTATGCATCAACTATTATACACACAAGGATTAAACAGTTGCAATTTGTGGATACTATATAATAGGTAAATATATAAGACACACATATGTCTCCAAAAAATATTAAAGCAAAGATCAAATTAATTTGAAAAACAACCCTTCGATAATAACTAGTACTTTAATAATTCATAAAAACGTTAATCCAAAAATTATTAAAGAGTCGATACAAAGCAAAGATCAAATTAAATAAGATAGAATACGACCAGCGGCAAAGTCTTCTAGTAGATTGAGTCGTTAATTGTGCATGGCATGGAACCTTGGAACTTGAGCATTTTGAATTATATGATCCATAAGAGCTTGAGTAGACGAGGTAGATTGATTCGGAATTGCTTGGATAAGTTGAGTTTGAATGGTTCACAAGAGTGTTGTTTGATTAGAGTATGTTTGGTAAACTTGAGCTTGCGGGTGCGGAATCTGATGAGTTTGGGTTAAGTACGAATGATCTTGCTTGACGAGCGGAGCTTGAAGAACGTGGGATTTATAGGTTTGGACTTGATGGGTAACGTAGTAGGGTGTAATTATAGTTGGAGCTTGGTTACCATGGATAATCTAGGGGCACATATTGTGGTGATGATAAGGGTCTCCATAATGGTAGCAAGCACGGGTATTAGGGGCATCGGGTTGAGCATATGGTGTACTAGCGGGTCTAGGAGCAGACGACACAGACTGTTGCGGAACGACTTTTGCACTAGGTGGCACACGACCAATACTGGAAAAATGGCCATAACAATTACATTGGGTGCAACAACGACACAAGAATTTATTTGGGTGATGATGGTTACAAATGGGGCATAACGGGTAAGGACCGAGGTAAGGTTTCTTGTTTGGAAAAGTTAAAGAGGCTTGCAATTGGGTAGGATTGGTTGCAATAAGGTTCTTACGTTTCTTGTTGTGAGGATGAGTGGAGGTAGATGATTCGCAGTCACCAGCAGGGATATTAGAGGAAAAGGTTGGACCGGGAGCAATGGTGTTTTGAATTTCGGTTACTATGCTAGGGATCACAGCAGCTATAACCTTGGCTATAAAAGCGGCCATACGCTGGTCATGAGAACTAGACAATTGATGTCGAGGAGGACGATTGTTTCATAGGTGAGGCATTCTACGAGGACCAAATATAAAGATTTATAAGATGAATGATAAGTTGAGGAAGTCATTTAAATAATAAAAGTTTAATTGTGTTAGATAACTTATAATAACTTTGCTTTTAGAAGTTAGGGGATTTGCGTCGTATCATGAGGATCAAAATATCTAAAAGTAAGTGCACAAGTCAGATCGTAATTTTGTTTTTTATTTTAACTGAAATCAAGTAAATAAATAAATAAACTTTCTTTGGTAAGTTGTGCTTCCCATAAGCCTTCCATGACATTTTATTTTCCCAACTTATCAGCATGCTAAAATAATTTTGGTGAGTTGGGCTTCCCATGAGCTTTCCATGGTATTTTATTGACCCATCTAAATAACACATCATCAAACTGGTGAGTTGGACCTCCCATGAGCTTTCCATGAAATTTTATTGGCCCAACAAATTAACGTATAGATAAGACAATTGAGTTTGTTGGCCATGAGCGTTACATGGCGTTTTAACCGACCAAACTAAATAACGAATAAAAATAAATGAGTTGGACGGTCCATGAGCGTTACATGGCATTTTAATTGGACCAACTAATTAACGAACTATCGAAATAAAATATGAGTAGTTGGAGCATTCCATGAACCACCACGTATGATGAACTCCAACAAAAATAATATTCAAAACAAGTTTAGGAATGGATGGTATGAGTACCCATGGATACCATGAAATTTTCACCCAACTGCCCATTTTAAAAAATAATGTAACACAATAATCGGAAAGACCTTTTGCCACGAACCACCATGACTTCGATTTAAAAACAACTTGGGGATTTCTAAAGAATTTCCCAAAAACAAAAAGACAATCTATTTGATTTAAATTATTTAAGAAAAATATTTTGAAGGTTGAGAAATAGACTCGGAGTTGTGCGTGTGTGTGCATGACAATATGATAAACAATAATTAAATAATTATCTAAGAAAGCTGTAAACAAATAATTTGAACACATAAGGCAAACCGATAAGCACGTATGAGTCTCCTAGGCATGTTACTAAGGCACCACTAACGACATGTCTTAAACCTTCGGCTCTAATACCAATCTGTCACACCCCAACCTAAGGCGGAAATGCCGGGGCGTGAGCTGATTGCTCACAGCTCTCAAGGTACTATCATGCAATATTTAAAAGTGGCAATATCTATTTAATTCATTTAAATAATTCAAGCACAAAGTACATAATCCATAACATACAACAAAACAAACTTATATCTCAAATGATCTTGATTAAAATTCTTCTAACTTAAATTATTCACTAAGTCTTCACCAAATCTTACAACTAGTTCAAACAATAACCTGCATATGCGTATAAAATATAAATAATTTTATCAACAACACATGTTGAGTGAGTAAAACACCAATTTATTTGAATACAATATAATATATAAAAGAAAACGTAAACTATTCATGTGAGATAAACAATTAAGCCATAACATGTACATAATTCAACCAGATAATAAAGAAAGGGCTAAACCGTTGCCATGCGAATTGGGCATTGGTTAGTAAAAATGAGTTGTCGGTGAAACCATTGTCATGCGAATGGACGCCGACCACTACAACAGTGATTATGATGGACCTCTCCGAATGCGGTAAAATAAAGCAAATAGCAAGTTATGCATCAACTATTATACACACAAGGATTAAACAGTTGCAAGTTGTGGATACTATATAATAGGTAAATATATAAGATACACATATGTCCCCAAAAATGATTAACAATAAGTAAAAAGGGGAGTGATTACTCACCTAATCAAATACACAAAGTAAGGATGATTTATTAAGAAGCGGTAAATCACGCTCATCAGGAATTACCAACGAGAAATCCAAATTAAAATATTGTGGAAACTAAATACAAATTGAATAATGGATCCTATAACTTGATAGAAACTGTGACATCCTACTTTTGGTTATAATAATAAAATAAATTTCGTTTATTTTATAGTGTGTCATTATCGGTTTACATAAATAAACTAATAGAAGGTGGGATTGGGTTTTAAAAGATAGAATAAAAGATGGAATGGGCCTTAAGTCCATGGGCTTAAGGGAGTATAAATACCCTTAAACCCTAAACCTTTCCATTTCTATCCATCTCTACACCATAGCCTACACCTTGGAAAACACACACAAACCCGAACCAAGATCCGAAGGCGAAAACCCGAGCCTGTTGGTGCTGGAACATCATGACGGACCAAAACAACACCAAAGACCAGCTCGTGTTCGTATACCGACTCGTTTAAGGTACGTTTATGACTTGAAATTGTTCGTTTGGGTTCGGATTTCGTTTAGAAATCATAGATCTAGGTGTATATGGTAGAAACGAATCCAAAACAACAAACCTCGCTGAAATTGGTTAATAATTGACCATTTAATCGATTGATAAAAGAACCCATATATATGCCCAAATCACACCCATTAAACATGAATGGTTGGCCGATTTGATGTTTAGGGTTTGTAGGCGCTTGGATTGCGAGTTCAATGGTACCAAAATCATGTTATTTGGTTAAGAAACGAGGGTTTAATTGCAGATATGGTAACTGTTGACCATTTCGTGTTCTTGACAATTTTGACTTTGACCCTGAGTCAAAGTCTGGATAAGAATAGCTGATAGTTCGTTATGGATAGTAATTCGTTACGGGTTCATGACGAATGAGCCCTTAATTTGTGTGACTTGATAACGAATAAACCCTTGATTCGCTACTCATCCATTCGTTAGATTCTAATAACGAATCAGCTAGCGAATCAGGTGATGACAAGGTAACGAATCAGATGGTGTTCATATAGCGAATCAAGTCATGTTCAGATAACGAATCAGATTGACGAACCAGATGATGACAGGATGACGAACTAAGATAACGAATCAGAGCATGTTAACATAACGAACTAGAGTAACGAATTAGTTAACGAATCAGGCTTATTTCGTTATACCAAATGAGTTAACGAATTGGAAAATAATTTAAAATCCTAATGGAAAAAGTGTTAAGACAGTTAATGAAAATAAAATTTTTCCAAGCTGACCTGGCAGCTTAACCCCAGCCAGGGGCTCTGCCTCTCGGAGCCCGCTAGGGGCTGCCACCCCTAGAACCCCGCTGCGAGGGGCGTTGCCCCCAGACCCCCGTTCGTTGTGGGTTATAAATGAACTAGAAACACAATATAGATAGCAAGAGTTAATTGATACGTGTAATTGTTATACAGTTAGCCGTGCACAGCTCAAAGAAAGGGATAACAATTAACGGTGAATGTAACCATTTTCAGGTGAGTTTCTAGCCCCATTTCCTTGTTATGTTTTTGGGGCTGTGTGCATACTCGATGTGAATGTTAATACACTTACCTTAAATGGTAAGTGTATGTATTAATGACGATTGTGATAGTTATGTATGTATGCTTGACAGTACGTGAACGACCTTCCGGTATTGCACGTATTGTTAAAGCAAGTATAGTGTAGTATGTATGATATGTGTATATGAATAAGGGAGTAGGTACAATTATGTTGTGTATGGTATTAAATGTATGGATATGGTAATGGAAGGTAAGGTAAGGTTAAAGGGTTGCATACCCTAATAATATATGCGAAGGCTAAAGGGTTGCATACCCTAATAATATATGCGAAGGATAAAGAGTTTCATACCCTAATAATATATGCGAAGGATAAAGGGTTGCATACCCTAATAATATATGCAAAGGTTAAAGGGTTGCATACCCTAATAATATATGCGAAGGTTATAGGGCGTAATGCTCTTTAAAACGTAAGGTAAGTATATGAAAGAAAGAAAGTACGAAGGTAAGTAAGTATATTATAAATGAAAGTATGAAAGTATGTAGTTATGAATTTATTGTATGTCATGTGATTAACTAGAACTCACTCAGCGTAGATGACTTTTAGTATGCACGTAGGTGAGTAGAATGAGGCAGCTCGCTTGAGGGGAACACGTGGCATTGAATAAGAGGCTGGCATCGGAAGACTCAAGACGTTTTAATTTAATGTTTTGTTTATTTTGAAAGACGAGATGTTGTTTTAAGACAAGTTATGGTTTGTTATGAAACGTCTTATAAAAGTTTTTATATTCCGCGAATGTTTTAATTAACTCTAATATTTAGAACTGTGTTTATGAGTAAATCTAACGTCCATAGTAGGGCACCGGTAACGGGGCCTTACAGAAACTCGGGATTTGATGATAATGATCAGGCGTGTCTTTGTGGAAAAATATTTATTGTTTAATTTGTTATTAATTTTATTTATTTTGTATCATTACTTTTATTTATCAAAGGTTATAATATATAATAGGATTTTAATTACATAAAATTATAGTTATAAATAAAATACTTAAATAAATATTTATAATAGTTTCAGAATTAGATTAAAAAATTTTGTTTTAAATATTTATTTCAAAATAAAAATAAATTTAATATATATATATATATAAATTTGTTAAAAACCTTTAATTTATAAACGAATTACACACACACACACATACACACACACACACACATAAATATACATATATACGGTTTTATGAGAAGGGCCGAAATACGTCCACTAAACAATGTTGGTTTAGTAGAATAACGTTTATTTATATTTAATATTAACTACATTTAATTTATAAAACCTTTTAAATCCATTAAAACAATTAAAAACAAAATACTCTCAATCTCAATCAAGCCCTGTATATCCCACCGCATAGCACGCTATCGGTAGGGTCAGGGGAGGGTGTGATGTAGCAAGTCTTTCCTCTATCCGTGAGAATAGAGAGGCTGTTTCCAGAGAGACCCCCGGCTCATAAAGCTACATATAGGTAAACAGAGTAAACATGCATCCTACACACAAAGACACTTAGCGATACATAGAAAGCAAACTACCAAATAGCAAGGAATTCGTAACCTACTAGGAATAGGACATAAGAATCAAAAAGCAGCATCAAACAAAATATATACATAAACAATATATACATAAACAACAAGGAGTCAGGCTACCCAACTAGACCCTAAAAACAAAGCTAAGCTAACTAAGTACCTTCTCCTAGAAGTCGTTAACCTTAATCCTACCTTCTCCTAGAAGTCCTGGACCATGTCCTCAGAGATGTGCAACTCTGTCAAGTCATGTCTAATTCTCTCATCCCATGTCAATCTATGCCTGCCTCTACTCCTCTTTCCTTCCACAATGAAGGTTTCCACTACTCTAACTGGCGCTTTTGTCGGTCTCCTCTTCACATGCCCAAACCATCTCAATCTCCCTTCCTTTATCTTCTCTGATATGCTAACTATTCCTAACCTTTCCCTAAAGACCTCATTTCTAATCCTATCTAATCTAGTGTGTCCGCTCATCCACCTCAGCATCTTCATCTCTGCTACCTCCATCTTGCGCGCCTGTGTCTTCTTGATGGCCCAACAGTCAGTTCCATACAACATTGCAGGTCTAACTGCGACTCTATAAAATTTCCCCTTTAATTTAGATGGGAACCGCTTGTCGCAACCCTAGTGGCCGCTCTCCACCTACACCAGCCAGCTTGTATGCGGTGGGTTATGTCACTGTCTATCTCTCCATTGCTTTGGAAAAACGATCCTAGATATTTAAACTTCGTTATCTGCAGAACCACCTGGTCCTCAATAGTGATCTGCGTGTCCTCGCCATCGCCGGCACCACTGAAATCACAACAAAGGTACTCTGTCTTAGAGCGACTAATTCTTAAACCTTTATCCTCTAATGCTACATGCCACTCCTCTAGCCTTTCGTTCAAGCTTTGTTTAGTCTCAGCCACTAACACAATATCATCTGCAATGAGCATGCACCATGGGATATGCTCCTGAATCGACTTGGACAGCTCATCCATGACTACCGTGAAAAGAAACGGGCTTAACGCGGATCCTTGGTGGAGTCCCATCTCCACCGGGAAAAAAATTGTATCTCCTACCGGCGCACGAACACTAGCTTTAGTCCCGTCATACATATCTTTAATTAAGTATATACTTTCCTGGTACTCGTCTACCTTCTAAACTATCCCAAATTAGTCGACGTGGCACACTATCATATGCCTTTTCTAGGTCAATGAGTAACATATGTAGGTCCCTCTTTTTCTCCCTATACATTAATCTTCTTAGTATGTGTATCGCTTCTTCGGTTGACCGTCCTGGCATGAAACCAAATTGGTTAACCATAACCTGTGTTTCTCTCCTGATTCGAGTTTCAATTACTCTCTCCCATAATTTCATAGTATGACCTAACAACTTAATTCCTCTGTAATTTCCACAACATTGTGCGTCTCCCTTTTTCTTGTATAGGGGCACCACTACACTCCTCCTCCACTGGTCTGGCATTTTTCCATTCTTGAAAATAAGGTTGAATAGAGCAGTGAGCCATTGAACTCCTTCGTCCCCTAAACACTTCCAAGCCTCAATCGGTATGTTGTCTAGACCAACCGCCTTAGCTCTTCCCATCTTCCTAAGTGCTATCCTCACCTCTCCCTGTGTGATACCTCTACCATAGGAGTTATTCCTTTGTTGTCTCTGCGCAACAGGGTTGCCTGTTTCTTGTTGGTAGGTCTGTCTGCCATTAAAAAGACAGTTAAAATAATTTTGCCATCTCTGTTAAATGTCTTGTTCCTTGATTAAGACACGCCCATCCTCTCCCTTTATATATTTCACTACTCCTAGGTCATGTCTTCTACGCTCCCTGGCTTTAGAAATCTTGAACATATCATGCTCCCCCTCCTTTGTTTCCAGACGTGCATACATCCGTCTATACGCTATGTTTTTTTTGCCTCTGTCATCGCCTTCTTTGCCTCTCTCCTAGCGTTTTTGTATTTCTCCCTCAACCTCCAACGCTCCCCATAGTTTGTGCACCTTAAAAGATCCCTAAGACTCTTTCCACCACCAAGATTCCCTGTTCCCAGTTGTCCTGCCTGTCGTGACCCCTAGCGTCTCCTTTGCCACTTGAGTGATGGAAGCTGCCATATCCTCCCACATCTGGTTTGCGTCCCCAACACGATGAGTCGCTGTCGTCGAGATGACCTTGTCCTTGAACATCGTCATGTTTGTGCCCTTCAAATTTCCCCATCTTATCCTAGACGCCCTTTTCTCTCCATCGTAGTCACTTTCTCTCTCAGTAGTACATCTGCAACCAGTAAATGGTGTTGAGCTGTTGCGGTCTCCCCCGGTATCACCTTGCAGTCTCTCCACCATCTTCGATCGTGTTGCCTCATTAAGATATAGTCGATTTGTGTATTCCTTCCCCCACTAGTAAAAGTGATTAGGTTTGAGTCCCTCTTCCTAAAGAAAGAGTTCAGAATACCTAGGTCATGGGCCACTGCAAAATCTAAAAGGTCCCTACCAGGTTCATTCCTATCCCCAAAACCAAAACCCCCATGAACTATCTGAAAACCATCACTATCCTTACCGATATGACCATTGAAATCACCTCCTATGAAAATGGTTTCCTCCCTAGGTATGACCCTCACTACTCCATTTAGGCAATCCCAGAACTCCCTCTTTTCTTGGTCTCCTAGTCCCACGTGTGGTGCATAAGCGCAAACCACAGCCATTACTTCGACTCCTAACACTAACCTTAATACCATCACCCTATCGTTGTATCTTTTCACCTCAATCACATTCTTATGCAATTCTATAGCCACTAGAAAGCCTACTCCATTTTTAGCTCTATCCGCTCACGAGTGCAATAGCTTGTACCCATTTTGCTCTACCCCTCTCTGCCCCTTCCACCTAGTCTCTTGGAGGCACGCTATATGAACCTTACATCTCTTAAGAACATCTATCACCTATAACAATTTACCACTTAGAGTCCCTATATTCCATGATTCCACACGCAAACTATACCCCCTACCCTTTCCCTTTCCTGCACCCCTCGTCCTTGGACACGATCTCAGCAGACTGACATGATCACCGTCGTCTATGTTTATAATTAACTATAACTATTTAAAGCAAACAGATGACAAAGAACCAACGCAAACACACCACGAACGGACGTTGATGAAAAAGTCTTATAAAAATAAATAAATAAATTAATAAATAATAAAATAAAATAATTTTTTTTGCCTAATATACACTTAACAAATAGGTAATAATTGCACACAGACACACAAGAGACATAAACTACCTAATGCAAACATAAACCAGCCATTTTCTCTTCTGGTATCTACAACATATGCCTAATGCAATTCCTAATGAGAAAGGAAAAAAACAATAAGGAACGATCTCACCAAACAATAGGAGCCGAATGCAAGATAGCCATGTCTTTCATTTAGGGTTACGCGCCTCCGGTCCCTAGAATCATAAGATCTTGGAATCCAACAAACAGTAGGAACGGTGGTTTCAAGTGAATAATTATAAGCTTCCGATTGAGGCAAATGATCGAACACTTGGTGGGCATGGACAAAACAATCCGGTGTTCAACTCTTCGTCTTGTGTCCGGTCCACTCCGATCCAACCCAACCTCGTCTCACCTGCCGAATTGAATCCCTTCCGAGCAGAACGACGATGAAAGCTCGAATTTAATATGTGAAAGTTTCCGATCTGTTCGCCGATGTTACGAGACCACAAGTTGTAGATCTTGAAGTTCACCAAAACGGAATCTAATGGATGAATGAATCAATGGAGGCGGTGTAGTGGTGGTGGAACGGTGGTTAGACCGCCGGTAAGTTATAGGACGCCGATGGAGAGTTTGTCAATTAAAAACAAAATAAAAACCAAAACTGTCATGGCCGCGGGACTCGAACCCGCGCCAATGGTCGGCTCAGGAGGAACACACACACACCCAGCCAACCGGGCTGGAGTAACGTCCTACTTTTAATAATAATAAATAAAAGAAATTCCGTTTACTTAATAATGTGTTATTATTTAGTTTAGAAAAATAAAATATTAGAGTGTATGCTTGGACATTAAAAGATGGAATAAGGTTGATGATGGCCTTAGCCTAGGTCCATGTGCTTAAGGGTATACAAACCTCTTAAACCTTCTTAAAACCCTAAAACCCTCATTCTTATCTTCTAGCCTTCATACATACTCAAAAACACACACAAACACCCTCATTTATCTCGGACCAAGATCCGAAGGAAAAGACCCGAGCTCGTGGGTGTTAGAGCATCTTGACGAGAAAGACATACACCAACACCAGATTGTGTTCGTGAAACCGATTCGTCTAAGGTACGTTTTATAACGAAAAACTTGTTCTTTTATGCTCGAATCGTTTAGTATTCTTAGATCTATATAAATGGTAAAGACGAATCAAACTCAATGATTCTCGTTGAAATTCGTTAACATTTGATTGGTTAATTAATAGAATATTGAGCCGTACATATACATCAATTAAACGCACCATTAGAACATAATGTTTAGGTGTTGGTTGTTTGGGGTTCATAGGCGTTGCGTATACAAGTCATTTGATGCCAATTTTGTGTTGTTTCATCGTGATTCATGGACTAATTGTAAATCTGGTGCCTGTTGACCATCTCAGTTCTTATTAATTTTGAGTTTGACAATTTGAGTCAAAGATTGGAAAATTACTGATGTTCATTCGTTATGATAATCGAATAGCTGGTTATTCGTTGAACTATCATGACGAATAAGTCACACTCGTGTTCTCTTGTAACGAATGAACCTCTCATTCATCTCATAGAGGTCACGAATGTTCTTACCCATTCGTTATTCATTCATTCGCCATGATGAGACAACAAAACAAACCATTCGTTATTAGATACACTCGTGTGCTCTTGTAACGAATGATCTCTCATTCGTCTCAAAGAAGTCACGAATGGTCTTATTCATTCGTCTCAATAAGACATGGGTCAAATCATTCGTTATAACGAATGGAACCATTCGTCATAACAAATGAGATAGCGAATAATGCTTACCCAGAATAAAATTATCACTTAAGTATTTAATGAAAATTTCGTTTTGATTTAATATTAAACCCCATTTGATTCAATTTGATTTAAAATTATCACTTAAGCTCGACCCCAGCCAGGGGCTCTGCCCCTTGGACCTTTCTAGGGGCAACTTCCCCTAGACCCCATTCCCACGGGTGCTGCCTCCGGACCCCCATTCGTTGAGGGTTATATTAAACTAGAAATATGATATGGGTAGGGATAATTAATTGATACGTGTAATTGTTATACAGTTAGCCGCGCCCAGTTAAGGAAAAAAATTACCATTTAACTCTGAAAGGAACCGAGCTCAGGTGAGTTTCTAGCCCAATTTCCTTGTTATGTTTTCGGGGCTGTGTGTGTACTCGATGTGATCAGTTAATACACTTAGCTTAAGTGGTAAGTGTATGATATGTGATTTGTTTTATGTATGATGTATGAATGATATATGAATGCTATAAGAAATATTGAGAGTATGTATGGAAATTTATACATATAAATATAAAGAAAGGTAAGGTATGATTGTAAGGAAATAAGAGAACCAAACCCTAATAATACTCGAGGAAGAAGGGAACCGGTAATATAAACTTAAATACATTAACTAGTGTAACCAGTTTTGATTAATGAACCCTAGATCTTTAATTCAGTTAATCGCGTCTATGATTGATAAAACTGGTTTGGGCCTTTTGTTTATTGATAAAAAACGAATAGTATGCATATAAGATTTACCGTAAATGGTGATGGTTTGATGGTGAACGATGAACGGGTAGGCCGCGGCTATGGTTGAACCAGAAGCTGACGATCCAGGTTATAGATATTCAATTAACTGTAGGGTTTTGGTCACGAGATTGTATGGACGGAGTGCACGAGTTTAATTTGATTATTATCAGGTATATCTACGCAAATCCGATTCCCTTATTGGCAGTTTGTTTTATTTTAGGATTTGTTTTCTTAATTAATTGAGGTATAAGGACGGTTTAATACGTATGAACGATATGCATGAATCCATTTAGATTATAAACGAAGATTAGGGTACAAGAAAACATAAACGGGTCACGGGTCTTGGGTAAAACGGGTTTGGGTTAAAAGATATTAGAATATAACCGAATTGAAGTTTAGTCCCTATAGTTTAGGTGTGGAACAAAAATAAGTTAAAGTTTAGTTTAGGGTTAAAAGTGTAGACATATCAAAGTAATTTTGATAAGTAAAAAATATTTAAACAACAATATTAAAATAAAAATAGTGACTCGATAAACGTGATATTTTATCGGTAAAATTTCCCGAACACAAAAACGGGTCGGGTAACGAATATAAAATATTAATTGGAAACCCGAGTTGTTACTATCAGGATTTGTGAAGGAGCGATATATTAGCCTTGTTCATGTTATGGAAAGAACAGTGTTATCTCTTAAAGCTGCAATATTTGCTTGCCACAATTTGAGTATTGGTAGGGTAAGAGGCCAAGGATATGACAGTGCAAGCAACATGTCCGGTGAGTTAATGATGTGAAAGCTTTAATTTTGAAAGAAAATTCTTCAGCATATTATGCTTATTGTTTTGCTCACCAACTTCAACTTGTTGTTGTGGGCCTTGCAACCAAACATCATGTGATTTACAAATTTTATAAAGAATTATCAAATTTAGTAAATGTGGTGGATCTTGTAAAAGAATAGATTTGTTAAGAGAAAGTCAAAGAGAAAGATTAGGATTGAATTCGGAAGTGGAAAGAATAAAAAAATTATCACTTGCAAGAGCTAGGGATACACGTTGGAGTTCTCATGAAAAAACAATTATTCGTTTGCTTACTTTATTTTCTAGTTTTATTGACGTGCTTGAATATATAGATAATTCGGGAGAGTTATCAGATCACTAAAGTGAAGCACATGGACTTCAAGTATTCATGAAAACTTTTAGTTTTGTATTTTATTTACATTTGATGAAATACATCTTGGGTGTTACTAACACATTGTGTCAAGCGCTTCAAAGAAAAGATCGAGATATGTTAAATGCAGTTAAGCTAGTTAAGTTAACTGATGAAGGCCTAAAAAGTTATCGACTTGAAGGTTTTGACTCACTTTAGTAAACTTGTTAAACTTGGCCGAGATGTATCCATGCGATTTTGATTTTGATTTTGATGAAAAGGAGAAGCTTGTATATGAACTTGGCCACTACATTTGTAACATGAAAGAAGCTAAGCGGTTCCCAACTTGAGTGGCTTAGGTGATCTTGCCAAAATGATGGTGAAAACAAGATTACACATTGATTATCCGTTGGTATATCGTTTCATAGTGTTATCATTATTTTGCCGGTTGCAACGACAAGTGTTGAAATATGTTTTTCTTCAATAAAGAATGTGAAAACGGATTTGCGTAATAGGATGGGTGATGAATACATGAACGATTCTTGCATTTGTTACATTGAAAGAGAATTCCTCCAACAAGTTTCGGTTGAAGAAGTAATGCAACGATTTTAAAAGATAAAGACTCGTAAGGAACAACTATAAGTATTATTTTTAATTCGTAAAGACTATTGTATTTATATGACGTGTTTTTTAATTTCTAATGACGGTGTCTCTATTGTTATTTTATCGTATTTTTAATATGTAATGAACTTTGCCCGAACCATCGAATCGACCCGAACATCAAACCTACCCGGAATTTTTTATACCCGACTCTATGAAATTGAAACATCTAAAAAAGTAGTGCATCACCTGAAAAAAATTCCTGGATCCGCCATTGCTCATTTGAGGGGCACACTGATGGGCTTAACGACCAGACTTAACAATGCTAGTGGGGTTGGGTTTAACTGCAAGTGAAATGAAACCACATGGACGAAAATCGCAAATTTGAAACATTAGACTAAAACTACATATTTGAACAAACCACAAGAACGAAAACCGTAATTTTCTCTTTTGTTAATGTAAACTATGTTTTCATTTTAATGTTTTTTTTTCTGTTTTGAATACATAACAAAATTTTTATTTAAAAAAATGTTTGGGTATTTTTGGACAAGAAAGACATTGTCACCTTTTAAGGGTAGTTTTGGGTTAAGACATGCCCGATCGATTGAACGAGAAAACATACGAATAAATTTTAAAAAGATTAATAAGATATAAGTTTACGAGTAGGTGGAGTCAATGTTTACATACAAATAGAAAAAGAAATCAGAAAACATATTTAGTACGTGGGTATCATTATTTTGGTATTCCATTTTTAGCAACAAGTACAATAAGATATTAAAATAGGAAAAGTGAAAATAATTGCAAGCTCCACAAAATCCACCTACTCGATTTTTTCTTTAACCAGGAAAAGAAAATTAAATAATGCTATTCTTCATAGGAAAACATATTTAGTTTTTTTCTTAGTTTTTTTACTAATTAGTTTTAAAATGAATTGAAATTATACTATACTATAGATAAAAATGCACATGTTTGTGCCGCAAAAACAGAAAATTGATGTGCTCTTTTAAAATTGATGTGCTATTTTATTAGTTTTTTATGGTTTTATTTGTGATTATTAATCAATTGTGTTTGTGTGGTGTATTGGTTGTTGTATTGCTTTTTTAGACTTGAGCCAATTTTGCAACCCAAGTTCGAGACATAGATTTTTTAAGCTTTTTTTTTTTTTTTTTTTGTGTTATATATATTTAGTATTTTATGTGTTTTTTTTGTTTCAAATATTTTAATTTGACGAATTTGTTATTTGGGTTTATTTCTTGAACTATAACGAACATTTCCGATATTGACCGAATTCACATTGACTCGCTGTTTCAACGTCCGAGTTTTATCAACACCATGTTTATCTATTGAATAAACATCATTTTAAATATGTTATTTTTGTGTATTATTAGCTATACGAGTGCTACCACTATTATGAGGGTCTACTATCTTACTTTTAGGTTTAGTGTCGTTATCGTAACGAACCTAACCGTACTAATCAAATTCGTGTAATTTTGATCATAAGTTGTACATTGTCGTTACCGTTTTGGATGTTTATAGATTTATCCGGTTGATTCAGTGTCAAAATTAACCAACACCGATAGAGTTTGAGTCGTTGCGCCGTCGCAACACGGCGAGTAATACCAGTTAGTATAATTGAGAAGTTTGGTGCCAAAAAGAAGATTTCCTAAACTTTTTGTATATAAGATATATTTGTGGAATGAAGACATGATCTAACTCTTTGGTAGCGGGGCTTGTGTGGATTGCTATAAGTCATTTGGTTGTTACCTTGGCAACCTGAGTTCGTATTTTTTTGGTTTTGCATTGTATGTAGCAACACATGGACTTGTGTTCTAACATTGCTTACAAGTCATTGTTTGTATGGATTTACATCCATCTACATCTTCGAGTGTTCTTCTACTGTGAACGTAACTGACATCGATCTAATTTGCATCGACTTACCGTTGTAACAATTGAGTTTTATCAATGCTCGGGTTTCAACGTTGGGGTTTTACCAGTTGTCCCGCCATAACACGCCGAGCTAAAAAACTAGTTTGAAATTAAAAATAATTATGATGCACATATAATGCACACGAAACTCTAGTCACATGGTGCATTGGAGACATTAAGTTTTAGTTTACTACTTGATTTACAAGCTAATTTTAGTTTTTTTTAAAAGTGATTGATTCATTAGAATCTAGATGCATATAAACTACATTATTTTATTTTAGAGTAAAAGTAAGCTTTTATATTTCTTCAAAATAATATGGGTATCAAACTCACTCCACATTACAATAATTACGATATGGCTAAGTTTCCTATACAACAAATCATTTGATTCGTTAAAATTTGAAATAACGAATCAACTGATTCGTTATCACATATAAAACACGTGG
Organism: Bidens hawaiensis; assembly: GCF_021521415.1. Lineage (NCBI taxonomy): Eukaryota > Viridiplantae > Streptophyta > Magnoliopsida > Asterales > Asteraceae > Bidens > Bidens hawaiensis. The sequence goes on from NW_027491561.1 coordinate 963,624, forward strand.
CACACGAATTAAAGTTAAATCGTTAAAATTTAGCATGAATTAAATAACGAATTAGCTGTAATTCGTGCTTGATTCGTTAAGTTATGTATAACGAACTAAAGATCATTCGTTACAGAGTGGCGGAAGCGAATTAGGTTAACGAATTGAATAGTACGTTGTGAATGACCCTAATTCGTTTTTCATAAATAACGAATTAGATTTATTTAAATTTTAAATTGAATAAATACATCAATTAAATAAAAGAATATTTAAATGAATAAATAAATCAATTAAATAAAAGAATATTTAAATGAATAAATAAATCAACGAAATCCCGTATCCCGATGATCAAATACTTTAACGTGTTTTACGATCAAACACTTAATTTAAAAGAATTAAATAATATGTAAAAGAAAAGAGAAACATTTTTGGTATTTTGCATTTTCAAATATTTACAAGAAATATATCCGAAAGTAAAATATAAAGCAGAAAAATGTTTTTGTTTTTTTGTATGATTTTTCAAAAGTAGTACATATTGTTGGATTTTTGGCGAGTTTAAGCAGAGAATCATATTGACCAAATTGCCCTTCCATCACAGTTTTATATTTCAGCGATATTGTGACTGGCGTTAAGTCGGTCATTGATATTGTTGTCCACTTAAATCTTATAACAAACTTTCAAGCGTTTTTGTGATATGATTAACTGTTCAATTAGAGCACATAATATCAGAAACTATCAGCCTCTAATCTTGGTTCAAGCTTAGTTTGATTTTTACCATATCACCCAAACTTGACTTAAACCATTATAATGTCGATCAAAATTTGATTTTATAGAAATTTTTTGAGCAATGCATCAAGTTTCCTTTATTGTGAGTGAGTATGCACGCGTCCATCTGTCGGCTTACATACATTGTATCCCCTGGGGTCCGTTTTTTTATTGGTATTGAGACGCGCACAAGGGAGGAACAAATATATGACTAACAACGGATTTTGATCAAGTCAGTAGTTTGTACGAAGTACATCAGTGGTCAAGTTTAATGACTTTGGGTTTGCTCTAAAAGCGGATGAAATATTCATGCATATGAATACTCAGATCATTAAGCCGCATAAAGACTCACAGTGTCCAGATACCTAACGCTTGTTATTTGCTTTATTTTATTTTCGGTGATCAGACAAATATAAGGCTTGGGTATGACATGCTATTACATTTATGCCATCCTTACCGAGATGTTTGGTAGAGACTAACACCTCTTTAAATTTGGCGTTTCTTTATGTTTATATCACATACTTTACTCTAACAGCTTGTTTAAGACTTATCAATGCACCAATGCAATTAAGCACTCAGTCTTTTAAGCTTATTTCTTGCTGGATATGGGGTTAAATGATCAATGTACTATCATTTTCTCTTTTTGCTTCAAAACTCAATTTTTGAGGAAAATAAAATAAATTCAATCACCCCAGTGACTTTCAGTCTATAGATTAATGGCTATCCTATCCATCTACAAGTAGATAACAGGACCAAGACACGCAAGCATGTTCCACAAACGCATAACAATCGCCCCAACCACGTTCCATTGTCAGGTAAATGGCTATCCTAAACTTTACAAGTAAACATCAGGACCAAACATATACACGTATATGTCCTTCAAATGTAAGTAATTGACATAATTTTCAGCGAATGTAAGTAAATTTTTTTTTTTGGTTTTTCTCTTTACATACATAAAATACAATCTTTTTGTCTTTTTTGATTTTTATAAAACATAATAAAAACTTCACAATCTTTTGGATTTTCGGATTTTTCTATACAAACAGAAAAACAATATTTTTTGGTTTTTCAAAATTTTTAATGTTTTTGGGTTTTCAAAGAATTTAAAAAAAAAATAAAAAATACAATATTTTTGCCTTTTTCAAAATTTTCAATGTTTTTGGATTTTATCTATACAAACGAAAAACACAATATTTTTTTATTTTCTATTTCACCCCCAAAATCCAAAACCATAATAAAAGAGAAGAAAAGAAAAATAAAACAAAAATAAATAAAATTATCCTTGTTTCAGGATATCAGCAAGGGTTTTTAATCCATTTAAACCAAGAAGAAAATTAAAATGAGTTTTGTCAAATGCTTTGGTAAATAGATCGACTTTTTGAAAATCGGTATGTACATTCTCAAGATCAATTAATTTCTTTTCAAAACAATCCCGTATGAAATAACATCGAATTTCGATATGTTTCGTTTTAGAGTGATGTACGGGATTTTTGGTGATGTTAATGGCATCAGAGTTATCAATTAAAATTGGAGTAGTAAGAAACTTCAAACCGTAGTCGCGCAGATGTTGTTGGATCCATAACACCTGTGAACACAACTCGAGGCTGCAACATATTCTGCTTCAGCGGTTGAAGTAGAGACCGTTGTCTGCTTCTTACACTGCCAGGAAACAAGCCGGCTTCCTAAGAATTGACACCCTGCTGTAGTCGATTTGAAGTTAATCTTGAACTCTCCGTAGTCTGAGTCAGAAAAGGCGGTAAGTTCAAAATTATCGTCCTTGGGGTACCATAACCTGATGTCAGGATTGCCCCTAAGATATTGAAGAATACGCTTGACTACTGCCAGGTGAGTCACTCGGGGACTTGCTTGGTACCTAGCACATAAACAAACTGCAAACATTATGTCAGGGAGAGAGGCAGTAAGATACATTAAAGAACCAATCATAGCTCAATAGAGGGTAGGATCGACAATATCTTCCAATTCATCCGGTGATAAATTGTGACCCACAAGGAGAGGAGTTGAAGTGATTTTTCAGGTAGTAATCTTGAATCGGCTCAAGACATCGTTCACGTACTTAGTTTGGTGAATGAAAATTCCTTTCGCAGACTGATGAACCTGCAACGCTAAAAAGAAGTTCATCTCTCCCATCGAACTCATTTCGAACTTAGTTTGCATCGACTTCTCGAATTTCTTACATAACTCGTCATTTGTTGACCCAAAGATAATGTCGTTGACATAAATCTGAACGTGGAGAAGATTATCACCAATGTTTTCATAGAATAAAGTGCAGTCAATAGTCCCTCGTTTGAAGCCGTTATTAGTCAGATGGTCGGAAAGCGTGCCATACCAAGCTCTCGAGGCTTGATGTAGACCATACAGGGCCTTGTTTAAGCGATAAACACGGTCCGGATAATCAGGATATTCAAAGCTAGGAGGCTGTAACACAAAGACTTCCTCATGTAATTCACCGTTGAGAAAAACACTTTTCACATCCATTTGATAGACTTTAATATTCTTGTAAGCCGCATATGCCAGAAAAATTCGTATAGCTTCCAATCTTGCAACCGGAGCATATACCTCAGTGTAGTCTATACCCTCTTGCTGATGGAAACCTTGCACTACTAGCCGTGCTTTGTTTCTTATGATCACCCCACGATCGTCCTTTTTACATTTATATACCCACTTAGTTGGAATAGGCTTCTTAACTCTAGTAGGTTGTCGATAAGATCCTATACACCCAGTCGTGTAAACTGTTGCAATTCCTCTTGCATTGCTTCTACCCAAGAAGGATCTTCAAGTGCCACACGAGTCATCGTTGGCTCTACTTGGGATAGAAAACAAGTGTATTTGGCAAAATTTACGATCCCATAAGAATGTAAATCCGCATAAGCACACAATATATTATTCTCACTTGATGACGTGTTTGCACACCCACATCAAGTTCCCCAATGATGTTGTCCTTTGGATGATAACTATGAATCATAAGAGTGGGATTCTCAAGAACAACAACATTTTCGAATAAGTTAGTATAATGTTCTCCAAGCTCATGATATAAATCATCACTCTCAACTGTATCAGCAAGATCAGGTTCAACAACTTGATTAACAATTTTATTATCATCAGAAGAAGTAGAAACATTATCAAATGAAGCTGGAGGATCATCAAGAGGATCTTCAGGAACTTTAAAACCTTGGAAGTACCAATTGATCTTCAAAATACGCACGAACCAAGTCTTCATCTGGTTGCTCAATTGATGGAGTAAACGAATTAAATAAACCATCATAATCAAACATCCAATCGGGAACTTTTCCTTGAGGAGGTGTGGTTTACCTTTGACAATCCACATGGTACCACTCCTCAACACAACCTGAAGTAAAATTAAGTACCCTTTTCTTCGGAGATGCGTAACCTAAGAAATAACCTTCAATAGCCTTTTCTTCAAATTTACCCACATCTCTTTTCAACATTGTACATGGACACCCAAATGGTTCCAAGTACTTTAAGTTAGGCTTTCTTTTGTTCAAAAGCTCATAACTTGTCTTTTAGGGTCTCTTAACTGTCAGAACCCGATTAAGCGTATAACAAGCAGTATTCACAGCCTCGTTCCAGAATTGGACATGAAGCTTAGAATCTGCAAGCATTGTTGTAGTTGCTTCAATCAAAGTATTGTTTTTTCTCTCAGCAACACCGTTCTGTTTTGGTACATAAGGGGCACTATATTCTCGATGAATTCCTTTTTGAACACAAAAGAAATCCGATACAGTGTTTTTGAATTCAGTACCATTATCACTTCGAATTCTCCTCGCCCTTTTCTTGTATAGTGATTCGATCTTAGTAGATTTTGAACCAGAACAGGTTCTTAAATCATAAATAAAACCCATGAATATCTTGAATAGTCATCAGTACCTACAAGACAATACCAATCCCCAGCGATACTAGCACGATTCACTGGACCAAACAGATCCATATGAAGTTATTCTAAAGGAGTATCAATGGAATTGAATAACTTAGAAGGATGTGACCTTTTCTTCCGTTCGCCTTTCTTGCAAGCAACACAGTGGTCAGATAACTTAAAATGTTTAAAAGAAACACCTTCGACCAAGTCATTTGCTATTAAATAATTCATCTTTCGAACATGAATATGACCCATTCTACAATGGCACATAATTGAGTCATTCTCAGTTGCTTTAGATACGAAACATGTTACAATCAATGTAGATACCTTAGAACTCATATTTAAGACATAAATATCATTCGATCGAGGTGATCACATGACAACCATGCCCTCGGGGATGACGTATCCCGGTTTCAAAATCAGACATTCTTTATCATTAAATACAGTAGTGTACTTCTTGTCACAAATTTGCGACACACTTAATAAATTATGATCAACTTTGTCACAGTAGTTGACTTTCTCAAACGCGATATGCCCATTCGAAACTTCACCCTCTTGTGTTATCATACCCTTAGAATTCCTAGCAAAAGCAACATACCCTCCTTGAATATTTCTAACATTTTTTAAGAGGTCGAGATTTCCAGTAATATGACGAGAACATCCACTATCCATTATCCAGTTCTCACCAGACACGGTCTTGGATGTACCCTACACACAAATTGAAAGTGTTTAGTTCAAAAAGGCAGCCCAGGCCTCAGTCTTAGGCACCTTTTGAGTTTCATGAGAAAAATCAAATTTAGCAGAATTCAGTTGTTGTTCAGCAACTTGAGAATAAGTTACAGGCCTTTTAGACTTTCGTCTTAGATAGGCAGCTTGAACGACATTTGAGTTCACGTTCTTACAAAATTGGCTTGGTTGGAACCAACGTTGCTTTTACTTGACCAGATATTTCATTCACATGAATCACTTTACGTGGATTCATATTAGAAAACATTATGTGAGTTTCATCATCACACGACAAATGGATGAAGATTCTAAGACTTCTTCTATCCACAGTTTCTCACCACATGACCTTGTTGACCACAAAGAAAGCAACTTCTCATGTCCACACGATCATGTTGAGATTTGGCAAAAACTTATGCCACAGAAGGTAGATGACTCACATTTTTAGTAAAACTCTTGGCCAAATCATCAGACGACACATATTTCTTTTTCATGTAGAAATATAGATTAGAGCAGTTTGAAAAACTTTGTAATGTATCAGTTCCATTTGATTTCACAAAATGAACTTTCTTGGCAGTTTTTAACAATTGCTTAGCTTTGATCAATGGGTCTGATGTGTGTGATGTTTTGGCACAAGCAAACTGACGTTCAAGATCATGTATCTTGGAAGTTTCATTATGAAAGACACTTTCGATCAATTCTGGTTTGATAATACTAATCGTAATGTCTTTCTAAGTGAACATGGTGTCCAAACCCTTTAAGTTAAATACAAAACCAGTAGAAACTGAAGGATTTATGAAACGCAACAAATCCTCATCCGAAATCTTTGGTTTGTCAGATTTCTTGCATTCGACCTTAACATGTGCTTTCTTTTTCTCTTGAACTATATTTGAACGATATACAACTTCCTCAAATTCATGAGGTTCACATAGGATATGATTTGAACTTGGAATGTTCTCATTTCTGTGTATAATTTCTGGTTCAAATACATCTTCAATGATAACTTTATCAGCATTTTCTACAAAAACTTTATTGCTTTACACATGATGTTTTTGAGTTGATTAGGCTTTCACATGATCAATTTTTACTGATTTAGGTTTTTCTGAAACAACAGGTTCATTCACAATCATCTCTTCTTCTTTTCTAGTAAAAGGATTTGTCGTAAATTCGTTGTAAAATGGTGGTGGCATTTCAAAAAAACCTATACCCCTTTTAGAATCTTTTTGCTTACCATATACTTTGATTATTTCATTTAGCATAAATGATGAGTTTCTAAACTTGCCCAACTTATTTTTCAACCCGAGAACTTCATTCTCAAGCTCAGTTATCTTAGAACGAAGTGTAACAATTCCGGCAAATTCAGGTATACCCTAGCCGGAATATACTATTTACGTGTTATTTAATATTGAATATATGAATTATAATGTGATTATACGAGTATATAAGATTCTCAGTACGAATTATACTCAAATGTACAACTAGTCGTATCGGAATTACGATTAATCGATGAACGGTTATTGAAACCCGAACGAATCGAGAATTACATTATAGACGAAATATATAATGTTTAGTGATGTTTACGAAGTATTAAAGCTTCGGGATAAAAATTATAGCACAGAAAAAGGATTTCGATTTATTAGTACGTCGGTACGACAAACGAAATCTTTAACATCAAACCAAGCAAGAGACGATCGATCAAGCCGAAAAAGACGCACAATTACCGACAATACGATTTGTTAAGTCATTAAATGTCATGGGTTAAGTTTTTAAAGTTTTTAAATCAGTTTTATATAAATTTAAATTTTAAGCCAAAAAACGACTGTTTTGGACTCGTTTTGAGCGGAATTAAGCATTTAACCGAAAAACGAACTGAACCAGATTATCCATAACATTATCCAGATTACGTAATCTGAATGTGTGGCTAGTATTGAAGGTGTGGGCCCCACCCCACACCCCTTATGACACCGATCGGACCAAGGGGGATAACCCCTTGGCCTTCATTTCTTTTTTCCAACTCCTTACAACAAACTCCATCACTTTCTTTCAATTCCTCATCCAAAAACCCAAGTGTTTAAGCAAGAATCACAAGGTAAAACATGATTTTAATGGTTGAATCATAGTTTTAATTCCATAATCTTGAGAAAATGAGGTTTCAAATGAAAAATGGGTGAAAACCCGAGATGAAACCGATTCTCGTGTGATCAAGGGATGTATACAAGTTATACAAAGGATCTTGGTCCAAGAAAGTAGTTAAAAGAGTCAAAAACGAATTTTTACGGTCAAAATCTTTGTTTTGATGTTTTAATCGAAACCATGAAAGAAATGGCTTGATTGTGGATATAACTTGCTTGGTGTGGTGTTATTGTGCTTGTAGGTGTTGTATCTAGTGGCTAGCAAAGGCTAGAAACCAAGATCTTTGCGATCTAACGCTAGAAACATAAGGTAGTTCGGTTTTTCGTATGATTTATGTGATTTGGACAGATTGTGGTAGACTTAGAGTTGGGTCATGAAATTTCACATAGATGATCTACACATGAAAATATGAGATCTGTGAATTTTTGGTAATTTTTGGATAAAGGATGAATATTTGGTGAATTTAATGCTCGGTTTTGGCTAAAAATCGTGAAAAATAGCTAAACATCATGAAAAATTCTGGAAACTTTAAGATAAGCTTTTTATAACATATAAAAGTCACACACAAAATTTCAGGTTTATTGGAGAAGTCTAAGTAGGCTTTTCGGTAAAACGAGTTCTAGGGATTTCTAGCTCGGTTTTGGTAAAAATGGCATGAAAAGTGAGTTTTTGGTTCTGGAAAAAATACAAGGAACTATGTGGGTGACAGGGGTCATCCCAGAAAAATTTGGGATTTTTCGAAGGTCTTTTGGTATTTTCGACATATTTGGTGTTTAAATGACATTTAAAAATGGTTAAATAAATCTTAGATATAAAAATTAATTCTGGAAAAATTTTTATCAAATTCCTTACTGTCAAAATATGGTTTGTACAAAATTTCAAGGTCCGAGACTAAACGGATATTTATTTGTGCTAAATGGAACTTAAAAACAAACTTTTAAAGCTTAAAACGAGTAAACCGGCAAAGTTCGCCTAAGCGAGCTGACTGGTGTTTGAAAACCTTAAAAATGGATGATTTTTATGAAACTAAGGTAATCAAGTAAAAATAAATCATTCGAAATTAATTCGGATGATTTGGGTAATTTTACCCGACTTAACCGTTTCCGGTGTATTAAAGGCGGAAACGGGCCCCGCGGCCAAACGGGGTGTCTAACCGAGCTCTAATTTCACCACTTTAATGAAAATATCAATAATGACTATTTTCGGGACGTATGTGGTCAAACTCATTTTTTAAAACATAAAGACGAATAACCGTGCTAGGCACGCAAAACGAGAAAACAAACTATCGGTAGTTTTGACTAAAGAACTCTAAGTGATATCACAATCTAAGTCCTGAGAAGTGTATCGGGGTTAACATGGTCCCCGGATCGTGTACGGTACTGGGTTAACAGTGTCCCCGGACGTACCGGTTAACACGAATTTAAGTTATATTGATAGAAATTGTGTAGTAACGATTTGGGGATCGTATTACAGATCTGTACCAGTAGCCGTGCATCGTAGTACGTCTTTGCTCACAAGAAGGTGAGTTTTCACGAGCCCCTTTTACTGAACTGTTTTAAATATTTTCCCGGGGCGGAAAGCATGTTTTTATCAAAGTGTTTTAGTACATGCTGATCGCATGGAAATGAACGTATTTATATAATGTTTATTGTACAGGAATATTACGGTAATGAATTAAGATGGTAATTGTCTGATTTGCTAACAGTGTAAGGCCTGAAACAGTGTTCTGGGGTAACCGAGTTCCCAGAGGTTGTTAAATGCGTTCTGGGGTAACCGAGTTCCCAGAGGTTATTAAATGGGTTCTGGGGTAACCGAGTTCCCAGAGGTTATTAAATGTGTTTCTGGGGTAACAGAGTTCCCAGAGGTTATTAAATGTGTTTCTGGGGTAACAGAGTTCCCAGAGGTTATTGGAAGTATTCTGGGGTAACAGAGTTCCCGGAGGTTAATCGATATGTTTTGGGATTAACAGAGTTCTCACTTGTGGGCTCAGCATAATTACATCGCTTATTTATGATTATTATAATGATTTTTATGGTTTATTTAAATTAGTGAAACTCACCAACTATTCGTAGTTGACCCGTTTTCTTTACATGCTTTCTAGGTACACTCAAATTGGAATGAGTGATATGTGTTCGATGCTGTGTGTTATTTTGTGGAAGTCTAGAGATCTATATTTTGCATTAAATATGTTAATGTACTATCGGTAACACTTATGTGATAAAGCTTAGATGGTTATGAAACTCAGAACAATGTAATACGTTTAAATTAATGTAGTGGTGTTTTCTTTATAAACAATGCTGTTGATATCAGATGTGTCCGTTGCATCCCGTGTACGTTTCCGCTGCGGTTACGGGGTGTTACAGAACTTGGTATCAGAGCCATTGGTTATAAAGAATTAGGATGTCTTTAAAAGATACCTAAAATATAACCAGTAGCTCAAGTATTATAGGATCTGAATATCAACTAATAATTTATTGTGACGAGATCGGGATGAACTTGGATGGACAAGTGGGTTATTATGGTCCGGAACATAATAACAGACTTGTCTGCACGAGGGAATTCAGGGGAAGTCACGGGGGACTTTAATAGGTAAAATTGACAACATACGTGCAAATATGTGATAATATTGTTATGTGGTCAAGTTGTATAAGTAAGTGTATATTAATTTGATTATGATTTACACTATGGAAAGAACTACATGTTTGTTAACTTGTGTGCAGGTAAAATGTCAAGAACTCCTAGTTTGTCGATTGAGGAGGACCCGGAGGAGGTCAGCTCCGGGGACTATGGGAGCCCACTCGTAGCATCTAGCACAGAGCCTAGCAAGGCTAGCCTTAGGAGTTCCGGCCAGTCCTCCCCAGCTAGGATTGCCAGATCCCCTACCCCACCCGCACCACAGGCCGCCCCTGCACCCCCCGGATTCGGACCCCGCCTCACGGCGCGGATCAGTATCCCACATGTCCGACCTACCTCGCCCCCACCCAGACCTGCTACCCACAGGGGCGAGTCCTCCCGCTCTCAGCCCGAGCCTGCGACTCCACCTGTGTGGGGTCTTCCTAGACAGGAACGGGACGCGGCGGCCTGGCTCCGAGTGCTCACCGAACAGGTGAATGAGCACTCCGCCACCCTGACGGTGGGAGTCCAGAGGAGGATGTAGTTGGGGGATTGCATACTGGACCATCAGTATGCGATTGCCCAGCTGAAGAGGGAGTGCTCATACTCCCAATGGATGCTCGGCCGGATGGAGATGCGGGTCCGGGTTATGATGGCTGTGTTGGTGGCGATCTTGGTGGGGTTGGTTTACCACCGTGTTTAGTTGTGTTGGGATGGGAATAGACAGGGACCGCTTTTTGATACTCTGTGTAAGCAGTTAGTGGTGATGCTAACATGGAGTGAATCTTGTTTAGTTATAATACAACCACTGACCCTTAGGGGGGTCTCTTTTGGGGCATATCATTATAGATACTTTTGGGTATCATTCAAGCACTGACCCATTGCGGGTTATGTCGAGATGATGCCGACATAGGCCCTATGTAGGAAAACTTATCTTATGTAATGATGACAGGAAAGTATGTAAACTAACATGGATGTAATATGTACTAATGTTTACTATGAATGGAATGTTTGTTGTGTTTTATGATTGGAACTTGTATTAATTATATATATTTCTTGATGTTGTGTAGAATGGCACCAAAACGATCCGCCCAAATGTCGGAAGGGGATGTGAGCCGTTTGATTGCTCGACAGTTGGAGGCGGCGATACCGGATATAGTATCGCGCATCGCCGCCAGTGTTAACAATTCGACCAATCCAACCCCTCCGAGCAATCAAATGACCACCAATAATGACGGGGAACGAAATACTGATCCTCCGCAGAATGATAACACAATTCCAAGTAATGACGCACCGCCTAGGGTGGTCGTTACAGACAGTAATGGCCCTATACCTACGGTAGAGACGAACCGTACTGAACCGATTCGTGCATCCAGGGGATGTTCGATCAAGGACTTTATGTTGTGCAAACCTCTAGAGTTTAGCGGGTCTGAAGGACCAAATGGGTTGGTTAAGTGGATCGAGAAAATAGAATCTGTGGTGAATATCAGCAACTGCCCCGAAGATTGTGTTGTTAAGTATGCTGCCTGTACATTCACGGACCATGCCTTGATATGGTGGAACACGATAGTGCAGACCCGGGGCCAGGCGGCGACAAACCGCATGACCTGGATGGAGCTCAAGGCTCTTGTACTGGAACATTTCTGCCTGAAAAACGAATTGCAAAAATTAGAAAATGAATTGTGGAACCTGGAGATGCAGGGGGCAGACCATTTGGGTTATACGAACCGGTTTAATGAGTTGTCGCGATTGGTACCATGGTTGGTCACCCCAGAGTCGAAGAGGGTGGAGCGTTATATTTGGGGGCTAACTCCAGTTGTAAGGAGTATAGTCAATTCTGGGGGACACCAGACATATGAGGGTGCGGTGACGCAAGCGGGTATCGTAACGTACGATTTCGTAAGGAGCGGGTCACTGAAGGTGGCGGGAGAGTCCGCTGGAAGAAAGCGGAGTTCACATGACCATAGGACCCAGGAAAAGCAGCAAGGTAAACGTGCTAGACCCACTGCCCAGAACTACGCCATGACTAGTTCGGGCGGAAGGCAAGAACCGCAGAAGGGAACGTTTCCTAAGTGTGGGAAATGTGGTTACCACCATGGTGGCGTGTGCAAAGAGGTGGTGTGCCACCGGTGTGGCAGGATTGGACACTACGCACCAAATTGTAAGACAAATCTGAACAACCTGAACCGACAACCGCAACCTATCCGTGCGCAGCCATTTAAGACCCAACCAGCCCGACAGCAGAACCCGCAAGGAAACCAAATGGTGACCACCAGCCGTGCTTGCTATGAATGCGGCAGCACGGATCACTTCAAAAGACACTGTCCGAAACTGAACCAGGGAGGAAACGGGAGGCAACCCTCGGGTCAGGCATCGTCGTCCAATCCGGCGCGAGGCCGAGCATTCGTGATGGGGGCGAACGAGGCACGCCAGGACCCCAGCGTAGTGACAGGTACATTCCTCGTCTCTGATCATTACGCTTCTGTATTATTTGATACAGGCGCCGATAGAAGTTTTGTCTCCGTTAGATTCCTGTCGATAGCAAACCTTCCTATTGGTGAAACCATAGAACCTTACACCGTAGAAGTCGCTAACGGTAAAACCATGATAGTTAATCAGATAGTTCGGAACTGCCTTTTTATTCTGAACGAACAATCCTTTCTGATTGACTTGTTACCGGTAGAATTGGGTAGTTTTGACGTGATAGTGGGAATGGATTGGTTAGCACGTAACAAGGTAGAAATAAACTGTGAAAAGAAAATCGTCAAGATCCGGGTGTCGGATGACGAAGAGGTATTAGTACAGGGCGAGAAGTCGGGCAATATGATACCGTTTATATCCCACCTCAAGGTGTTAAAATATATACGCCAGGGATGCGTGGCGTATCTAGCGAGCTTGACGGCCACGGATCCTGAGGAAAAACGGGTGGACGATATCCCCGTGGTATGCGAATTTCCACAAGTTTTCCCGGAGAAACTTCCTGGATTACCGCCAACCCGACAGGTCGAATTCAGAATCGATCTGTTACCTCAAGCTGGCCCTGTTGCTAAGGCACCTTACCGACTTGCACCATCTGAGATGCAAGAATTATCCAACCAGTTGCAAGAATTGTTGGATAAAGGATTTATTCGTCCTAGTTATTCCCCGTGGGGTGCACCGGTACTATTCGTGAAAAAGAAGGACGGGAGCCTTAGAATGTGCATTGATTACAGGGAGTTGAACAAGTTGACAATCAAAAATAGGTATCCTCTCCCCCGAATCGATGATCTGTTCGACCAACTACAAGGTGCGAGCTACTTCTCAAAAATAGATCTTAGATCGGGATACCATCAGGTTAGAATTCAGGAGGAGGATATCCCAAAAACCGCATTCCGGACTCACTACGGTCATTACGAGTTCTTAGTTATGCCTTTTGGGCTAACAAATGCGCCAGCAGTGTTCATGCATCTCATGAATCGAGTCTGTAAACTCTACCTCGATAAATTCGTCATCGTGTTTATTGACGATATTTTGATATACTCGAAGAGTAAAGAAGAGCACGAGCAACATTTAAGATTAATTTTAGAGCTTCTAAATCAGGAAAAGTTTTATGCAAAATTCTCCAAGTGTAACTTCTGGTTACAAGAAGTGCAATTCCTTGGTCACGTTATAAATCACCAAGGAATACACGTTGATCCAAGTAAGGTTGAAGCAGTTAAGAATTGGCAAGCGCCTAAATTGCCAAAGGAAATCCGCCAATTCTTAGGCTTAGCTGGATACTATCGTCGATTTATAGAGAACTTTTCCAGCATCGCCCAACCTTTAACCCTCCTGACTCAAAAGGATCGAAGGTATGATTGGGGTGAAGAGCAGGAAACGGCGTTTCAAACGCTAAAACAAAGATTGTGCCAAGCGCCAATCTTAAGCCTCCCAGACGGAGACGATGGTTTTGTCGTGTATTGTGACGCATCCCAGAGAGGGTTAGGATGCGTGTTGATGCAAAATAGTAAGGTTATAGCCTCTGCTTCTCGACAGTTAAAAATACACGAGAAAAACTACACCACTCATGACTTAGAACCGGGAGCAGTTATCTTTGCACTTAAAATATGGAGACATTATCTCTACGGTACAAAGTGCACCATCTTCACCGATCATAAAAGTTTGCAACACATATTCGATCAGAAAGAACTGAATATGAGGCAACGAAGATGGGTCGAGTTGTTAAGCGACTATGACTGTGACATCCGTTATCACCCCGGCAAGGCTAACGTTGTAGCCGATGCCCTGAGTAGGAAAGATCGAGTTAAACCATTGCGTGTGCGAGCGCTAGGGATTATTGTCCAGTCTAACCTTTCAGATTTGATTCGAGTCGCTCAACGCGAGGCGTTGAAAGAGGAACAAATGGAAAAAGAGGGACTTTACGGTAACGAGAAGAATTTCGAACAGCGCGTGGACGAAATTCTCTATTTCAAAAATCGGATTTGGATCCCGACCCTCCATGACCTTCGTGAATTAATCATGGACGAAGCGCATAAATCAAAATATTCCATACATCCGGGATCGGATAAGATGTACCAGGATGTGAAGGAGTTCTACTGGTGGCCGGGTATGAAAAAGGATATAGCCACATACGTCGGCAAGTGTACGACGTGTGCGAGGGTTAAGGCGGAGCACCAGAAACCCTCGGGAATGTTACAACAACCGGAGATTCCTGAATGGAAGTGGGAGCAGATCACGATGGATTTTGTGACACATCTCCCTAAGACGTCCCGTGGACATGATGCAATTTGGGTAATCGTGGATCGATTAACCAAATCGGCACATTTTATCCCGATTAGAAATAATTATAACACTGAGAGGCTTGCGCAGATTTATATAAATGAAATTGTGTCTCGTCATGGTATACCCATCTCGATCATCTCTGATCGGGATAGCCATTTCACCTCCAACCTTTGGAAAGTTGTCCAAGAAGCGTTGGGAACGCGTATTGATCTAAGCACAGCTTACCACCCTCAGACCGATGGTCAGTCTGAGAGGACCATCCAAACACTGGAGGATTTGCTTCGTGCATGCGTACTGGATTTTAAAGGAAATTGGGATCAACATCTCCCACTCGTTGAATTTTCCTATAATAACAGTTATCATAGCAGTATAAAGGCAGCGCCTTACGAAGCATTGTATGGTCGGAAGTGCCGATCACCACTCTGCTGGACTGAAGTGGGCGACGCACAGATTATTAGATCAGATCTGGTCCAGGAAACGACCAGCAAAATCCTTGAAATTAAGAACAATCTGAAGGCCGCGCGGGATCGGCAGAAGAGTTATGCCGATACCCGTAGAAAACCGTTGTCATTTGAGAAAGGTGATAAGGTGTATTTGAAAGTATCACCGTGGAAGGGTGTGGTTAGATTTGGCAAGGCGGGGAAATTAGCCCCTAGATACATTGGACCGTTCGACGTTATTGCAAAAATCGGTCCTGTAGCATACCGATTAGAGCTGCCCTGATGAACTGAGTGCAGTTCACAACGTGTTTCACGTGTCAAACTTGAAAAGGTGTCTGTCGGATGAGACATCGGTGTTACCTTTAGAGGGTGTCGAAATAAATGATAAGCTCAACATTGTAGAGGAGCCCATAGAAATAGTAGACGGGAAAATCAAACAACTTAGACACAATAAGATCTCGTTGGTCAAAGTTAGATGGAACTCGCAACGAGGCCCAGAATATACATGGGAACGAAAGGACGAATTTCGGAAGAAATACCCCCACCTATTTCCGCAAAAGGAAATAGTTGATGCGTAAAATTTCGAGGACGAAATTTTTGTAACGGGGGGAGAATGTAACAATTCCGGCAAATTCAGGTATACGCTAGCCGGAATATACTATTTACGTGTTATTTAATAATGAATATATGAATTATAATGTGATTATACGAGTATATAAGATTCTCAGTACGAATTATACTCAAATGTACAACTAGTCGTATCGGAATTACGATTAATCGATGAACGGTTATTGAAACCCGAACGAATCAGGAATTACATTATAGACGAAATATATAATGTTTAGTGATGTTTACGAAGTATTAAAGCTTCGGGATAAGTGAATTATAGCACAGAAAAAGGATTTCGATTTATTAGTACGTCGGTACGATAAACGAAACCTTTAACATCAAACCAAGCAAGAGACGATCGATCAAGCCGAAAAAGACGCACAATTACCGACAATACGATGTGTTAAGTCATTAAATGTCATGGGTTAAGTTTTTAAAGTTTTTAAATCAGTTTTATATAAATTTAAATTTTAAGCCGAAAAACGACTGTTTTGGACTCGTTTTGAGCGGAATTAAGCGTTTAACCGAAAACGAACTGAACCAGATTATCCACAACATTATCCAGATTACGTAATCTGAATGTGTGGTTAGTATTGAAGGTGTGGGCCCCACCCCACACCCCTTATGACACCGATCGGACCAAGGGGGATAACCCCTTGGCCTTCATTTCTTTTATCCAACTCCTTACAACAAACTCCATCACTTTCTTTCAATTCCTCATCCAAAAACCCAAGTGTTTAAGCAAGAATCACAAGGTAAAACATGATTTTAATGGTTGAATCATAGTTTTAATTCCATAATCTTGAAAAAATGAGGTTTCAAATGAAAAATGGGTGAAAACCCGAGATGAAACCGATTCTCGTGTGATCAAGGGATGTATACAAGTTATACAAAGGATCTTGGTCCAAGAAAGTAGTTAAAAGAGTCAAAAACGAATTTTTACGGTCAAAATCTTTGTTTTGATGTTTTAATCGAAACCATGAAAGAAATGGCTTGATTGTGGGTATAACTTGCTTGGTGTGGTGTTATTGTGCTTGTAGGTGTTGTATCTAGTGGCTAGCAAAGGCTAGAAACCAAGATCTTTGCGATCTAACGCTAGAAACATAAGGTAGTTCGGTTTTTCGTATGATTTATGTGATTTGGACAGATTGTGGTAGACTTAGAGTTGGGTCATGAAATTTCACAGAGATGATCTACACATGAAAATATGAGATCTTTGAAGTTTTGTTAATTTTTGGATAAAGGATGAATATTTGGTGAATTTAATGCTCGGTTTTGGCTAAAAATGGTGAAAAATAGCTAAACATCATGAAAAATTCTGGAAAATTTAAGATAAGCTTTTTATAACATATAAAAGTCACACACAAAATTTCAGGTTCATTGGAGAAGTCTAAGTAGGCTTTTCGGTAAAACGAGTTCTAGGGATTTCTAGCTCGGTTTTGGTAAAAATGGCATGAAAAGTGAGTTTTTGGTTCTGGAAAAAATACAGGGAACTATGTGGGTGACAGGGGTCATTCCAGAAAAATTTGGGATTTTTGGAAGGTCGTTTGGTATTTTCGACATATTTGGTGTTTAAATGACATTTAAAAATGGTTAAATAAATTTTAGATATAAAAATTAATTCTGGAAAAATTTTATAAAATTCCTTACTGTCAAAATATGGTTTGTACAAAATTTCAAGGTCCGAGACTAAACGGATATTTATTTGTGCTAAATGGAACTTAAAAACTAACTTTTAAAGCTTAAAACGAGTAAACCGGCAAAGTTCGCCTAAGCGAGCTGACTGGTGTTTGAAAACCTTAAAAATGGATGATTTTTATGAAACTAAGGTAATCAAGTAAAAATAAATCATCCGAAAATAATTCGGATGATTTGTGTAATTTTACCCGACTTAACCGTTTCCGGTGTATTAAAGGCGGAAACGGGCCCCGCGGCCAAACGGGGTGTCTAACCGAGCTCTAATTTCACCACTTTAATGAAAATATCAATAATGACTATTTTCGGGACGTATGTGGTCAAACTCATTTTTTAAAACGTAAAGACGAATAACCGTGCTAGGCACGCAAAACGAGAAAACAAACTATCGGTAGTTTTGACTAAAGAACTCTAAGTGATATCACAATCTAAGTCCTGAGAAGTGTATCGGGGTTAACATGGTCCCCGGATCGTGTACGGTACTGGGTTAACAGTGTCCCCGGACGTACCGGTTAACACGAATTTAAGTTATATTGATAGAAATTGTGTAGTAACGATTTGGGGATCGTATTACAGATCTGTACCAGTAG
The DNA here is from genome assembly GCF_021521415.1 of Bidens hawaiensis. Classification (NCBI taxonomy): domain Eukaryota; kingdom Viridiplantae; phylum Streptophyta; class Magnoliopsida; order Asterales; family Asteraceae; genus Bidens; species Bidens hawaiensis. The sequence continues at coordinate 981,827 of NW_027491561.1, forward strand.
CCGTGCATCGTAGTACGTCTTTGCTCACAAGAAGGTGAGTTTTCACGAGCCCCTTTTACTGAACTGTTTTAAATATTTTCCCGGGGCGGAAAGCATGTTTTTATCAAAGTGTTTTAGTACATGCTGATCGCATGGAAATGAACGTATTTATATAATGTTTATTGTACGGGAATAGTACGGTAATGAATTAAGATGGTAATTGTCTGAGTTGCTAACAGTGTAAGGCCCGAAACAGTGTTCTGGGGTAACCGAGTTCCCAGAGGTTGTTAAATGCGTTCTGGGGTAACCGAGTTCCCAGAGGTTATTAAATGTGTTTCTGGGGTAACAGAGTTCCCAGAGGTTATTAAATGTGTTTCTGGGGTAACAGAGTTCCCAGAGGTTATTGGAAGTATTCTGGGGTAACAGAGTTCCCGGAGGTTAATCGATATGTTTTGGGATTAACAGAGTTCTCACTTGTGGGCTCAGCATAATTACATCGCTTATTTATGATTATTATAATGATTTTTATGGTTTATTTAAATTAGTGAAACTCACCAACTATTCGTAGTTGACCCGTTTTCTTTACATGCTTTCTAGGTACAGTCAAATTGGAATGAGTGATATGTGTTCGATGCTGTGTGCTATTTTGTGGAAGTCTAGAGATCTATATTTTGCATTAAATATGTTAATGTACTATCGGTAACACTTATGTGATAAAGCTTAGATGGTTATGAAACTCAGAACAATGTAATACTTTTAAATTAATGTAGTGGTGTTTTCTTTATAAACAATGCTGTTGATATCAGATGTGTCTGTTGCATCCCGTGTACGTTTCCGCTGCGGTTACGGGGTGTTACACGAAGTTTCAAGATTTCTTGAAATTTTTAATCGTTAATTGTCATTTTGATAGACAACTCAGCTTTAAGATCATGATTACTTATCGGCAATGCTTCAATTTTCTCCCTAGATCTCATTTGAGATTCTAAAGATTGTCTATAAGTATCCTTAAGCGAAGCAATTTTTTCACTAAACAATCATTATGATTTTTCAATGATTCTAATGAGGCTTGTTTTTCTCACAATCAACACAAGAAACAGAAGGACTAACCGCGTTTATTTTGGCCATTCAAGCAAAAGTAGTTGGTTGCTCCCCACATGAGTCATCAGAATCAGACTCAGTATCATTGTCAGAAGATAGCTCACTCCCACTTGCATCTTGAAAATTTTCATTTGACTCGAACATAACCAGATTAGCTTGATTGTCGTTGCACAACAATCTTTGTAACCAATAAATTCCATCCATGTTGGACAGCATAGCTTGTGACCCAGAAGCAGATGATTTAGTTCCAGAAGACTTATCAACATTTCCATTTTTCCCAGAAGAACTTCGATCTTGATTTCGAGGACCAGTATACTCCTTCTTTGGTTTATCACACTCCTTGGCAAAATGTCCAAACTCTTGACAATTATAACACTTAACTTTCAATTTATCGAACCCAACCTTCTTGTTTAATGATGGAAGATCTTTGCCAGTCCTTTGCATGAACCTTTCACCTTTCTTACTATCACTGCCATATTCCATTTTACATCCATGAGCTCCAAATCTTCAGGATCGATTTGGTCATAATCTTCATCAGTTAACTCACTTGTGGCAATTTTACTACCAACCATATTCTCGTAAGAAGTCATGAAAGCACTCAAGAAGGCAAAATTTTGTTCAGCTTCCTTCATATTCACATTCGGTGGTGTAGAAAATTGATTTGCAGTAGCCGAAGTTCCAGAATTACCAGAAGATCCAGAACCTCCAGAAGCAAAGAAACAAGCACCTAGATCACTATATGTTGTTGTTGAATTTTCTTGGGCATTTTGACTGAAAAATGCTGTGATTGGAGCAATTGTCGAGCTTAAAGGCATGCTAGCACAATAAAAAGATGGATTGACTTTCTTTAGAAGACTTTTTACATCTTAAATCATATTCTCGAGCTTCAACTTTTTGCATAAACTCAGAAGCAGTCAAATCCTCATTCTTGAAATAGTCATTCTCTTTCAACGCCATTAAAAATGTTGAGTAAGAACTAGGTAAAGCATTTTTGACTTATCCATTTCAGATGGTTCAATCTTTAACTTATCCATTTCAGCAATTAAATGATTGAAACGAGTAGTCATTTCCTCAACGGTTTCACCTTTGAGTATATTAAAGTTTCTAAATTGAAACTTTAACATCACCTTTTTACTTTCCTCAGTATTACCCATGCTTCTCATTCTGATGTGTTGAAACAACGATGCAGTAATCTCATACTTCCCACTAGATGGAATATATTATCTGGTAAAGCCATAGTAAGAGTCGAATGAGCTTTTGTTTCGATCTCTAACGCCTTTTTCTCCTCTTGAGAATATTTTGAAATAGCCTTAGGAGTAAAACCAATAGTCTCATCTCCAATCATCGATACAATATAAACCTCATCAAGACAATAGGAACAATCAGGATGAATATAACCAAGATGAGCATGAAAACGAGGTTCCCATTTAGCAAAGTCCCTAAATTTCATCAATCGAGGACACTAGGAATGAGATACAATTTCAGTATCCAATTGTAACATTTGTTGCATGAGTGCATTTGAGAAGCTAATGCATAAAAACCAGCCATCTTGATAACAGAATTAACGAACTGTGAACAGTAAGTATAACGAACTGTGAACAAAACTTTTAACGAACTAAAATAACGAATCAATTATACGAATTGAATGTTATCTGAGTAACGAACGAGGAACAGTATCACATGAATTAGCTTATGACGAATTGGTAACGAATCACTAACGAATTAAGTCAACGAATCAGGCGAAGTTGACGAATCAGTCTAACGAATTAGATTAACGAATCCAAATTCAATGTAACGAATCAAAGTAACCAATCTCTGAGTCAACTTAACGAATCAGAGTAACAAATCACTGATTCAAGATAACGAATCAAAGAGTACGAAGTAGCTACAGTTGATAACGAATCAACTATAGTTAATTAACGAATCAGGTTGTTATAACGGTTATAACAAACTCTGACAAACTTTGCCACGTGGCATAAGTTTGTTAGATACAAGGCTAACGAATCAGACCACGTGTCTGACAAACTAAATAACACGAATTAAACTTGATGACGAACTGAGTAACGAATTGAGTGACGAATTACTTAAACTTAACGAATCTCAACAGATGATGAAGATCTTCATATCTTCATCATAAATTTTCAAAATCTGATGAACAACAAAAACCAACACAAATCCGTAATACTCACTCGATACAACACCAAATCGTTCCCCTAATATCTCAAAATACTCGTACACTCTACGCGAATCCAAATCGCAACATCTCGTATCTTAATTAAACCAATTCCAAATCCAATTGAACCAAAAACAATTCCCTGTTTCGGACAATTTCATATCCAAACCAAATCAACACCAATCCAATCCAATTCCTAATCCCACTCGAACAAACACTCTTTATACCTTACCAATCACAAATCCACCTCAATTCAGTCTATAACCAACCAAATCAACATCTAATTTGATTAAGTTTAAAGCCGAAACTAAATAACAACAAAATCTATTGAAAGTACTTAAAATCTTAATCAAATAACATCAAATCAAGAGCAATCGAACACCGAAAGCTCTGATACCACTTGTTTGAACCTATGATCTAAATACGATTCAACGGATCTAGTACATATTGATTACTCTTAACTTGATTATATATATATATATATATATTTATATATATGTTATATTACTAGTATTAGGTGTATTATGTGATACTTTAACGAAGTTTGCATCGAGAGAGAAGATGGACAGATTATGGATACTTTAATTCCCAAACTTAAATTAACAGAGGTATTCACCTCTATATATAGAAGATGGATCTAGTTCGTTACACATTCCGTAAAGAACTAGCCTCCACTTCGTTACATTACATTACAAATAATAAACATAACGAACTAAACTCCCATTCATTAAATATCCTTAACGAATTGGGAGGAACATTAACTTAACCGTCTATTTCGTTAAACATCCTTAATGAACTAGACTTCACTTTAACGAACTAGTCTATAACAATAATAACTTTTACATTATAATAATAAAACGATAAATACAAAGACTCGAGACGCAAAACCGTGCACTAACACTTACCAAACGTGAAGTTATTGAAGTGCGATTCAACATCACTTATAATTACTCTTGGGATACCAAATCTTGAGAAAATGTTGAATTATACGAACTTACACACCACGGAGTGATCATTAGTTCTTGTTGCAACTGCTTCAACCCAATTTCAATACGTAATCAACCGCTACAAGAATATATAAATACCCACACGAATTCGGAAATGAGCCCATGAAATCTATGCCCCAAACACCAAAAATATCAACCACCAAAATTGGTTGTAAAGGCATTTCATTCCTTTTTGATATACCCCCCGTTCGTTGACAATTTAAACAATGTCGGACATATTCATTAGCATATTTGAAAAGTGTTGGCAAATAAAACCCGCATGTAAGTACTTTATACCCTGTTTTTGAGCCACTAAAATGCCCCCCCCCCTCACATGCTGACGAATGAGCATGTGTCAAAATCTCTTGCACTTCATTCTCGGGTACACATCTTCTAAGAACTTGATCCGTTCCCACCTTGAAAAGGTCCAGTTCATCCCAAATGTATTTCTTGACTTGGGCCATGAATTGTTGCCTACGTTTCTTTGACCAATGTTTCGGAATCGCTCACGTTGCTAAATAATTAACATAATGGGCATACCACAACGCGGTTGAAACGTTGAGCAACTGTTCATCTGGAAACTTTTCATTTATCTCCATCAGATCATCTACACCTTCAAGTGGAATCCGAGACAAGTGATCCGTCACTACATTCTCACAATCTTTCTTGTCCCGGATTTCAATATCAAACTCTTTTAACAATAACACCCATCGAATCAATCGTGGTTTTGCATATTACTTCTCCATTAAATATCGGACCGCGCTATGATCCGAATACACCACAACTTTACTTCCCAAAATATACGATCGAATTTGTCCAAGGCATACACCACCGCAAGTAACTCTTTTTCGGTAGTAGTGTAATTCAATTGTGCATCGGATAAAGTTTTGCTCACATAATAAATCACCACTGGCTTTTTATCCACTCTTTGACCCAATACCGCTCCAACCGTGCTATCAATAGCATCACACATGATTTCAAACGGATTTGACCAATCTAGTGATTGTAAAATTGGTGCTTGTACTAACTTTTCCTTCAAACTATCAAAAGCTTGCAAACACTCATCAGTAAACTCAAAGGGGACATCCTTCAATAAGATATTACAAAAAGGTTTTGAAATTGCACTAAAACCTTTAATTAATCTCCTATAGAATTTGACATGTCCCAAAAATGATCTCACCCCTTTGACATTTTTCGGGGGTGGCAAAGATGAAATTACTTTAATTTTAGCTTGATCAACTTCCATTCCCCTACTTGAAACAACATGGCCCAACACAATGCCCTCTTGCACCATGAAGTGATTTTTCTCCCAACTCAACACCAAGTTTGTCTCAACACATCGTTTTAAAACCTTTCCTAAATCATTGAGACAAGACTCGAAAGTTGAGCTAAAAATTGAAAATCGTCCATAAAAACTTCAAGTGAATCCCCTACCATGCCTGAAAAGATGCTCATCATACTTTTTTGAAAAGTGGCCAGGGCATTACAAAGTTCAAATGGAATTTGCCTAAAGGAAAAAGTACCATATGGACCAGTGAATGTGGTCTTGTGTTGGTCATCGGGAAGGATTGCAATTTGATTGTACCCCGAATATCCATCCAAAAAACAATAATATTTTTGACCAAAATATTTTTCAATTATTTGATCAATGAATGGTAATGGAAAATGGTCTTTTGAGGTTGCATTATTTAATTTTCTATAGTCAATGCACACTCGCTACCTGGTTACCGGTCGGGTGGCAATTTGTTCACCATTTTCATCTTTTATTACCTGGATACCGGATTTCTTGGGCACCACCTGTGTCGGGCTCACCCATGCACTGTCTGATACGGGATAGATGATCCCTGAATCCAACCACTTAATCACCTCCTTTTTCACTACTTATCATAAATTCGGGTTCGATCTTCTTTAAGTCTCCCTTGTTGGTTTAGCCTCCTCATCCGTAATTATTTTATGCATAACAATCGAAGGACTAATACCCTTTTAAATTTTCAAGCATCCATCCAATGGCCGCCTTATGTGTTTCGAAAACCTTTACCAATGCTCGTTCTTGATCTTCCTCCAAGTTAGAAACATTGATAACCGGAAGGGTTTCATTATCCCCTAAAATGCATACTTCAGATGGCTTGGAAGTTCCTTCACTTCAACCTTTGGTAGGAACTCCATGGATGGCTTTGTGTCCGAGTTGATCTCTGTTGGCAAGCTCTCAAATTGATGTGTCCATGGTGGTCTTCCCTCTTGCATAGATAAAGCATCTAGTTTTTATTCTTCCATCCGCAAAGCACACACGTGTACCTATTTAGAATCATCAAAAATACAAGCTTCCACACAATCTTCATCATATGCATGAGGAATACAATGTTCCACCACGTCTGCCGTGAAACGTTCTTCACCACTCAAAGAATTAGCAACGTTAGTAAAAATATTAAGGTGCATTTTTCTATTACCAAACGCCATGTCAACGATACTAAATCTACAATCAATGATTGCATGGGCAATGTTCAAAAATGGTCGACCCAAGATAACATTTTGTTGTTGATTTGGGTCACCCGATGAATAATCTAACATCAAAAAATCCACAGGATAGTAAAAATCCTCCATTTTTACAATTACATCTCGCACGATCCCACGGGGAAGTTTATGGGACAAATCCGTCAATACAACCGTGGTTTCAACATGTTTCAAAGGACAAAAGTCATATTGGTCATATAAATCCCCCGAGAGAATGCTTGCTCCGGCCCCAAGAACTAGTAATGCCATAGACATTTGAAAATCTCCGACTTGAATATTAATTAAGGGCGTTCCCGGATCTTGAAGCTTAGGAGAAAGATCTCCTTTTAAAACCGCATTTACCCGCTCGGTTAAATCCACTCGTTTAGGCACTTTTTGCTGCCTTTTTTTGAGTGCATAATTCTTTTAAAAACCTTACGCGGACACTTGTTTGATTGCCTCAAGTAGAGGTAAATTCACTTTTACCTGTTTAAACCCCTCCCACATTTCCTCCTTTTGAGGACCCCGTTTAACAATTTCTTACCCTGGTCAAGCAAAGCTGAAGGAAATGGAACCGCATTTGGTTCGACTTCCTTGTTTTTATCTTTTAAATTTGAAGCTTGACCCGAATTTTATAACGGTTTTTCAAATGTGACATGTTTAGTTGGTTTATTAGTTTCAATTTCATCATCACTTTCATTACCCATAATGTCCTAAACTTCCTCATCAACCAAACCCGGTGATAAATCAGTTTTATACTCTTTACCACTTCTTAACACACTAACATGGTTAATAGGAACGTTACGGGATGAGCTACGGGAGGGTTTACCTTGGTGTCGCTTGGTAGTTGACCTTTGTTTTTCTTCAACCCCGACACTTCAGTTGCAAGTTGACCCATTTGAGTGGTCAATGATTGGATGGCCTTGTCTCGGACTTTATCCTTTTGCATTCGAGCTTCATCAAGTTGATATCTCCGTTGCATGTCTTGTTGCATCATCTTCAACATGTCCATGACCTCATTTCCACTTGATGAACTTTGACCCGCGGATCTACTTTGACCACCACCTCTTTACCTTGAAACCCTTAAATATTCCCTCCATAAGAATTACCTTAATTGTTATATTATTGATGAGGAACATAATTTCCTTGGAAATTCGGGTTGGATTGAGTGGCGAAAATTTGGATGATTTCTCAACCAGGGGTGGTAAGTGTTGGAATTCATATTGTAATTCCTACCACCTCCCCCTTGAAGTGCATTCACCTCTTCTACTTGTACTTGTCCCACCATACACACATCCGACACATGACCCAACTCGTTACAATTTTGTAAAAACACCAATTACCTAATTAGTGGTTTGTACTCATCCATCTTCCACAACTTGTACTTGTGGTCTTCCAATCGTCGGCCTTGCAATTCTTCCGATTTGAGCCTTTCTCTTTGATGTGACCGCCATTTGCTCCAAATATGCCCAATCATCTTGTTCATAGTTAGTACCAAAGGTGCCATTTGTGATTGATCTCAAATACCGTTCATCTTCCATACTCAACTCCTCATGAAACGCATTCAACAATTCCCATAGAGCAATAACATGATGTGGACAATTTTTAATCATCATGTTAAACCGCTCGAATGCTTCATGAAACATCTCACCCGATTGTTGTTGGAAGGTTCTCAAAATCCTTCGTGCATCATTGGTATTTTGAGCCGCGTAAAATTCTTCCAAAAATCTTTGTTTCATCTCGATCCAAGTATAAATGGATGCGGAAGGCAATGTGTGAACCCATCTCTTTGCCTTGTCTTCCAAAGAATAGAAATAAGACCAACTTAACCTCATCTGACGAAAACCCTTGACCCCCAATCATGTTGCAAATTGAGTTATATGCCTCCAAGTGAAAGTAAGGTTCCTCCGTTGCTAGACCCTTATACTTTGGTAGACTTTGGAGGGAATTGGTTCTCACCTCAAATGTCCTTCCTTGTTGATTGTGAGGAATAACCACCGAAGACGGATTAATAGTGATGGTCGAAAATGAGCTTCAATCCCCCTTACCATCTCTCTTGCATGCCTTCTTGGTACCCCCATTGATACTCTGGTTGACCCATTTACCTATAAACAGGCCTTGGAGGTGCAAATTGTTGAAACTGTGGTTGGGGCATTTGTTGTTGAAATTGTTGCCCTTGTGGTTACGCTTGTTGTGGAGCTTGTTATTGTTGAATAACCGGTGGCAGTTGAACTTGTTGTTGAACAACCGGTGGTGGTTGTCTATTAAGTTCTTGTACCGCTTTCGTTTGTTGCCCTTGAGCACAGGCAAAGTTTCCTTGATTCACCATTTGACTTCCATCAACCCCCTTGTAGTAGCCTTCTACTTCATACCCCTCAAACTCCCCGTAAAACCCATCACCATAACCATCACCTTGTGTTCTTGAATATTGCATAAAAGGCGGTGGTTGATATTGGTAACATGATTATGGTTGTTGAAAGGTTGGTTGTTGGTTTTGTTGGGATGATGATGCACCAAATGTAGGAAAAATATTGGAAATAGGTGGCAATGTTGATGATATTGAGTAAGCGAGTTGAGTGTTCATAGGATCGGTTGTGTAGGTTGGTTTTACTTCACTCGATGAAGTAGGTATGGTAGTAGAAAATGGTGGAAGTGGAATTGGTGGAGGTGTGGCTGGCAATGTTTGACCCATAGTGGGAGTTAGTGAATCCATGGTGTTGTTTGACGCAGTTGGAGAACCAAGAAGCTTGTTCTACCTAAGTAACACTTGGTTTCGTCTAAGAGTTCGTTAAATCTCGGGATCAAAGACTTGTGGTGATGACCTGTTAGAGCCTCTAGTATGCATACACATGTAACTATGTGCATACTAACACAACCAGCGTAAACCCAAATATAACAAACAAAACTACAAAATCAAACACACGTTGCGCACTACTCCTCGGCAGCGGCGTCAAAATTTGATGCGAGGTCGAAGACTCACTCAAAAATAAACAAAATACAACTAATGAGATAGCAATAAGTGGGTGTCGAGCACAAAGAGTTTGTGGAAAATGTGTTATTAAAGTAGCTTTGTAATCTGACTATATTAAATTAAACTAAATTGCATAAAAAGTAAATTCAAAGATTTGGTTGGTTGATTTGATTAACAAATAGAACTGAAAACGAATAACAATTTTTAACTGATTCAATAAAAAGAATGCTCTCTCCCGATTTCAGGTTTCCAAAATCGATAATGTTAACTTTTACTTTTGGGATGAACTACATAGACATAGTTCGTGAGTTTTTTTTTATTGTGATAAAGGAGGACTAATTACTTGGGTTGTAAAAACACAAGGTTGTCACTCGATAATCAGTTTTATATAGCCAACCCTAATTCCCTTCCAACAAATCCCGATTGCCTATGGCACCAAGAACTGATATTCAAGAACACGAATTACTCTATATTAATAATTACTAATCAAACTCACAATAACCATAGCAATATAATCATAAAATCAAATTACTATCCCACAAATAACATAAACAATTAACAAACATTCAATTAAAACCTTACAATTCGGGAAAGAACACAAAAGAAGTTAGCCACACATAATTCGGTTCATCATCACATCAATTAAAGTATGCATATGAATCAAAACACCAAATCAATTATTGAAATCACCAAACTATTGTTCTTGAACCTAAAAATCGCCTCCGAGTCGTCTCCAAGTGTTAGATAGGTGAAAAGACTTGGAAAAACGAAATAAAAACTTAAAACAATTGGCAGTTACTGTTCGAACAGTGGCCCACGGTGCCCACCATGGGCCACGGTGGCCTCCATGGTGGCCCAGAACTCATGGTACGGTGAGTTCTAGGCTTTCTTGTTTAGTTGGACTGTGACCCACGGTCCAGACCGTGGGCCACGGTGGTCTTGAGCCACAAAATTCATTTTTCACATATTTTAGCTTTCTTGACTTGCCAGTTCCTTCGGTTTCTTCTTTGCACGGCATAGAAGCTTCGAGACCTCCTTTTAACCTGCAAATAACCACGCAACAGTAGTTATCTAGTCCCATGAAATTAACACTTATTACATAGATTTTTATATCGTTTAAGCTCACTTACGGGTCATACTATGATGCACCTATCATAGTCACATCCACATGTTGCTTCACTTTGTCATGGCTCTAAGCCAATATATATATGATTTTTTGTATTGCATTCCATATCTGCTTCGCTTCATACAAATATAGGTAAAACCACCTATTGGTTTGTTTGTCTATGAAATTTGAATCCAATTGAATTCACTAGAGTGTTGCCATTGCTGTCAAAGCCTATTGTTAGAATATTTTACAACCCTTTGTTTAGGTTTTTCAAATCTACACATGCATTATGTGCGTCATTTAGATAAACCTGAAGAGTACAGTGATTATTTTATTGTTTAAAGCAACTTTTCTTTAGCTTTTGAAAATGATACGATATTAGTATATATATATGTATATATATATGAAGAAAGATAAGGATGTGCATAGTGGAAATATTGATATGAGATTTGTGTATATATGATATTGATTAGCATCCTAAACCATAGTGACCAAATTGGAAATATTCTAAATCATTTTCCCTTATTCCCTGCTTTCTCTGTCAACATATCCGACCCATCTAACTCATTTTATATCCAAAATCTAGGTCGTAAAACACGGAATTGGACCTGTTTACTCACGTCTTGTCCAACACGTAATTATCTACATGGTAAAATCGATCAATTGACAGCTAATTCCATTGAATCAAATCAATTTTTCGTTAACTCTATACATGGATTGGTCTTGACGTTAGAACCCTATAAATGCATGTCCATAATGCATTTAAATTGACCTGCACCATCCTCACATCATCGCTAAACTAAACACTAAATCAATTGCATCTCAGAAGCTGTTTAAGGTCAAGTTTGTGCTCGTATTCATTCCATAAACCCTAGGTTACGGTTTTCACTCAAATCAGCATCATTTCGGGTAATTGTAATGTGAAACCAGTTCGATTTTAACCATTGACGCTAAGCCATCTGTTTGAACCTCAGTTAACCCTTACTAACATAGATCTCAGATCTGTGTAAATATGATTAACTCTAAATACGGATCTAGTTCATTATTGCAATTGATCAATAGTTAATACGTTATATGTCTATATGTATTGGTTGTATGTATGTAGATAATATTAGCAGTATGAAGATTGAGAGAGAGATTGGGCAGAACCTCGATAATTAACTCTCAAAAACTTACATTAATTGTGAACAGTGTTCACATATAAATAGAAGATGGACCTAGTTCGTTAACATCCCCTAACGAACTAGAGTCCACTTCGTTACATACATTAAATGAAATAACACTTAACGAATCACCCCCTGATTCGTTAAACATTCTTAACGAATCAGGAGTGAAATAACTTAGATCTAGTTCGCTAAACATCCTTAGCGAACTAGACTAATACATTAACGCACTAACATAATACTTTAATAATTTATTACATAAATTAAACGACAAATACATTAACGATAATTACAAAGACTCGAGAAGCAAAACCATGTACTAACAGACCCTCATCTTAAGCTCTTTGTCTTTGATCTTCACTTGAAACGCTTGGACTTCCAATCCCTGCAACTATGAATTCCGTTCTCATAACATACACACATAACGCATTGGAATTGCATAGCTAGATCATAGTCTTCATTGCGTTCAAACAAAATCTTGTTCTTATGCAGCACGTCATTATCAGTCTCGGATAAATTTACCAACCACATCGGGTCGATAATCTTAATTAGCTCAGTCTTCAAACCCTTTCCCAAGAAAATAACGGCCTCGCCGGTACGATTATCGTAATACCAGCGGTTGAAGGATAAAGCCATGTGCTGGTTCAACGTCTTTACAGGAACCTGCTTCATGGTCTTTGGCAGCTTTACCTTAAGAACAAGCTTCCTCCAGCCAGTCCTTGGATCAATTTCATCAATACGTTTACGTGTAGGGACTTGGGGCTTGAAGAATTTGAAACCATGATTGACTTCAAACAACAGGTGTTGATGAAACCATTCAGCTGTCCGGTCATCACCATGATTGATAAGCGGACGACACGCGAGGGTACGAATATCCCAACGAGGTAAAGTAAGAATGTCCATTATCTTCTCGTAGTACTGAATTCCCATCTCCCATTTAACTATACATACCTTAAGTTCAGAATCAAATAGCCAAGAAATAATATTACCTTGAGCTTTGGACACATTCTTGAAAGAAGTCACTTGGTTTGCTTTAACCCACGCAGCCGCTTCATCTTTCTTTTCTTGATCGACATACCGATATGCCTGGATAATTTTACCTACTTTTCGGTGGCTAAACCACTTAGCAATATCAGCATCGGTTATGTCTGCAAGTGAATCAAATACTGCACCAGCTACCTGTTTACTCTTAGATTCCTTTTCCAACCTGTCCTCAACTGTTTTGATTGTTTCTTCAGTGAATATTGGAGCACCCTGATCAACATTAGTGTGTTGAAACAGATCAGGATACTCCTCAGCTGTGACATCTTCAACCTCAACCTCCTCATTATCATAAATAAAATCCTTGTTCATCTCAACAGTTGGATCATTTAAGATCTGTTCATCGTTTAAAACCTCAACATCAGGCTCTGCCTCTAACACGGTCAACTGTTCGTCGTTCAAGCCAAGCAGTATGGAAATCTTCTCTCTTGTTAAAGACTTTTCAACGAACTCGCCAACCTCAATCTAATCCCTATTCGCCACACTCCTAATCATCCCAGATCCATCCACAAATATGATGGTATTTGCCTCAATCATCTCAATTGGCTTGGCAGCAGTTGAATCATGATACACAACAACCTACTTACCCAAGTCATCACCACCACTAGCACCTCTACCTGAAGATGAGCCTTGAGCTTGTTTCGTCTCACCACCAGCCCTAGACTCATCAGGATCTTCATCATCATTCTTGAGTCTTTTTAGTGCATCGTCCTTACAAGTTAACTGTAAGATAAGTTCCTCCTGCTCTTTTATTTTCACCCCCTGAGACGTAACAATCTCACGTAGGGCTTTAGTTTCTTTCTGGCAGAAAGAGACATATCCCATCAGCTACTTTTGATTCTCCATGAGGCGTTCCTGATTCAGGCGGTCAGCAGACATCTGGTTTCCATATAAGTGAAGCAAGTTTAAAAGCATATATGTCTGACAGTTCTGTGGCATATTGTACAAGGATGGATGAACAGGCTGGATTGATCCCTGAGGCCTTGTAATTTTCATAAATGAGACATCACTAGGTGGAGGAGGCCTCATGGATGGTGTTGGAGGGACAGTTGAAAGTGTAGCAGAGGGCATTGGTATTTCAACTAACGCCATTGTGGAATCATACCAAGCCTCTCATGATGAACCATCGTCGTTGTCAATGTGAGCGCCGGAGTGCTAGTAGTAAGCAGCACTGCCGGGCGTTGAGACAAAGTTGGACGAGGCGGTGGAACACCAATAATTACACCAGCTCCAGCAGATACATGTTTCTTTGCTGGAACTTCAGAAGCTGGTGCTTTCCCCTTTCTTTTCTGTTCACGTTGAGCTACATGTGGCAGCTAACGCGGCTTCGACTGTAGCCTGTTGTTCTTGAAGAGCTGCATCACCAGCACCACCATGACCACCATCTCCACCATCTCCACCATCATCACCATCATCACTATCATCATCGTCATCGTTCCCACCTTCTCCTCCCTGACTCTCAGAATCCGAATCATCATGGATCCAGCGCTCCTCGGGAGGACATACATAATTAGGATTAATGATGTGACCAATCATACGTTTATCCTGTGGCCTTTCCTTGCGATAGACTTTCATTCTACGTACAGTGTCGACCTTCATGTGTTCCAACAGAAGCACATCTTCCACTAAAGTCTAATCAATCACCAAGTTGGGAATCAGATCTTGGATTATCAACCGTAGAAATCGGGGATACATTAAGAACTTCTTCTTCTGAATCGTTTGCTTAACTTGTTCTTTCAAATGATCGAAAACCATTTCTAAGAAGTTGAATGGTTTATTGAGAAAAAGTGTCACAAATGCCGATTGTAGACTAATCCGACATTCATCAAATCCACCTTTATCACCGCCCATACAATGAATTAATACATGCAAAAGATACTTGTAAGGAGGGCATAAACCATTCTTGTTAAACATGGAATCCTCAATATTTCCACCATAACGTACTCGTATGAACAAACCCTTGATTAACCTTTTATCAAATTCACTTGGGTTATTATCATTGTCCCCAAACCTGAGCACCCTTCTGATCACTTCAACATCCACAGTTATGGGAGTTTGATTGATTGCAGCTCGAATATGATTCTCGGTCTCAACAAATTCTGCGGTATTCCAGAATTGTCTCACAATACTTAAATAAACAATAGGTCGAGCATTTATCGCATAGTGTATCACTGAACGTCGTAAGAATGCCAAGACATCCCCAAAAACAGCTATGTCAACAACATCTGAACATAAGCACATATGTTGTGCTTCTTATCATATGAAAGTAACTGTACATCAACATGTTCTTGAGGTTGTTCTTATTCTTGGGGAGCAGCGGGTGGGTCTTGATTTATTTGATCGGCCATTATATTGGATAAAGATAAATAGATATATGTAATATGAAAGTGTAATACATTAGGCACCTATATATACCTATCAATAGACGATGTATTTAATTTTAGATGACGTGTGTAATCAATGTATTGACGCGTTTAATCCTTTGGAATATTATATTAATTTATAAGACTTAGTTAAATTAATTAGCTAAATATTGAAATGTCATTCGTTAAAACATCAATTTGATTCGTTAAAGAAATATAACGAATCAATTGATTCGCTATCAAGTAAATAAATTAATGAAGAAGAATTAGCGAATTAACTATAAATAATAACGAACTAACTTCTAGTTCGTCTCAAATTGACGAATCCATATCTGATTCTTTATTTGAGTACTTCACTAATCTAATTCGTGTGAATCCTTAACGAATTTGACACGAAGAAGTTCTAATTCGTTAAGGTTAACGAATGGTCATACATTAGACTTAATCTTTGACCCTCATAGTCAAAGTCAAAATAAATAAGAACACTGAAAGTCAACATGCTGAATCCAGGCCAAAATAATTGTTGAATAACCGAATCAATCATTTATAACGATCTCGAAAACACAATACGAATCAAATGGTGTTGATTTGGGGTTTAATCAACATGAAATAAATCAGGTTATTAGGGGTTTTAACAGAGCGTAAACACCCGAAATAACAAGCAATCAATTGATCTGGTAAACGATAATCAAACACTGATTAAGGTTCACCAAGGATCTCGGAATGATATTCCGAATACAATGATATCAAAATAATATACATTAACACAATATGATACCGATTATGCAGAGTTTTAAAAGCCGTAAAACCCTTATAACAAAATCACATAATTAGCCTATCAAAGCTGTAACATTTTTGACGAAAATCACAAAGAAGTAATCATCTATACCTTAGTAGTACATTGGTATACTCAAAAGATCAAATTTCGATGGTCAGAAAATTGGAAAAATTTGAACAGGGTGTCTTTAGGTGTAAGGAAGAAGATGAATAGTATAGGATGGTTCGTATACACGCCGTCCTATATACTCTGTCCATACACGCTTTCCAATACACGAATCAGATCTGATTGGTTTGAACTTTTAAATAACGAATCAGCTAGTTCGTTAGTCAACTTGAATGCACAGAGTAGCGAATGAGACTTGATTCGTATCTTCATTCGTTAAATATGCATAACGAACAAGAAGTGTTTCGTTACAGAGAGCGGAAGCGAATTAGGGAACGAACTAGAATGTAGTTCGTTAAAACATCCTAATTCGTTATCCATAAATAACGAATTAAACATTATTTAATTTTAACTCTAAATAAAATAAATAAACTTAATAAATTAGATTAAAAATAAATAAATTAAATTGATTATTTAAATAATTTATTAGAATTACCAAGGACCGTTATCTCGATAATCTAATAACTTAAAATGTTTCTCACTTTTTGTTAAACATAACTTAAAAGGAATTTGAATAAAAATGTAAAATTAAAATGAAAAATATTTTTGGTATTTTGTAAAAATTAAAGAATGTATTTACAAAACTATCCGAACTAGGAAATAGACAATCTTTTTGTGTTATTCTATAATTTTCAAAAGCAGTACATATTTTTGTATTTTTGTTGAGTTTGAGCAGAGAATCATATTGATCAAAATGCCCTTTCATCATAGTTTTATATTTCAGCGATATTATGACTGGAGTTAAGTCGGTCATTGATATTGTTGTCCACTTAAATCTTATAGCAAGCCTTCAAGCATTTTTGTGATATGATTTAAGGTTCAATTAGCGCACAGAATATCAGAAACTATCAGCCTCTAATCTCGGTTCAAGCTTAATTTGATTTTTGCCAAATCACCCCAACTTGACTTAAACCGTTATAGTGTTGATCAAAATTTGAATACCAATTGAGAGATTTATAATATTTGAGCAATGCATCAAGTTTCCTATTCTGTGAGTGAGTATGCACGATTCCATCTATCGGCTTACATACATTGTATCCCCTGGGGTCCGTTTCTTAATGGTATTAAGACGCGCGCAAGGGAGGAACAAATGTATGACTAACAACGGATTTTGATCAAGTCAGTAATTTAGATTGTACGAAGTACAGTAGTGATCAAGTTTAATGACTTTGGGTTTGCTTTAAAAGCGAATGAAATATTCATGTTTATGAATACCCAGATGATTAAACCGCATAAAGACTCACAGTGTCCAGAATCCTAACGCTTGTTATTTGCTTTATTATATTTTTGAGTGATCAACAACTATAAGGCTTGAGTATGACTGGTTATTATATTTCTGCCATCCTCACCGAGACTTTTACTAGAGACTAGCACTTCTTTCAATTTGGCTTTTCTTTAGGTGTATATCACTTACTTTACTCTAACAACTTGTTTAAGACCTATCAATGCACCAACAATTAAGCACTCAGTCTTTTAAGCTTATTTATTTCTGGATTTGGGCTCAAATAATCAATGTACTATCATTTTCTCTTTTTGCTTCAAAAACTCAAAATCTTGAGGAGCATAAAACAAAATCAATTTAATTGCCCCAATTAATTTAAGTTCATAAATTAATGGCTATCATGTTCATCTACGAGTAGATAACTGGACCAAAACATGCAGGCATGCTTCACAAACTTAAATAACCGACATAATTTTCAGCTTGAAAATAAAGAAGAAAGCTTAACAAACACCCCAAATACTTTCCATTTTCAGGTGAATGGCTATCTCGAATATTTACTAGAAATTATTAGGACCAAACATATACAAGTATATGTCCTTCCAAATAGAAGTAAATAACATAATTTTCAGCGAATGTAAACAAAAATATTTTTGGTTTTTCTCTTTACAAACTCAAAACACAATCTTTTTGTCTTTTTCAGAATTTTCGATACAAACAAGAAACTCACAATCTTTATGATTTTTCAAAATTTAAGAAAAGTTAAAAGACATGAAAACTATAACTAAATACTTAAAACCACACTATTTTTGAGGTTTTTTAATTTTTTTTAATGTTTTTGGGTTTTATCTATACAAACGAAAATCACAATATTTTTGTATTTTCCAAATTTCACCCCTAAACCTAAAAATAAAATAAAATTTAAACCAAAATTAACAGAAAAGACAAATAATCATCCTTGTTTCAGGATATCAGCAAGGGTCTTCAATCCATTCAAACCAAGCAAAATTGAAAACACGTTTTATCAAAGGCTTTGGTAACTAGATAGGCTTTTTGAAAATCAATATGCACTTTCTCAAGGTTAATTAATTTCTTTTCATAACAATCCCGTATAAAATGATATCGAATCTCGATATGTTTCGTTTTAGAATGTTGTACGGGATTTTTGGTGATACTAATAGCAGCAGAATTATCAATAAAGATGGGAGTAGTAAGAAACTTCAAACCGTAGTCGCGAAGATGTTGTTGTATCCACAAAACCTGGGAACAGCAACTCGAGGCTGCAACATACTCAGCTTCGGCGGTTGAAGTGGAGACCATTGTCTGCTTCTTACACTGCCAGGAAACAAGTCGTCTTCCTAAGAATTGACATCCTGCTGTGGTAGACTTGAAATTAATCTTGCATCCTCCATAGTCTGAGTCGGAATAAGCGGTAAGATTAAAAGTATCATCTTTGGGGTACCATAACCCGGTGTCAGGATTTCCTCTTAGATATTGCAGAATACGTTTGACCGCTACCAGGTGAGTCACTCGGGGACTAGCTTGATACCTAGCACATAAACAAACAACAAACATTATGTCGGGTCGAGAAGCAGTAAGATACATTAAAGAACCAATCATAGCTCGACAAAGGGTCGGATCAACGGTATCCTCCAATTAATTCGGTGATAAATTGTGACCCACGGGGAGAGGAGTAGAAGGGATTTTTCCGGCAATAATCTTGAATCGGCTCAAGACGTCGTTCACATACTTTGTCTGATGAATGAAAATTCCGTTTGCAGACTGATGAACCTGCAACCCTGAAAATAAATTCATTTCTCCTATCGAACTCATCTCGAACTTGGTTTGCATTGATTTCTCGAACTCCATACATAACGTGTCATTTGTTGACCCAAAGATTATGTCATCGACATAAATCTGAACGAGAAGAAGATCATCACCAATATTTTTATAAAACAAAGTGCAGTCAACAGTTCCACGTTTGAAACCATTATCCGTCAGATGGTCGGCGAGCGTGCCATACCAAGCTCTCGGGGCTTGATGTAGACCATATAATGCCTTGTTTAATCGGTAAACACGGGATAATCAGGGTCTTCAAAACCTGGAGTCTGTAACACAAACACTTCTTCATGAAGTTCACCATTGAGAAAATCACTTTTAACATCCATTTGATACACCTTGATATTTTTGTAAGAAGCATATGCAAGGAAGATTCGAATCG
This sequence comes from Bidens hawaiensis, assembly GCF_021521415.1. Classification (NCBI taxonomy): domain Eukaryota; kingdom Viridiplantae; phylum Streptophyta; class Magnoliopsida; order Asterales; family Asteraceae; genus Bidens; species Bidens hawaiensis. The sequence goes on from NW_027491561.1 coordinate 1,001,582, forward strand.
ACTCTAATCTTGCAACCGGAGCATATACCTCAGTGTAATCAATTCCCTCTTGCTGATGAAAACCTTACACCACTAGACGTGCTTTTTTTCTTACAATGACCCCACGATCGTCTTTTTTACATTTATATACCCATTTAGTCGGAATCGCTTTCTTGACTCTAGCAGGTTTGTCTATAAGATTCCAAACACCCAAACGTGCAAATTGCTGTAATTCTTCTTGCATGGCTTCTACCCAAGAAGGATCTTGAAGTGCCATACGAGGAGTCGTTGGCTCAACTTGGGATAGAAAGCAAGTGAATTTAGCAAAATTTACAATGCCAGATGAGTGAAAGTCAGCATAAGCACACAATAACGTTATTATCACTTGTTGAAGCAAGTTTATGACGAGTTTGAACTCCCACATCAAGTTCTCCAATGATGTTTTCCTATGGATGATAACCATGAATCCAAAGAGTAGGATTCTCAGGAACAACAACATTATCAAAATAATTAGTGTAATGTTCACCCAGCTCATGAGATGAAGCATCACTATCAAGTTCAATAACTTGATCAACAACAGGAGTATCTTCAGATGACGAGGATGTGTTGTCAAAGAGAACTGGAGAATCACGGTCTTCTGTTGGAGCATCAATTGAAACTTCAACATCATTAGAACTTGAAAATCTTGGAATTCCCAGTTGTTCTTCAAAATAGGCACGAACTAAGTCTTCATCAATTTGATCAGTTAAATAAGCCATCATAATCAAACATCCAGTCGGGACCTTTCCCTTGAGGAGGTGTGGTGTACTTTTGACAGTCCACGTGGTACCATTCCTCAACACAACCAGACATGAAGTTAAATACTCATTTCTTAGGAGAAGCATAACCCAAGAATTATCCTTCAATGGCTTTCTCATCAAACTTTCCCACATCCTTTTTCAATATCGTACACAGACATCCAAATGGTTCCAAGTACTTGAAATTAGGTTTACGATTATTTAACAGCTCATAACTTCTTTTCTTGAGTCTCTTAAAAGTTAGAACTCGATTGAGTGTATAACAAGCAGTATTCACCGCTTCATTTCAAAACTGAACAGGAAGCTTTGAATCAGCGAGCATTGTTCTAGCAGCTTCAATCAATGTTCTATTCTTACGTTCAGCAACACCGTTTTGTTGTGGTACATATTTTTGAATGTTCTATTCTTTCGTTCAGCAACACTGTATTCTCGATGAATTCCCTTTTGAACACAAAAGAAATCCAATACAGTATTTTTGAATTCAGTACCATTGTCACTTCGAATTCTCCTCACTTTCTGTTTGTATAGTGATTCAATCTTAGTGGTTAAATTTTGAATAAGAACCGGTGTTTGATCTTTCGAACTCATAAACAAGACCCATGAGTATCGTGAATAATCATCAGTAACGACCAGGCAATACCAATCTCCAGAAATACTCGCACGATTCACTGGACCGAAAAGATCCATATGAAGTCGCTCAAGAGGAGTATCAATGGAATTTATTAATTTAGAAGGATGAGTCTTTTTCTTCTGTTTACCATTTTTGCAAGCAACACAGTGATCGGTTAATTTAAAGTTCTTCAAAGACACACCTTCAACAAGGTCATTTGCCATCAGATAGTTCATCTTTCGAACATGTATGTGACCCATTCTACGATGCCATAGAATAGAGTCTTTCTCGGTTGCTTTCGAGACAAAACATGTTTCGATAGACGTTGATACTTTAGAATTCATATTCAAGACATAAATATCATTTGATCGAGGTGATCGCTTGACAACCATGCCCTTGGGAATCACATACCCCGGTTTTAAAATCAGACACTCTTTATCTGTAAATATGGTAGTGTATTGCTTATCACGGATTTGCGACACACTTAATAAATTATGGTCCACTTTATCACAATAATTAACCTTCTCAAAAGTAATATGCCCATTCGAAACATCACCTTCCTATCTAATCATACCTCCAGAATTCCCAGAAAACGCCACATAACCCCCTTGAATATTTCTTACATTTGTTAAGAGGTTGAGATTCCCAGTAATATGATGAGAACATCCACTATCCATGATCCACTTTTCACTAGAAATGGTCTTGAATGTACCCTACACACAAATGAAAATGATTAGTTAAAAAAGGCAGCCCAGGCCTCAGTCTTGGGCACCTTTTGATTTCCTTGAGAAAGGTTAAACTTAGTTGCATTCAACTGTTGTTTAGCAACTTGAGAATAAGTTACAGGTTTCTTAGACTTGCGTCTTAGATACGCAGCTTGAACTACACTTGAATTAACATTCTTGCATAAAGGTTCGGTTGGAATAAACTTTGGTTTAACAGAACCATGAGTTTCATTCACATGAACAACTTTTCGAGGATGCACATTTGAGAACATAATATAAGTATCATCAACATACGACACCGGTCGTTTTAGAATCTCCTTTACCAAGGGAACTGGTTTGGAATGATCCTTGATAAAAGGATGAAGATTCTGATAGCTCTTCTGGTCACAATTTGTTACTACATGACCTTGTTGACGTCAAAGGAAACAACTTTGCATGTCAACATGATGATGTTGAGAATTAGTCGGAACATGTGACACAGAGGATGAATGATGACTCACATTTTTGGTCATGCTCTTAGCAAAATCATTAGATAACTCAGATTTCTTTTTCAAGTAGAAATCTAAATTTGAACAATTTGAAAAACTTTTCAACGTATCTGTTCCAGTTGACTTCACAAATTGTACTTTCTTAGCTTGTTTTAACATTTGCTTTGCTTTCGTCAACGGATCAGATGGAACTGATGTTTTTGCTTGAGCATATCGTCGTTCAAGTTCTTAAATTTTTGAGGTTTCATTGTGAAATACACTCTCAATAAGTTCTGGTTTAATGATACTTATTGGAATGTCTTTCTCAGTGAACATCATATCCATACCCTTTAACTTAAAAACCCTGGAAGATGATGGCTCAGAACTAGAAGGATTAATGAAACGCATCAAGTCCTTATCAGAAATTGTTGGTTTTTTTGACTTCTTTGCCTTCACAGGATTAACTATCAATTGAGTTTCCTTTTTCACATGAGATTTGTGTGACCCATACACAGCTTCCTCAAATTCATGAGGCTCGCAAAGAATATGATTAGAACTTGGAATATTCTTATTCTTATGTATAACCTCGGGTTCAAACACATCCTCAATAATTACTTTGTCGACATTTTCAACAAAAACTTTGTTGCTTTGAACATGAGGTTTCTGAGGAGCAAATTGGGTTTTAACAGTTTCAGATTTAACAAGTTTAGGATTTTCATAAATCACAGGTTCTTTCACAATTACATCTTCTTCCTTTTTAACAAAAGGGTTAATTTTATAATCATTGTGAAACGGTGGAGGGATTTCAACAAAACCTATTCCTTTCTTTGAATCCTTTTGTTTTCCAGATACTTCAATATTTTCATTCAACAAGAAAGAAGAATTTCAAAATTTACCCAATTTGTTCTTCAACTCAAGAACCTCATTCTCAAGCTCGGTTATCTTTGAACGATGTTTCAAGATTTCTTGAAACTTTTGGTCATTAATTGTAATTTTCACAGATAACTCCGCCTTAAGATCATGATTACTTATTGATAAAGCTTCAATTTTCTCACGAGATCTCATTTGAGATTCAAGAGATTGTCGATAAGTATCTTTTAGTGAAGCAATTTCTCTCACTAAATTATCTTTATTATTTTTCAAAGATTCTAACTTAGGTTTGTTTGTCTCACATTCAACACAAGCTACTTTAATAGAAAACGTAATGGATATAGAATTACTAACCTCATTGATCTTAGCCATGCAAGCAAAGACAATTGTAGATTTGTCACAAGAGTCATCAGAATCAGATCCAGAATCATTATCAGAAGACGACTCACTTCCACTTGCATCTTGAAAGTCTTTAGTTAGCCCAACACATAGCCAAGTTAGCTTGATTATCATTACACAGTAGTCATTGTGACCAATCATTTCCATCAGCTAACATTGCTTGTGACCCAGAAGTAGACGGTTTCTTTTCAGCATCATTACCTCGTGGTGTAGAAGAACTTTGATTTTGACCACGAGGACCAGTATACTCCTTTTTCGGCTTATCACATTCTTTTGCAAAATGTCCGAAATCTTGACAATTGTTGCATTTCACCTTTAATTTGTCAAATCCCAATTTCTTGTTCAAGGCAGGAAGATCTTTTCCGGTCCTTTGCATTAATCTTTTAACTTTACGAACAATCATTGTCATGTTCCACTTTAAATACATGATTTCTATGTCATCTAGATCAATCTGATCATAATCTTTATCAGTCAGATCACTAGTGGCAATCGTGCTACTCACCAAATTTTCATAAGAAGTCATGAAAGCTGATAAAAAAGCAAAATTTTGATCAGCTTCTTTCATGTTTACATTAGGAGCTGATGAGTAATGATTTGTCGTAGATGAACTTCTTGAACCAGCAAAAACATTTGGTGATCCAGAGTTACCAGCAGTATAAAAACATGCTCTAGGATCGCTATAGATGGTTGTTTCATTTTCACTTGCATTCTGCGTTAGAAACGCAGTGATCGGTGAAATGGTTGAACTTAGAGGCATACTACCATCATAGAAAGCAGGATCTTGACTTTACTTGGAAGATTTTTGACACTAGAGATCATCTTCACGAGCTTCAATCTTTTGTAAGAACTCACTTGCCGTCAAGTCTTCATTAAAATAACTATTTTCTTTCAAGACCATTAGGAAAGTAGAGTATGAACTTGGTAGTGCACTCTTAATGGTATCAATCTTATCAACCTCAGAAGTTTCCAGTTTCATTTTATCCATCTCAGCAATCAAGTGATTAAACTTGGTTGTCATCTCTTCAACAGTCTCACCTTTTAGTAAATTAAAGTTTCTAAATTGAAACTTGAGCATTACCTTCTTGCTTTCCGCGGTATTACCCATACCTCTCATACGAATATGTTGGAATAGTGAAGCACAGATTTTTATACTACCCACTTGGTGAAAAATGTTCTCAGGTAAAGCCATGGTAAGAGTAGAATAAACTTTTGTCTTAATCTCTAATGCTTTCTTCTCTTCCTATGAATATTGAGAGATAGCTTTAGGTCTGAAGCCTATAGTCTCATCTCCTATCATCAGAACTGTATAAGCCTCATCCAAACAGTACGAACAATCAGGGTGAACTGACCCTAGATGAGCACGAAAACGAGGTTCCCATTTAGCAAAATCACTAAATTTCATCAAACGTGGACATTTTGAATGTGAACCAATCTCGGTGTCCAGTTGTAACATTTGTTGCATCAACATGTTTTGAGAAGCTAATGCATACATACCAGCCATTTTTGACAAGTTTTGAAAATTGTAAGGGTTGATTTTGAAAAATAAGATTAACGAATGGTAATCAATAAAGATAACGAACTGTAAACAGTTGTAGCGAACTATGAACAGTAATCAACGAATTAAACCTTAACAAAGTTGAAGTTTATCAGATAACGAATTAGAATTGAAGTTTAAAGAATTAAGCAGCGAATCAGATGGTCAACAAATAAGTCAAACTAACAAATTGGCTAAACGAATCACTAAGTATAAGTTTAGCAAATTAGAAAATTTCATGTAACGAATCACTAAGAGAAACTTAGCGAATTAGATAACGAACCAGCTTCAGTTGATTAACGATTCAACCTATAGCGAGTCAGGTTGTTACAACCGTTTGTAACAAACTCTGACAACAAATGCCATGTGGCAAAAGTTGTTGGAATTAAAGTTAACGAACTAAGACGCGTGTCACACGAATTGATTGACACAAATTAGACTGTGTAACGAATTGGTTCACGAATTAACCAAAAACCATAATGAATTAGTTTAAGACATTAATGAAGTAGCACAGAATTTTAACGAATTCGCTTGAATCTTCAAACCTTCAAACTCATATTTCAAGATTTCTGGAAAAATATGAACAATAAACCCAACATCAAATTCGTAATACTCACCCGATACACAACCAAAGCGTTCAAATAAACTATCAATAAACTCGGAATCACAACGCGAATTCAAATCAACCTCACTCGTAACTCAATGAATCATAGATCAATCCAATCTGACCGAATTCAATACCCTGTTTTCGGCCAAAACCAAAAACAATACAATTCAATCCAAACACAATCCAATTTCCAATTTCTTCTTACCAAACCTTACCAATACATTAACAATCTCAAATCCAATTCTATCAATCCATATCCAAGTATGAATCAACTCAATTCAATCCAAACCCAAACTGAAAATAAACTTATATCAGTAATACTAATTAACTGTCTTATAATAACGAATTACACTCGAATCAAGAGCAATCGAACACCGAAAGCTCTGATACCACTTGTTTAAACCTCAGTTAACCCTTACAAACACAGATCTTAGATCTGTGTAAATACGATTATCTCTAAATACGGATCTAGTTCGTTATTGCAATTGATCAATAGTTAATACGTTATATGTCTATATGTATTAGTTGTATTTATATAGATAATATTATCAGTATTAAGATTGAGAGAGAGATTGGGCAGAGGCTCAATAGTTAACTCTCAAAAACTTACATTAATTGTGAACAGTGTTCACATATAAATAGAAGATAGACCTAGTTCGTTAACATCCCCTAACGAACTAGAGTCCACTTCGTTACATACATTAAATGAAATACAACTTAACGAATCACCCCCTGATTCGTTAAACATTCTTAACGAATCAGGAGGGAAATAACTTTGATCTAGTTCGCTAAACATCCTTAGCGAACTAGACTAATGCATTAACGCCCTAACATAATGCTTTAATAATTTATTACATAAATTAAACTACAAATACATTAACGACAATTACAAAGACTCGAGACGCAAAACCATGTCTATCTTGATTGACAGAGGCATTTTCTTGTCTAAATAAGGGTTTGATTGAATTAGGGTTTATAAGAAAATAGGGATCGTTTGAATTTTGTGTATAAATACTTTCTTTTCTGTTCCATACACAAGTTAGTCACCAACCTAGTTGACTAGTGCAATTTAGTTAAGTCTTTGGCTGTGGAGAGACCCGAGTTCGAGTCTCTTTTATCCCTTTTTGTGTTTTTATTTATTTATTCTTTTTATTTATTATTTCCTTTAATCTCTTTTATTAACTAAGTAAATACTTTCAAACACTAATAACAATTTCCACCCGTTTAACGAACAAAACATCATTAGTCTTTCAAAATAAATTATCGTGTAAACGTTTTCGTATATATACACACATATTATACATACATACATACATACATACATATATATATATATATAATATATATATATATATATATATATATCTTTATATTTATAAATATCTATATTTTTTTTTATTTAGCTTAATACACTTTGTAAATAAATAAATAATTAAGTAAACTAAAATGATTTTACCCGTCTAAACGAACCGATCATCGTCAAACTTTTAAAAACAAGTATTTTTTTGTTTAATAGATAATATAAAATATTGAATTAGCTTTCTTTTATTGTTTAAAAATCATACTATTTAAATTGATTATTCTCTTTTATAAAAGTAATATAAAATATATTTAACGTGTTAACGATCCCAAATCCGGTGTCATCCCTAAAATCCCCTAGTGTCATTCTAAAAATTATTTTGTGTCAAGATATTCCTTCAGAGTGTACTTCTAATTTAGGACAATCCGTTAAAATTCTCCGCGTGATCGATCGACTCGCTTAAACCGACAACTTGTTACCGCCTTCTATATTTCATGTGAGTTTACATACCCTTTTTTATCGTTTACACATTTTGGGGGTAGCATGTATACCTTATTTACATTACTTATGTTTTTTTACCTCATCTGTTCAAACACAATTCAATTTACGTTATGTGTGATGATTACATGATCTATGAATATGATCTATGTCCTTAAGTGTTTGTTTATTTTATGTTTTGGTGGTTGGTATCTCATCCTCATATATCCTCATCTAATCTGATCATACAATTACCCAAGTAAGTTGATTTTGTATCAATAAGGACGTGTCCACATCTATTTAACTGCTTTACATATTCATAAGATTTGTAATGCTCACCATTTACATATGAATTGTGATTTACATATATATATATATATATATAAACTAAAACTTATGTATTCTCACAAACATTCATGTTGGCAAACTCTATTTTTATACGTACTACTAGGGGTGTTTAAATACGGATATCCAAACATTTCGGATAGTAGATGTCACTATCCGAATCCGTATCCGAGATTTTAGATATCCGAAACTTCGTATATCCAATTTTATAAAACCAAAAACAAATCCAGTTTTGCATAAATCTAATGTCATTGCAAACAACAATGTATGTTCCAATTCCAAACTCGGCATACTTGGTTAAGAACCTACCTTATTCAGCAGATGCGTACTTTGTCAAATTTTAATCAAATATGTATGTAAATTGAGGCATACTTGGTTAAAAACCTACCTTGTTTAAATACAACTTTATAAAACCAAACAGTCAGCTACAAAACTATGAGAAGGTTGGAGGTTTTAGATTATGAGAAAGTCGGAGTAATGCACTAGTCAGAGGTTAGAATCGACTTAACATCGTTCGTATTCGTTTGATTCGTAGGGAAGTCGGTACTTATTTGAAATGTAGGACGTAGGTCGATATACACCACCATCCTCAGGTGAGATGCGACTTACTCAGAAGCGGCGTCTGTACTTTGAAAATGACGATGGATTTTAGGGTTTCTAACTTCTAAGTGGTATAATTCAGTTTTGGATTTCAAATTTCAAATTTCGGATATCAGATGTCCGAACTATCCGAAAATTTTCAAAATTTTGGATATCCGAATTTTTGAATAATTCGGATATCTGAATTTTCAAATAATTCGGATTTGAATTTTTGGATATTTCGGATTCGGATTTTTTCGAACACCCCTAAATTCTACAAGTACAAGTTGTGATATTGTTCAAGATCGAAGATATTAGTTTTACCTTATGATATTTATTCAAAATATAAAATTATGATTTATTTGTTCTGGTTATTGAATTTGTGTACTTGTTCAATGTTCATGAAATTAAATAATTATTGTCATTTTAATTAGTGTCTTTTGAGCTACTGTCCATTAATACGTTACGCCCTGACATATTCCACCGCCTTTGGTCGTGGTGTGACACATATGTAATATATGTTGTTACATTCAATACAAAACATCGAAAAAATTTGTTTCGTATTTCTTTTACAATTTATTTTAAGTTTTAAACATATTTTTCAGAAAAGAGAAAAGTAACTTTACTTTTATATTTTTTATTTATTTTAATTGTGGATCACAAGATTCAAACGTTAATTAAAAACATGCAATTTAGAATGAGTTTCTAGAGTTTTCTCAACTCAAGTGAGTTTTTATTTTATCATAACCTACACACACACAAACACACACACACACACACACACACACACATATATATATATATATATATATATATATATATATATATATATATATGATGTGATGAGGCATTATTGGGGTACAAACCACTATACCTGGAATGTGATATGTGTACGTGTATTAAATTACGTTTATTTGTCATCATACAAGACCGTGTTTTAAATTTATAAAAGTGATTTCTACTAAGAATAAACCACATGCATATAGGCAAGTGTACCAACTGTATACGTAGAATAGTGATAGTAAGAACCAAGTATCGATCCATGGACACAAATGATTTCTAATAATAAATTTTTGTTCTAATTAACCAAAGGTAATAATCATTAAAGGTTGTTATTAAATAAAATCTTTTTAAATTAACAGTAAAGTAAATAGGTGAAGGTTACCATCTAAATCAAGAATCCACTCCATTCTTTGTTGATGATTATTATCATAAATATGTGATTAACTTGCTTTAATAATATAGGATAAAATAACCCCTCAATTCTAAATGAATTACCTTGTGATATAAAAGAAAGTGTTAGTGCACGGTTTTGCGTCTAGAGTCTTTGTAATTATCATTAATGTTTATTTGATGTTTAAATGTAATATTAAATGTTTATTTTAGACTAATTCGTTATGTTTAAGTCTAGTTCGCTAGGAATGTTAGCGAACTAAGACTAGTTCGTTAAGGTTAAGTCTAGTTCGCTAGGGACGTTAGCGAACTAAGACATTATAATGTATTCCCTCCTGATTCGTTAGGGGATGTTAACGAATTAGGGGGTGGTTCGTTAAGTTAAGTTATGGTTGAGAGAGAGAGAGAGAGAGAAATTATTTAAGGTATTAACGTATTTGCAGATCTCTCTCACTCAAAGCTTAAATTAACATTATATTTACATACTGATAATATATACTACATACTAATAGCAATCGAACTAAGGTATTAGAGAATTAGATCCGTATAATTAATATTAACATATAGATCTGAGCATTAGATATTGATTAGAACGAGTTAAAAGGGATCAAACAAGTGGTATCAGAGCTTTCGGGGCTCAATTCGCTTGGTTTGATTGTTATAGTTTTCGTGTTTATTTTCTGTTTGGATTTATTTTGAATCAATTTGAGCTGATTTGGATTGAATCTGGATGGATTATAGTGAATCTGTTTTGGTTAAGGTATTATTGGTGTTTAGGTAAGTGGAATTGGATTGTGGATTGGATTTGTAAGGTTTATTGTGTTTTCGGTTTGAGTCCGTAAACAGGGGATTAGTTTTTGTCGAAATTGGTTAGTGTATTGTGATAATCGGTTACGAAATGTGTTGAGCTGAATTCGCGTTGTGATTACGAAGATTTTGGTATATTATTTGTTAGATTTGGTTGACAATTGAGTGTGTATTACGGATCTGGCATTACTAAGTTTCTGGGTTTGATCTTCATAAATCTGGAAAAACAATTTGAATGTTTGAAGATATGAAGATGCATGCGATTCGCTATAAAGTTCCAGGCGATTCGCTATGTTATTTAATTTGATTCGCTATCAGTTCTTGCCATTCGCTAATCAGTTCGCTAACTGATTCGTGTGAGTTAATTAATTCGTGTTATTTAGTTCGCTAAACTAGATAACTGATTCGTTTGACACGTGTTTGTCTTGGAATTTGTGTCATAACAACCTTTGCCACGTGGCATAAGGTGTCAGAGTTTGTTACAAACGGTTGTAACAACCTGATTCGTTATAGTGTTGATTCGTTATCAACTGTAGCTGATTTGTTAAGCTTAATTCGCTAAGTTTATCTAATTCGTTGAACTGATTCGTTATAATTGGTTTGATCAATTCGTTAAGTTGACTTGGTCAATTCGTTCGATCAATTCGTTAATTTGACTTGGTCAATTCGTTAAGTTGACATGGTCAATTCGTTTGATCAATTCGTTAAATTGACTTGGTCAATTCATTTGGTCAATTCGTTAAGTTGACTTGTGATTCGTTAAACCTACATTTCATTCGTTATCTGTTTCGTCATTTGGGTGATTCGTTAACCTTATTTGTGATTCGTTAAGTTGACTCGCTAGGTTGACTTTTGATTCGCTAACACACTCACCTCATTCGTTAAGACTTGATTCGTTAAGACTCAATTCGCTACACTATTCACAGTTCACTCAACCTTGTTCATTGATTCGTTAAACACAGTGTGTAGTTCGCTATAACTGTACACTTGTTTATTTTCAAATATGGCTGGTATGTATGCATTGGCATCTCAGAACATGTTGATGCAACAAATGTTACAACTCGATACTGAAATAGGTTCACATTCCAAATGCCCTAGATTAATGAAATTCAGTGATTTTGAAAAGTGGGAACCTCGATTTCGTGCTCATTTAGGATCAGTTCATCCTGATTGTTCTTACTGTTTAGATGAGGTTTACACTGTACCTATGATTGGAGATGAAACTACGGGTTTTACACCAAAGGCTATCTCACAATACTCTGTTGAAGAAAAGAAAGCATTAGAGATAGAAATAAAAGCTTATTCTACTCTAACCATGGCTTTGCCTGAAACTATCTTTCATCAAGTGGGTAGTATAAAAAGATGTGCTGCTTTATTTCAACATCTTCGCATGAGAAGTATGGGTAACACAGCAGAGAGTAAAAAGGTAATGCTTAAGTTTCAGTTTCGAAACTTTAATTTATTGAAAGGTGAGACGGTTGAAGAAATGACGACAAGATTCAATCACTTGATCGCTGAGATGGACAAGATGCAGATTGAAGTTCCTGATAGTGATAAAATTGATACGATCAAGAGTATACTTCCAAGTTCTTATTCCACATTCTTGATGGTTTTGAAGGAAAATAATTATTTTGCAAATGAAGATCTGACTGCTATTGAATTTATGCAAATGATTGAAGCCAGAGAATATGATCTGAAATGTCAGAAGTCTTCAAAGGATAGTCATGATCCTTCATTCTATGGTGGAAGTATGCCTCTTAGCTTAACCATATCTCCATTAACCGCTTTTCTTACTCAAGCTGCTGCAAGTGAAAATACAAATGCTTCGTTTAAAGATCCACAAGCTTGTTTCTACACTGCTGGAAATATATCTGGTAATTATGGTTCATCTGGCACATCGGGAAATTCATCTTCTACTAAACAATTCTCATTTCAACCTAATGTAAACATAAAGGAGGCTGAACATAATTTCGCATTCTTGTCTGCTTTTATGTCTTCCTATGGGAATCTGGTGAGTAGTAAGATTGCTACTAGTGATTTAACCGATGAAGATTATGATCAGATTGATTCCGATGATTTGGAACTCATGGATCTAAAGTGGAATATGGCGATGATTGTTAGAAAAGTGAAGAAGTTTATCCAAAGAACCGGCAAAGATCTTCCTTCATTAAGCAAGAAGCTTGGGTTTGATAAATTAAAGGTGAAATGCTACAATTGTCAAGAATTTGGGCACTTTGCAAAGGAATGTGATAAACCTAAGAAAGACTACAATGGTTGAAGAAATCAAGATCAAAATGATACTGAAAAGAAATCATCTTCTTCTGGATCACATGTTGTGCTAGCTGATGGAAGTGATTGGTCACAACGGCTACTGTACAATGATAATCAAGCTAATCTAGCTATGTTTGGTTTGTCTGAATACACACAAGATGTAAGTGGAAGTGAAGTTTCTTCTGACGCCGAAACTGAGTCTGAATCTGATATTCAAAGTGAAAAGCTTCAAACTAACTTTGCTTGTATGGCAAAGATCAGTGATTCTTCTTCATCTGCTTGCATGGTTAAACAAAGCGAGGTTAGTAATTCTAATTCAAACTCATCATGTGTTGATTGTGATTATAACAAGTCTAAAATTGATTCATTAAAACTTCAAAATGACAACTTGCTGAAAGAGATTGTATCATTGAAAGATACTTATAGACAATCCTTGAATTCTCAAGTTAACTCAAGAGAAAAGATTGAGGCTTTGACTATAAGTAATCATGATTTGAAAGCCGAATTATCTGTGAAAATGACAATAAATGACCAAAAGTTTCAAGAAATCTTGAAACATCGCTCTAAGATAACTGAACTTGAGAATGAGGTTCTTGAGTTGAAGAACAAGTTGGGTAAATTTCGAAATTCTTCATTTTTGTTGAATGAAATTATTAAAGTTTCTGGGAAACAAAAGGACTCTAAAAAGGGTATAGGTTTTGTAGAAATTCCTCCACCATTTCACAACGACTATAAAATGAATCCTTTTGCTAGAAAGGAAGAAGAGGTAATTTTGAAAGAATCTGTAATTTCAAAAAATGTTGAATCTGTTAAATCTAAAGATGTTAAAACCCAATCTGTTCCTCAAAAATCTCATGTCCAAAGCAAAAAGGTGTTTATTGAACACAATGACGAGGTCATTATCGAGGATGTGTTTGAACCAAAGATTATACACAAGAATAAGAACATTCCCAGTTCTAATAATATTCTGTGCGAACCTCACGAATTTGAGGAAGCAGTGTATGGTTCACACAAACCTCAAGAGAAAAAAAAATTCAAAGAAAGTGAACTCTATGAAGGCAAAGAAGTCAGTTAAACCGAAAATTTCTGATGAGGATTTAATGCGTTTCATTAATCCTTCTAGTTCTAAGCCATCTGCTGCTAGAGTTTTTAAGTTAAAGGGAATGAACACAATGTTCACTGAAAAAGATATTCCAATTAGTATCATTAAACCTGAACTAATTGAGAGTGTGTTTTACAATGAAACTTCCACGGTTCGTGAACTTGAACGTGTGTATGCTCAAGCGAAAACATCAGACTCATCTGATCCATTGACTAAGGCAAAACAATTTTAACACAAGAAAAGAAGATTAATTTTGTGAAATCAACTGGAACAGATACACTAAAAAGCTTTTCAAACCATTCTAATTTAGATTTTTATTTAAAGAAGAAAGCTGAATTGACTGATGAGTTTGCTAACTGCATGACTAAAAATGTGAGTTATCATCAACCATCTATTTCAATTTCTTCTAAACATCATCATGTGGACATGCGAACGTGTTTTTTATGCGGTCAACAAGGTTTATTGTGTTTTCGGTTTGAGTCCGTAAACAGGGGATTAGTTTTTGTCGAAATTGGTTAGTGTATTGTGATAATAAGTTACGAAATGTGTTGAGCTGAACTCGCGTTGTGATTACGAAGATTTTGGTATATTATTTATTAGATTTGGTTGACAATTGAGTGTGTATTACTAGTCCCCGAGTGACTCATCTGGCAGCGGTCAAGCGTATTTTGCAATATCTACGGGGAAATCCTGACATCGGGTTATGGTACCCCAAAGATAATACTTTCGATTTTACCGCCTACTCAGACTCAGATTATGGAGGATGCAAGATCAACTTCAAATCAACGACTGCAGGATGTCAATTCTTAGGAAACCGGCTTGTTTCCTGGCAGTGTAAGAAGCAGACAACGGTCTCTACTTCAACCGCCGAAGCTGAATATGTTGCAGCCTCGAGTTGCTGTTCCCAGGTTCTGTGGATACAACAACATCTTCGCGACTACGGTTTGAAGTTTCTTACTACTCCCATCTTGATTGATAATTCTGCTGCTATTAGTATCACCAAAAATCCCGTACAACATTCTAAAACGAAACATATCGAGATTCGATATCATTTTATACGGGATTGTTATGAAAAGAAATTAATTGATCTTGAGAAAGTACACACAGATTTTCAAAAGCCGATCTATTTACCAAAGCGTTTGATAAAACACGTTTTAATTTTTTGCTTGGTTTAAATGGATTGAAGACCCTTGCTGAGATCCTAAAATTAGGATAATTATCTTTAAATTGCTTTATTGTTTTAGCTTAACTTTTTTATGTTTTAGGTTTTAGGGGGTGAAAATTCTAGAAAATACAAAAAGAAAAAATTCAAAAATACTGTGATTTCTGTTCTTTAATGTTCTTCTTTTAAATATTTAGAAAAACCAAAAACATTTTAAATTTTTCAAAAACCAAAAAGAATGTGATTTATGTTTTTGTACAGACAAATCTGAAAATCCAAAAAGATTGTGAAGTTTATTTTGTTTATAAGAAATTTGAAAAAGACAAAAATATTGTGTTTTAAAGTTTGTATAGAGAAAATTAAAAAAAAAATATTTTAGATTATTTTCTCGCTGAAAATTACGTCGGTTATTTAAGTTTATGAAGCATGCTTGCATGTCTTGGTCATATGATTCACTCGTGAATTGTTGGTTAGCCATTTATTTATACTCTTAAGTTGACTGGGGCGATTAAATTTATATTTTCTTTATTTTTTATGCTCCTCAAAATTTTGAGTTTTTGAAGCAAAAAGGGAATATGATAGTACATTGATTATCTTGACCCCAAATTCAGTAAAAAGTAAGCTTAAAAGACTGTGTGCTTAATTGCATTGGTGCATTGGTAGGTCTTAAAACAACCCAGTAGAGTAAAGTATGTGATATAAACATAAAGAAATGCCAAATTGAAAGGGGTGTTAGTCTCTAGCAAAAGTCTTGGTGAGGATGGCAGAAATGTAATAACCAGTCATACTCAAGCCTTATATTTGTTGATCACTCAAAAATCAAATAAAGCAAATAACAAGCGTTAAGATTCTGGACACTGTGAGTCTTTATGCGGCTTAACCATCTGGGTATTCATATGCATGAATATTTCACTCGCTTTCTAGAGCAAACCCAAAGTCATTAAACTTGATCACCGCTGTACTTCGTACAATTTAAATTACTGACTTGATCAAAATCCGCTGTTAGTCATACAATTGTTCCTCCCTTGCGTGCGTCTTAATACCATTAAGAAACGGACCCCAGGGGATACAATGTATTTAAGCCGACAGATGGACTCGTGCATACTCACTCACAGTAAAGGAAACTTGATGCATTGCTCAAAATTTCTACAATTGGTATCAAAATTTTGATCAACAATATAATGGTTTAAGTTAAGTTGGGGTGATTTGGCAAAAATCAAATTAAGCTTGAACCGAGATTAGAGACTGATAGTCTCTGATATTCTATGCTTTAATTGAACTATTTAATCATATCACAAAAATACTTGAATGTGTGTTACTAGATTTATGTGGACAACAATACCAATGACCGACTTATCGCCAGTCATAATATCGCTGAAATATAAAACTGTGATGGAAGGGCAATTTGGTCAATATGATTCTTTGCTCAAACTCAACAAAATTACAAAAATATGTACTGCTTTTGATAAAATCATTGGAAAATACAAAAAAAAAAATTGTCTATTTTTTTTAATAATTCGGATATTCTTCTGTAAATACATTCTTTAATTCTCTAAATTTTTACAAAATACCAAAAATATTTTCGTCTTCTTTATACAAAATATTTAAATAAATTTTTAAGTTAAGTTTCGGAAATCTGAAACAAGTTTAATGTATTTGGTTGTCGGAATATAAGGGTTTCTCGATAATTTACTTAATTTATTTATTTAATTCCTTAATTTATTCATTTAATTATTTAATTAAAATTAAATAAAAGAGTTTAATTCGCTAAACTCCCATTCGTTATTTATGGATACGGATTTTATTTATGAGAACGAGGAGATTGAGATGAGGATGTGACAGCTGATGAGTACCCGGACTTGTATCAACACGTAAATGTTGATCAAGGTGCTCCGGTATTTCAAGAAGATGTAATTAAGGAGACTGAGAATGATTTGGAGAAGATTGTGCAGCGAACTGTTCCTTCACTCAAAGAAGTGACTGATGATGACATTGAAAGATGGTTCAAACGCTAGAAAGTGGGTAAGATCATCAGTGCTTATCGGTATGTAGATAAAGAAAGAAAGGATACCGCTGCTGCTTGGATTGAGGCAAATCAGATGACTACCTTCAAGACTGTTTCTAAGGTACATGGTGATATTGTCTCCTGGCTCTATGATTCAGACCTTAAGGTATGTGTTGTGAAATGGGAAAAAGGTGTCCAATATTACGAGAGGATAATGGATGTTTTAACACTACCGCGTTGGGATGTACGCACCCTCGCGAGACGTCCATTTATCAATCGTTGGGGTAACCGAACTGCTGAGTGGTTTCATCAACACTTACTGTTCGAGGTCAATCATGGCTTCAAATTCTTCAAGCCCCAGGTCCCAAGACGTAAACGTACTGATGAGATTGATCCAAGGACCGGCTGGAAGAAACTTGTCTTGAAAGTGAAGCCACCAAAGACAATGAAAAGGGTTCCTGTGAAGACAATGCCTCAAGATATTTATCTGTCTTTCAACCGTTGGTACTATGACAATCGTACTGGCGAGGCCGTTATTGTTCGTGGTCAAGGACTACAGACTGAGCTCATCAAGATAATCGATCCGATGTGGTTGGTTAATTTATCAGAGACAGACAATGACGTGCTACACAGGAAGCAGATTTTGTTTGAACACCAAGAAGATTACGACCTGGCTATGCAATTCCAACGTGTCGTTCGTGTATGCCATGAACATGGGATTCATAGTTGCAGAGATTGGCAGACAAAGCGTTTCAAATAAGTTAAAGACAAAGAGCTCAAGACGAGGGGGTGTTTGTTAGTGCACGGTTTTGCGTCTAGAGTCTTTGTAATTATCATTAATGTTTATTTGATATTTAAATGTAATATTAAATGTTTATTTTAGACTAATTCGTTATGTTTAAGTCTAGTTCGCTAGGAATGTTAGCGAACTAAGACTAGTTCGTTAAGGTTAAGTCTAGTTCGCTAGGGATGTTAGCGAACTAAGACATTATAATGTATTCCCTCCTGATTCGTTAGGGGATGTTAACGAATCAGGGGGTGGTTCGTTAAGTTAAGTTATGTAACGAAGGGGAAGCTGGTTCGCTAGGGGATGTTTGCGAACCAGGTCGCCTTCTATATATAGTGAACAACTGTTCACTTGAGAGAGAGAGAAATTATTTAAGGTATTAATGTATTTGCAGATCTCTCTCACTCAAAGCTTAAATTAACATTATAATTACATACATACATACTGATAATATATACTACATACTAATAGCAATCGAACTAAGGTATTAGAGAATAGATCCGTATAATTTATATTAACATATAGATCTGAGCATTAGATATTGATTAGAACGAGTTAAAAGGGATCAAACAGAAAGTAGAATGCCTAACTTTATGTCTACCACGGAAATGCCAATTTGAGTAAGCAAATAGTTTTAGTGAAGTATAAAGATTAGGATAGACTTCGATTTCTCAAATACCAATTATAACGACTTCAGGTGGTTATAGTTTATTCACACAACCACCCCTTAGTTGATCTAGTTTCCAAAAATATGAGTGAATCATGAATGAGTGTTAATCATCAATCTTGAATTAATGAATTATGATGACAAAACATATCTCATCAAAGGATAATTACAAAATAATCATGTACTTCACAAATACTAAATCACATATTCAATATAATCATAAATTTGAATAAAGCTTCTTCATAGATTTTAGATGGTAAATGCAGTTTTAGCTCATAATGAGCATGCAAATGAAGATAACAAACACATGATTAAACTAGAACAATCTAACCAATATGATGATCGTGATGAATCTTCCCTCTTCAATGGTGATGGATGATGATGATGATGATGATGATGATGATGATGAAGATAATGATAGAGGCCTCCAAGCCTTCAAACTCTCCAATGGATCTTCAATATGGATGTAAATTGAGTAGTGAGAAACGAGTCTAAACCCTCTTCAAGCACACTTGAAACAATGAGACATGCACTTATATTTATAGGCTGTCTGGGGGTCTAGCACGCCCCGGTGTCTGGTGAGATATGCCATTTGTGTCTAGCTGTCTAGGTACATTTAATGCTCCGTCAGATCGTACATGATGACTCACCACGGCGGTGTGCTAGGTGAGACACATCCTCGTGCTTGGAGTGTCAGATACATAATTTTTTTTGTCTTTTTGTAAAAGGTGACCCTGGAGGTGTGCTTCCTGAGGCATGGCCCCGTGTTTTGCTTCATCAGATTTTGTCATTTTCATCAGATTTTTGTCTTTTCTTGCAGAGGTGAACATGGGGGTGTGTTAGGCTCATTAAACACAATTTCTTTGATCTTTTTCATTTTTCTTCGTGTATCCACTTGTTTCTTCGTTTGAGGATGAAATATATCTGAATATAGAAATGTCATAATAAGTACCTAATTGAACTAGATAATATAATAAAATATGATATTTTGGAGATTATTTGATGCTTAAAAGATGTATATTTTTATATATATAAAACATCCCTACACTTGAACCTTACTTGTCCTAAAACAAGCTAATCATGTAGAGAATCTCTTAAAATAGAAAGGTAGGACCAAAGCTAAAACATACCCCAAAGAGTTCCGAGAAAATGGGAATAAAACAACCAAATTTAAATCATGAGAATATATGTAGTGATTTATGAAAATATGATTTTTTTTAGGAAAATTGGTTTTAAATACTCCCAACTATGATGTGTTGGCAAATAACAGGCCCAACTTTACATTTGGCTGGTGATAGTCTCAACTAAAGAGCTATTTGTTTTTAACAGTCCGCGACTAACGGATTCATAACTCCGTTAGTATTATGCTGAGTTGGCCATCCATTTGTTAAAACCCATCTGACGTGGAGCGATTACGTGACCATCCAACTCTTTATAAACATCAGGTGATATAATTTTGGTATTTTTATTATCTTTTTATCTATTAGCCCTAATAACTCCAATCGATAAGTTTACCAGAAGACGAACAAGCCCTAATAACTCCAATCGATCTCTCTCTCTCTCTGCTGGAATGGGAGATATTATCAAGATCAACTTCTACACTGATGGGAAATTTGATTTTAATCCTCCGAGATTAAGGTATGTTGGGGGAAAATAACATCATTAGGATTAGATGGTGATAAGCTTTCATAGTTTGAGATACTAGGTTATACAATGGACTGTGGTTCATATGAAAATCAAAAGAAGGAAGATATGTTCTTGTATTGCTTGATACCTGGTGATGGTCGGGTGAAATTGATAAACAGTGATGGAGTATTACATGAGATGGTATCTTTGGTTGGTGCTAACGAATCTCTTGTTATATACATTCAAACAGAAAAGCTAAGAAAACCTAAACCCTAGCCTATAATTCCTGAAGCCCAACCTAGTACCCAGCCCAATAACCTTGAAGCCCAACCAACTAAAGCCCAACCCATTATTCAGCCCACTAGCCCTCTATCTCAACCAAAAGTGCATACTAACCCTCAATCCAAACCAATCACCTGTATAAGACAATCTGTATCTAGTTTGAGCCCTGTGAAGTACGGCAAGCTTACAACAAGAAAAAAGGTACCACAAATTGAAGTACCACCAACTACCAAAGTTGAAGTGCCACTGATGTGCTAAAAGTAGTTTAATAATTATTAACTAATTTAACTTAAAACAGACACTAAGTAATACTCTAGACTCTTTAAAACTCGACTAAACTACTAACCGACAAGTGAACCGATCGACTCTAGTAAAGCTAAGTAAGTCCGGATATTGAACCCACGAGACTCTTTAAATTACATAAATTAACTAATTAGACTCGACTAACTGACAAGACTATTTAATTATTACTAATAAAAGTGGGGGTTTTACTTAAAAACTAAATTTAAACTACTTAAGAAAAAAAACAAGTAAAACAAAAGAAGAACAATTTTAATTGATTTAAATCAGATGACGAAGAAAAACCACCTAGGCTAGAATTCCCAAAGTTTCAGTTATCAACTATTCGAAAAATACTTGATATGGAACCGGGATCATAAAATAGTTACTTAAAAGAAAACCCAAACATGACCCCTGACCCTTCTCAAGAAGACGCCTATGGATTTTATTAAGTTCTTAAAAACACCAATTTTAATATTAAACTTCCTTACGGTTCTCTAATTAATTATAATAGAGTACCTTTAAAATGAAATCCTACCTTACAGCACGGAAATCAAAGGTAATTTAACTAACTTAATTGACTCGCTAGACAATATTAATTAATCAAACCTAGACAGACTCCTTACGAAGAACTAAATCTAGAAATCTCAATCAACAAAGATCTAGCAATAACCTATCACCTTGCAGCTTTCTAGATTAGCAGCACACTTTTATTCGTTTGATTAATAATATTATTCCTATGATCTTATTCGAATGCAATCATAAACTAGTCAAAAACACACAGTAGATGACTTAACAAAATCCTATCGTATGAGACAATCACCAAGAATTTTGTGGAATAATAAAACTAGAACAACCAAAACCAAGTACACATACACATCAATCAAATAAACCAAACAATTTACTGAATTATAAAACCATAACGAAAACAAATTCCAAATAAAATAAAACTTCACACAATGGTTCATCACAAGCCTTGGCAGTCTAATAAGTTTAGCCTAACATCTTAAATTCAAAGAAACTAAATAATTATGTTCAACGACCAAGCTTATAACTAAAATAATAAATTCAAACCGAATAATGATGATGCTTGGTTGAGTAAGTGTTGAACCCAAACGATCTCGGCTCGAAAAAAAACCTTTATTCTCTTATTCTTTTTTTTTTACGACCTTCGTATGAAAACCCCAAAATAAAAACCTTATGCTCTCTCTTTGCATCCCTTGAACACAGTAGCCGACCCCCTTAATATAATTTGCTTGTCATAATTCCTGTCATTCACACTTGCTCCCCAAGTTTTTATTTTAATGGGCTTTTATTTTTATTTTTATTTTTTGTTTATTTATGTCCACATGTGGCTCATATACACCCTACAAAAACAATTAAATAATAATAATAATATTAAATCGATTGTGAAGAATCTGGATGATCTTTAATGATCCAATTAATATCAATAACAATCACAATCTTTTTATTTTCTTTTATGAATCTTACGAGACTTTCAAAAGATGAATTTTATTATATTTATGAGCATTAAAATTAGTTACCTCTTTGAGCTCCATTTAATAGAATCACAAACGTATTTTTAACTTCAATTCATGAGATTGTAAAAGTCTAATTATTCTATAACGAGAGAAAATCATAACGGAATAACTAAAATATTAAATCGTTTTAGCTCACTATCTCCTTGAACATTAAAAATCCACAAATGAGCCAACTAATAATGATATTAAATAAAACCTGGCTCAAAAATACTTAAATGTATAGGAAATATTTATATAATAATATGTATATTTTAGACCATATCAGCCACCAATTAATGACAGTTCAAATGAGTCAGATGAAGATTGTGATGATTCTGATGATGACCCATAAAGTAAATTTGGATGATGATGATGATGAAGGATCTGACGGAGATGATGAGGAGTGGAGAGATTCAGTTGCTGCAGTAAAACAAGTAAATGAAGAAACTATTGCATCACAAAAGAAGGTGCTTGATGAGTGTTTGAAAGACTCTGTTGATGCAGCTGGTAGTTTGGTTGAGGATTGTTTAATAAGATCTGATGATGCTGCTGGTAATTTAGATACATGCTATGAGGATTCTGATGCTGATGTTCACTCACCTGGAGAGAGTGAAGATGATAACATAAGAGGGAACAAGTATAGAGAACATGTTCTAGTTGTAGATAACCAAACTGAGTGGGTTAATTTCAAGTGGGTTGTTGGAATAAGGTTCCCTACTATGGATGCTTTTAAAGAGGCTGTTCGAAGATATGCTGTCACAAATGGTAGAAATATGTCTATCAGTTCCAGTAACAAGAACAGAGGTGGGAGAGTAGGTATCAGTTGTGTCAAAGGGTGTCCATTCTCTTTGTTTTACTCATATCATAATGGAAAAAGTTTTTATATTGTTAAACAAGTAAAAAACAAGCACAATTTCCAAAGGAACATGACAAGGAATAGGCAATTAACTTCAACCTTTATAGCTAATGAATTTTTGCCATTGTTCAAAGCAAAACCTAATTGGCCTGCTGCAGACATTCAAACAGCTGCTAGAGAAAAGTATAAGGTGATCATTAATAAATGGATGGCTTATAATGCTAAAAGTTGTGCACATAAGATGCTTCATCGGTCAATGAGGGATCATTACAGCAAACTTGGGTCATATATAGCAGCCTTAAGGAATGCAAACCCGACATCAACATTTGAACTCCTAACTGTCCCACCAGGTTTTGTTAGTGACAATCCAGATTCATCTTCTTCACTAGAGACTTTTTTCAGGTTCATATTCATCATATCATTAACATAATCATTAATCATTATTAGATAACTTTTTATGTTCATCATCATCAACCCAAATTCATCTTTCAGGTTCTTTGTGTGTTTTGATGGTGTGAAGAAGAGATTCCTAGCAGGTTGTAGAAAGGTGTTATGCTTAGATGGGTGTTTCCATAAAACCTTTCTAGGAGGTATGTTGTTGGCTACTATAGGAAGAGATGCAAATAACCAAATGTATCCTTTAGCATGGGCAGTTGCTGAAGGTGAAAACAATGACAGTTGGGAGTGGTTTATGGATCAGCTAGGTAAATCATTTGAGGTCACAGATGGAGGAAGAGGTTTGACACTTATCTCAGACCAACAGAAGGTAAGTCTATATTATCTTACTTGTCACAATTACATATATATTATAACAATTGTAATGTGACAGGGACTGGTTAATGATGTACATTTGGTGTGGAAGAATGATGAGCACAGAAATTGTGCAAGGCATATTTATGCAAATTGGAAGTATAAGGGTGAGGTGTATAAGGAGGTTTACTGGAGGGCTTGCAGGGCTTATAATGAAGCTGATTACAATAATGCTATCAAGGATATGAAAGAATTGTCAACTGATGCACTAGATGCTTTCATCAAACAGAACCCTAAATGTTTTTCAAGGTGTTTTCTTGACACTCAAACAAAGTGTGATGTAATAGTTAACAATAGTTAACAACATGGCAGAGACCTTCAATGGAACAATTGTTCAAGCTAGATCCAAACACATCATTGACATATTAGAGGATATAAGGGTGCCTGTTATAAGTAGGCTTATGATGTGGTCTAAATTATATACATATTATTATTCATATTTTCTACACTTTTTCGTACTTTTGAGCCATGTTTTTATTGAACATATTTCTATTTGGCTCATATTTGGATTTTAAAGGTTTAAAGAGACAACAAGCCGAAACTAGTAAATCAACTAAAAAGAAAGAGACAGATTAATTATTGTATGTATTTGCTTGTTACATCACACATGAATTACGTATGATTTATATATTTAAATTTGAAGTATTAAATTATTGTGTGGTTACTAATTATATGTCATAAATTGGCAGAATACGTTGGCAACATATATAATTTTCTTGGATGCACAGAAGTATAAATGGGCTATGGGCTGCAGACGTCAAATTTGGTGGGCCCTTTGGAGTATATTTGGAGGAGCCGCAAGCTGCATACTAAAATTATTATTGTTACGTGAGGGGGCAGCAAACATAAGTCACACATTATTATTATTATTATTATTATTATTATTATATATTAACCCTATGTGGGTTTTTGAAGGAATGAAGTCAGAGAGACAAAGTAGCTGCCGCCATACATTATTACTATTGTTAAAAACCACAAAGCAACATCATTATTAATATATTGGTGGTCTTTGAACTCACGAGAGATAGAACAGCAGACGCAACAGCCATCGCAACACATCAACAAAATTATTATTATTTTTGCTTTGGTGTTTCTGGTCATACGCAAGAAAGACGAGAATTGAAGCAGCGGTTTGGTGTTCGGGTTCACATCTACTTCAAGATTGGTTTGATTTTATTATCTTTATTATGAACTCCATTATTGAACTTATTTATTTTCTTGTTTTGAACATGATTATTGGCTAAACACTTTTAGTTATCTAGGCTTGTGATGATGTTTTGTTGATTGCTTTGGACTTGTCGGTTTTCGGGTTTTGTTTATGGGATTTTGATTAATTAAAAGTTTTGACTAGCTTTATTGGATGTGTCTCATGCGTATTTACTTTTGATTTGTATCTGAAAGAATGTTTCACATGTTACTTGATTGAAATTCTTTCGATTATAGGTTGCATGTTAGGGTTGTTTACTGTGTGTTTGCAACTTGTTTATGATTTATTGAGCTCATTCACCATAGAAACTGATTTTTGGCATATTTTAGAAGTTTTTATTCTTACCTTCTTAGATATCCGACGAGTGATAAGTTGTCGGGTTTGTCTGCGTTGTTAGGGTTTTAGGTTAAATTATCTGACAAGAGGTTTGCCTATTTTTGCCTTAATTTCACTGTTTATATGTGTCCTTTAAACTTTTCAAAACCACCCCGTGTACTTTGGTGCGTTGAGATAGTGAAACCGACGGGTTAGCTGTTTTATAGGGTAATTAATTATAATTGGTGAACTGACAGGTGAACTAATAAGACGGTGTTTTTACATGATCTCTAAGATTTGTTTTCGGTGACACCTTGAGAGTAATTAAGGATCCATTAAGTTTCTTAGAGCTTCATACCTTTAGATTCCCGGTTCCCATAACATTTTCCCGTAAACGATAAAAGCCCGAGTCGTCACAATTCGGATTCCTTGCCTAGATAACTCTTGCTCCCATATTTGAATTTGCTAAAGTTTTTATTCGGTAATTTAATTTTCTGGTTTACTTTAATTTAATTAAGTACTTAGTTTAATTAATTATTAGTTTTTAAATAAAATAAATAAAAATCCAAAACTATATATTTTCTTAATTATTACTTTAAATTAGCTTTTAAAACTAGTCTCGTTTTTTAAATTAGTGTCTCTAGGGTTCGATATTCCCTGTCTTCCCACAGCTATTCTACACCCGATAGGTTCACTTGCATGTTGCTAGTGGTTTGGTTTAGGGTATTCTAGGTTTTTATTACTCGTTGTGCTTGGTCATTATTTGCTTGATATTTATATACCACTTTGCGCACATCAAGTTTTTGGCGCCGTTGCCGGGGACACTTGGTAATAGAGAGCTAGTTTCTATTTGTTTTTTTTGTTAATTTGTTGTTTTAGTTTTAAGTTAGTTATTTAGTTTTAATTTATTATTATTATTACTATTATTATTATTATTATTTAATTTCTCTTGATTGCTATCTGTGCCTTGATTGTAACGTGTGTGCTTTAGGGATAAGCTTGTGTCCTCATTATTTACTTGTTTTTCAGCGTATGCGACGTACACGTTCATTAGGACCACCAGAGTTCACTGCTTCAGACGAACCCGAGAGAGATTTTCGTGAGCGCCGTAGGGAGTTTCAAGAGATTGCACTTGCTCTACGCAAAATCAAGGTACACATTTCTGATTCCACTTTAGATATGGGTGACGCTAACCCACCTAGGCGTACGGTTCACTCGAGAGCGAACGACGGAGTTATGGGGAGACGGTCTGCTATCACACGTCCGGCGATGCCCGATGCTAATAACTGGAAGATTCCAACCAACGTATTGAATTCCATCACTAATTCTGCCCCATTTCACGGACTTGAAGATGAGGGCGCGCCTGGCCATCTGAACAAATTCACTCGTATTTGCGACACTTTCAATATTGCCAACGTCACTCGTGCTTCTATCTACCTTCATCTTTTTCCATTTTCTCTAGAGGGTCATGCTATGTCGTGGTTGGAAAACCTCCCCCCTGGGTCCATCACTACCTGGGATGATCTTCAAGCTGAATTCCTTAAGAAGTATTTTCCGCCATCTAAAGCCTCGCGACTTCGTGATCAGATCTGTTCCTTCTGCATGGACCCTTACGAGCCATACCCTTTGGCTTGGGAAAGGTTCCATAATCTGCTTAGTAGATGCCCCCAACATGGTCTACTTGAATGGGCTGTAGTCGAGAAATTCTATAACGGGCTGACCTTGAGATGCATAAGAGATTCAATATGTCAGGTGGAGGAAACATGTTAGAGAAGTTGGATATAGATGAGTGTGAGTCTTTATTTGAGAGTTTCGCCCTAGCCGAGCAGCAGGAGCCGTCCGCCCGAAGTACTTCTAAAACCACCACCTCTTCCGCTTGAGGCATCTATCAGGTCTCAAATGATACTACCATCGCGGCTGCCTTAGATGCAATGTAGAAGGATATCCAAGAGTTGAAGAAGATCGCTCAGAAATGCGAAATATGTCGCGGAGGGCACGATACTGTTGATTGTCCGGCGATCAACAGGAAAAGGTGGACTACTTGGGTAATCAGAGTCGGGGAGCGAATGCCTACGGTAACTCAGGATGGAGAAATAACTCCAACTATGGTTGGAGGTCGGGAGGTAATGCTCAGGGTTTTCAGCAGAGGCAGGAGCATGTTAGTGACCCCGAGGCAGCAGGGAGTTCGAGTGTGGGGAAGAGTAGCGGTATGGATCCGGATCTTAAGGAGCTTCTAACTAAGCAATCTACCATGCTTTCTCACCTTATTGACAGAGATACTAACACAGCAGAGACTGGCTGAGCACGACACCATGTTGAAGAACCAGCAGTCGTCATTTTTGGAGATGTCTCG
This sequence comes from Bidens hawaiensis, assembly GCF_021521415.1. Lineage (NCBI taxonomy): Eukaryota > Viridiplantae > Streptophyta > Magnoliopsida > Asterales > Asteraceae > Bidens > Bidens hawaiensis. The sequence continues at coordinate 1,029,493 of NW_027491561.1, forward strand.
AAAGGTGGATGAGATGATGAAGCATATGCTACCTAATAAACAAGTCGGAGCGTTTCAGGGCAGCACAAAGCTTAACCCTAAGGCACAGTTGAAGGTGGTGACCACCCGTAGATGATGATCGAGAGCAGTCGCCGACAGATGATGAGGAGCCGGTGGACGAGGAGATAGAGATGGAGACTCCTGTGAGGACACACGAGAGGCGAGTCCCAGCAAGTACTGCGTCAAACGGTGAGTCTCCTACAAAGAAAATAGTTGAGAAGAAGATTGAAGATAAAAAGAGTCCCAAAGTCGATCTTACTCGAGTTCCGTATCCTGCCCGTCTTCTACGGCAGAAGTATGCGCAGGAATATGGACATTTCTTGGACATGTTTAAACAGCTAAAAATCAATCTTCCGTTTGTCAAGGCACTCCAGCATATTCCTAAATATGCCAAATTCTTAAAATATCTTCTTTCGAATAAGAAGAAGCTGGAGGGGCTTTCGACAGTATGTTTAAATGAAGGATGCTCTAAGGTAGTCCAGAACAAGCTGCCAGAGAAATTAATAGACCCGGGACACTTCACGATTCCGTGTTTGTTTGGCAGCTCGACTGAGAGCTACGCGTTGGCCGATTTAGGTGCTAGCATTAATCTTATGCCATATTCTCTCTATAAAAAGCTAGACCTTGGTGAGCCGGTCCCGACGCGCATGAATTATCCTTGGCTGACCGTTCGGTCAAATATCCGCGTGGAATCGTGGAAAACGTACTCGTTAAAGTCGATAAATTCGTTTTCCCTGTGGATTTTGTTATTCTTGACATGGAGGCTGACGATCAGGTCCAACTCATTTTGGGACGACCCTTACTGCGTACGGATAAAGCGCTTATTGACGTCTTCGATGGCAAAATTACACTTCTTGTAGGGGAGGAGAACGTCACCTTCGATGTCGTCAAATCAAGGAGAAACTCCAGTAGTCAGGACGATTCCGTTTACTTTCTTGACACGTTCATATCTCAGTTCGAAAGATGTCTTGACTATATCTCTGGAGCATATTTGCTCAATCAGGAGGACGAGGTTGATGTTCCCCCGAAGCACGACCTGAGCATTCTTGTTAGCTCACCTCCTGAATACCCCGAGGTGTTCACGGTTGCCGATAGCACCGAGGGACCGAAGGAGAGACCATCGATTGAGGCACCACCGTTCCTAGAGCTTAAAGAGCTACCTCCTCATTTGTAGTACGCTTTCTTGGACGGTGACGCTGATTTGCCCGTCATCATTTCTTCTCAGTTGACGGATGATGAGAAGTCAAGGTTGGTTGATGTGTTCAAGGCACACAAACAGGCTATTGTGTGGAAACTCATGGACATTTAGGGCATCAGCCCGAACTTTTGCAAACATAGGATATTCATGGAGGATGAGTACAAGCCTGTAATCCAACCTCAGAGGAGGCTCAACCCTAACATGTCGGAGGTGGTCAAAAGGAGGTTATCAAACTCCTCGACGCAGGCTTGATCTATCCCATCTCCGATTCTTCATGGGTGAGTCCTGTTCAGGTTGTCCCTAAGAAGGGAGGGATGACAGTTGTCACTAACGAATGTAACGAGCTTATTCCGACTAGGACAGTCACAGGTTGGCGGGTGTGCATCGACTACAGAAGGCTTAACGACACTACTAGGAAAGACCACTTTCCTCTTTCGTTCATTGATAAGATGTTAGAGCGTCTATCGGGACAACAGTTTTACTGTTTTCTTGATGGATTTTCAGGTTATTTCCAGATCCCGGTCGCACATGAGGATCAGGAAAAGACCACTTTTACATGCCCATACGGTACCTTCGCGTACAAACGTATGCCTTTCGGGTTATGTAATGCTCCAGCTACTTTCGAGCGTTGCATGGTAGCGATATTCCAGGACATGATCAGAGTTCCATGGAGGTTTTCATGGACGATTTTTCGGTATATGGGGGCTCATTCGATCAATGTCTTTCTAATCTTGAGAAGATGATGAAGCGGTGCATAGAGACTAAGTTGATGCTGAACTGGGAGAAGTGCCACTTTATGGTGACTGAGGGAATTGTGCTCGGGCACAAGATTTCGCGAGACAGTATTGAGGTAGACAGAGCTAAAATTGACACTATCAGTAGACTTCCTCCACCGACTAGTGTTAAATCCATTCATAGTTTTCTCGAGCATGCGGGTTTTTATCGTAGTTTCATTAGAGATTTTTCTAAGATCACCCGGCCCATGACTCGCCTTCTAGAGAAGGACGTCGCATTCGACTTCGATGCTAATTGTCTGAAGGCGTTTGAGTTTCTTAAGGGGCAGTTGGTTAACGCCCCTATCTTAGTAGCACCCGACTGGAGCTTACCCTTCGAGCTCATGTGCGACGCTAGTGATTTTGTAGTCGGGGCTGTTTTAGGCCAGCGGAAGGACAAGCACTTCCATCCTACCTATTACGCGAGTAAGACCCTCAATGACGCTAAGGAGAATTACACGACTACTGAGAAGGAGCTTATAGCAGTGGTTTTCGCATTCGACAAATTTCGTTCTTATCTCGTGTTGTCCAAAACCATCGTTTATACTGATCATGCGGCATTGCGATACCTGTTCACCAAGAAAGATGCCAAGCCTCGCCTGATACGATGGATTCTCTTGCTTTCCGAGTTCGATATTGAGATTAGAGATAAAAAGGGAGTGGAGAATGTAGCTGCAGATCACTTATCACGTCTGGAGGATCCGAAGAGAGAGGAGATTAGAGAGGATGCCATCGGGGATAAGTTCCCCACGAGTCGTTGATGATGGTGAGAGTGAGATTTGAGAAAGATCCAGTGTTGTATGTAAGTGCTGAAGAGGAGGGTCTGCCATGGTTCTCCGACATTGCGAATTATCTGGCCGAAGGAGTAGTGGTCAAGTGCATGAGTTATCAGCAGGGGAGGAAGTTTTTCGCAGCCGTATTTGTTCCGTGTAGGCGCCGATAGAGTGTTGAGGAGATGTGTGAGTAGGGAAGAGGTCCGTGAGATTCTTAGGCATTGTCATGAGGGTTTAACTGGAGGCCACCATGGTTCTTCTTCCACCGCTAGGAAAGTTATAGATTCTGGCTTTTATTGGCCAACGATTTTCAAAGACTCACACGAGTTTGTCAGACAGTGTGACACATGTCAGCGCACTGGTAACATCCCATCCCGTATGAGATGTCCCAAAACCCTATTCAGGTTTGTGAAATTTTTGACGTTTGGGACATTGATTTCATGGGTCCGTTCCCGTCTTCTAAAGGGAACCGATACATTCTCGTGGCTATCGATTACGTTTTTAAGTAGGTTGAGGCTCAAGCCTTGCCCACTAACTATTCCCGGGTTGTAGTGGGATTCTTGAAGAGGTTGTTCTGTCGGTTTGCTACTCCCATGGCCTTGATCAGTGATAGGGGCACACATTTCTGTAATGCCCAGATGGAGAAGGTGTTGGCACGATATGGGGTCACCTATCGATTTTCCACCGCCTATCATCCACAGACGAGCGGGCAAGTGGAGAATGCAAACCGAGGAGTTAAAGGAATTTTGGAGAAAACTGTCGGCAAGAACCGAAAGGACTGGTCCGACAAGTTGGATGATGCACTTTGGGCTTTTCGTACAGCGTTTAAAACACCTATTGGGACCACACCCTTTAGCATGGTTTACGGGAAAGCATGTCATCTACCGGTTGAGTTAGAGCATAGAGCATATTGGGCGTTGAGAGCCGTTAATCTTGACCTGACCCAAGCTGCGAAAAACCGGTATCTCCAAATTCATGAGGTAGAGGAGTTGAGAGATGAGGTGTATGCGAGATCATGGAGTTATAAGGAGCGTACGAAGGTGTTACACGATCGAAAGTTACGGAAAGTGAAAGAGTTCAAGTGTGGGGATCGTGTGTTGTTTATAACTCTCGTCTAAAGTTGTTTCCAGGTAAGCTTAGATCGAGATGGGTTGGTCCGTATACAGGTAATGCGGCATTCCCGCACGGTGCAGTTGAGTTAGTTGATCATGATGGGAGAGCGTGGAAGGTGAACGGCCATAGGTTAAAGCATTATATCGGTGGGCTGGTTGAGGAAGATGTATTTCTCCTCGACATCCCTACTTTGATTGCTTGATAGGGATAGGCCTCGGGAAGCACCCGAGTGTAGAGTTTGTATAATATTTTTATTTTTTTCTATTATTATTATTATATTTATTATTATTATTTTATTTTGAGTTTGTTTTAAGTTTTTAGTGTCTGTTTCATGTCTGCTTTGGTTACTTTGAGCTTTGTGTTGCAGGTTTGGATACTTTCGTTCGTACTCAATCTCCATTCGGACGGGGGCGTTACGAGCTTATTTGATTGTAGAGGGTACCCAAAAGCTGCGGTCGCGAATGAAATGCTATACGGTCGCTTTATTGGAACATGACATACACATATCATTGCCATATTACCAGGGGAGTCTGTTCCATTTTCTTTATGCTTTGTTTTATTTTATTTTATTTCCGCATTATTTTTGTCTTTTTCCTGTCTTCCATTGAATACAATGCGAAATTTAAGTGTGGGGGATGGGAAACTGACGTCTTTAATTTTATTAAAAATAAAATTAAAAAAAAAGTAAAAAAAAATAAAAAAAATAAAAAAAAATGAAAAAAAGTTATATAAAAAAAATAAATAAATAAAAATAAAAAAAAAGTTATAATAAAAAAAATTTTAAAATTAAAAAAAAAATGTCCCAAAAATTTATTTTGCACATAATGGAAAATGATATTATTGTTTAAGGTTGATCTTTTAAAACTACTACTATATAGGAGATTAAATAACAGATAGCGCACTTAATTTGGGATGTGTCGGTAGGCCCAACTAGTTTTGATAGTCCTCTTTAGCAGATTTTATATATCTAATAATTTGAAAAACGGTTAAACCGAATTTCGATGCTTAGGGAGGATGACCATAATCTAAAAACTTTGAGATGGTTATACTTAGATGCACTCAAACCAGCACACACCACATGTCCCTCTTTCTACGAGCTTTGAAATAATTATATATTTTAGGGTGATATAAAAAAAAGCAAAAAAAAAAAAGAAAAGAAAAAAAAAGTATGTTTTGAAAGTGTATTCCAAGAGTTGGTTCAAGAAAAGCAAATGCTTGTGAAGAAAGTTATGTATTGTAAAATGCCAAAGAAGCATTCTCAAAAATAGTAAAAGTGGCCAAAGATGCACATACTAGATGGGACTTAGAGTTTACGTGTTACCAAGGGGATAATGACTCTGAGGATACACTATTGGGGCTCGAAGGTTCTTAGTCAATAAATATCAAATTAGGATTTTATAGGACAAAGTCCAATAATATTTAGGTATAGCTCGTACGACCTCCACAAGACCATTCATCCATCAAATTTCACCGAGTGCATCTAATTAGTACCGTCAATGATTCCTTGGCTTATGGTGATTTGTCGAGTCAGTTTGCTTCGATTCTAGTTCTTCTAGCTCTCTTTGTCTGAGATGGGGTAGGTGTAGCCGTAGCTTTTAAACGTTAAAACACTTAATGCAATTGGGGGCTTGATAGGCTGGTGGCTGGGTTTAAGTGAACAACAATATCGGCAATCGCGGTTTTTGCGTTTACGAGGCTTAAAAGATAACTTATATGTTTTGAAGATCGATTTTGAATTATGATTCCATTGCATTACATATTTCTCGAGGACGAAAAAAGTTTAAGTGTGGGGATATTTGATGTGGTCTAAATTATATACATATTACTATTCATATTTTCTACACTTTTTCGTACTTTTGAGCCATGTTTTTATTGAACATATTTCTATTTGGCTCAAATTTGGATTTTAAAGGTTTAAAGAGACAACAAGCCGAAACTAGTAAATCAACTAAAAAGAAAGAAAGATTAATTATTGTATGTATATGCTTGTTACATCACACATGAATTACGTATGATTTATATATTTAAATTTGAAGTATTAAATTATTGTGTGGTTACTAATTATATGTCATAAATTGGCAGAATACGTTGGCAACATATATAATTTTCTTGGATGCACAGAAGTATAAACGAGCTATGGGCTGCAGACGTCAAATTTGGTGGGCCCTTTGGAGTATATTTGGAGGAGCCGCAAGCTACATACTAAAATTATTATTGTTACGTGAGGGGGCAGCAAACATAAGTCACACATTATTATTATTATCATATATTAACCCTACGTGGGTTTTTGAAGGAATGAAGTTAGAGAGACAAAGTAGCCGCCGCCATACATTATTATTATTGTTAAAAACCACACAGCAACATCATTATTAATATATTGGTGGTCTTGGAACTCGCGCCAGATAGAACAGCAGACGCAACAGCCATCACAACACATCAACAAAATTATTATTATTTTTGCTTTGGTGTTTCTGTTCATACGCAAGAAAGACGAGAATTGAAGCAGCGGTTTGGTGTTCGGGTTCACATCTACTTCAAGATTGGTTTGATTTTATTATCTTTATTATGAACTCCATTATTGAACTTATTTATTTTCTTGTTTTGAACATGATTATTGGCTAAACACTTTTAGTTATCTAGGCTTGTGATGATGTTTTGTTGATTGCTTTGGACTTGTCGGTTTTCGGGTTTTGTTTATGGGATTTTGATTAATTAAAAGTTTTGACTAGTTTTATTGGATGTGTCTCATGCGTATTTACTTTTGATTTGTGTCTAAATGAATGTTTCACATGTTACTCGATTGAAAGTCTTTCGATTATAGGGTGCATGTTAGGGTTGTTTACTGTGTGTTTGCAACTTGTTTATGGTTTATCGAGCTCATTCACCATAGAAACTGATTTTTGGCATTTAAATTAGTGTCTCTAGGGTTCGATATTCCCGGTCTTTCCACAGCTATTCTACACCCGATAGGTTAACTTGCCTGTTGCTATTGGTTTGGTTTAGGGTATTCTAGGTATTTATTACTCGTTGTGCTTGGTCATTATTTGCTAGATATTTATATACCACTTTGCGCACATCAGCTTACTACAAGGCACACACAAATGTTGAATAAAGATGTGGTTGTGTGTCCTTGGGCACAAATGAAGCTTGATAAACAGAAAACTTGGGCACACAAATGTATAGTATATCCATCATCCCCTACTGTGTTCCAAGTAAGTGATTATGATGATGTTTCAGTAGACTTGGTTAACAAAACATGTACTTGCAGAAAATGGAACCTATCTTGTATACCATTAAGCATGTTTGTGCAGTGGTAGGTTTTATTCGGAGTAATTCAAAACAGTCTTATGTATTCACAATTCCACCTTTGCCTAGTGCAAAGTATTGGCCATCTGTTGAGTATCCTCTTGACTCACCTCCAGTCAAAGATATGCCTGAAAGACCAAAGAAAAATAGAAAGAAAGATCTACATGAAGATCAAGAGGCTAGGAAAGCTGACAAAGCATGGAGTTTAGATGAGTTGTAGTTATTGCAAGTCAACACTACGTAACATAAGAAGGTGCCCTGAAAAGGGTAAAGGTAAATCTAATGTTGAAGATGGTGGTGATAAAAGGTCAATGGGAAGGCCAAAGGGGAGGTCAACCAAGAATTCTAAAAAGTCAACCAAAGATTCTGAAAAGTCAACACACGCTTCTAAAAAGTCAACATAAGAAACACAACAATTTTCAGGTTCTAAGAGGCCAAGGGTATTACCAAAGGGCAGGTTCTATGAAGCAAATAAAAAGTAAACCCAAGATTCACAACAGTCAACTCAACCAACACAATCAAGTCAACCACAACAGTCAACTCCATCTAGAAGGACAAGAGGAAGCACAAAGGAAAATGTCAAAGGGAAGGCTGCTTAAGGGAATGAAGCTTAATGTTTTCTTTTGGACTGTTATGTATTTCGTTAAACTTATCTTTTGAACAAGTATGTATGATGGTAAACTTAGCTTTTAAACAAGTATGTATGATTGTAAACCTAGCATGTGATGCTTATTTTGTTTGAGCTATTATGTATTATGTTTAAATTAGTCATGCTATGCTTATTTTGTTTAAACTAGTCATGGTTAGTGTCAAAATAGTGATTTATGCATAAGGGTAAAATGATCATTTTACCGGTGCAGCTGGTAAAATGCAGAAGGGTGAAATGGTCATATTATTTGTTAACATTGTTCACTGGTGCAGATAGTTAAAATGTAGAAGGGTAAAATGGTCATGCTTATTTTGTTTGAACTAGTCATGGTTAGTGTCAAAATAGTGATTTATGCATAAGGGTAAAATGGTCATATAGCTGGTGCAGCTGGTAAAATCCAGAAGGGTCAAATGTTTGAATTAGTCATGGTTGTGTTTGCTTAATGGTGATATATGCAGAAGTCTTTTTTTGGTTGAATTAGTGATGGTTGTGTTTGGTCAAAAACTATGTCCATGGTCATTTATGCAAAAGTCTTGGGCATGTTGCAGACCCAAAATGGTCATAATGTTGCAGACATAAAATGATCATTTATGCAGACACTCTACTTAACATGGTCATAATGTTGAAGACATAAAATGTTGCAGACACTCTGACCAATAACACACAATCTGTACAATAACAACAAAAGACAAACATGTTTTTAGTCCATACTACTCAAAAACATCATTGACTTTTCATTGAATACATTGACAATAATAACAACAAACATTGACAACTACCTTAACAACAAACATTAAAATATCACACATATAATATCCACCATACTGCTATAGTAACAATTATTAAACCTAAAACACTTTGATTCTTCCAATTGTTGTTTTTCAATAACTGTTCTTTCAATTTCTTGTTCTCCTCTTGCAAAAGCAAGTTCTGCAACTTCAAATTTTCCATCTTCATATCTTCAAGGTCTTGTTTTTTGGCACTGCATTTGCATCGTTGATGTGTCTTCAAGAATTCATCAATATCTTCTTTCCACATGAAGAATTTACAGTCCTCATTCTACATTAAACTTATAAAAAAACCTAATCAAATCATCTTTGAAAGTATACTTAAACGGTGAACTTATCGGCCATAAAGGGCACCCATAGTATCCGTCCCCATTACGAACACTTCTACGTCCAGCAACTCTAGGAATTGCAAGTATGTTGTGATTACAAGACGATTCCATCAAAATCAAGCTTAAACCTTTTAGGGTTTTTCTTGCAACGAGATGAAGAAGACGATTAGGAGCTCAAATCCATCAATTTGGTGGTTTAGGGTTCTTCAGTTTGCTCAATTGGGTGATTTTAGAGTTACGATTTTGTTCAACTACATCACATGGTGTTTATAAAGAGTTGGATGGCCACGTAATCGCTCCACGTCAGATGGGGTTTGACAGCTGGATGGCCAACTCAGCATGATACTAGTCGCGGACTGTTAAAACAAATAGATCTTTAGTTGGGACTATCACCAGCCAAATGTAAAGTTGGGCCTGTTATTTGCCAACACATCATAGTTGGGAGTATTTAAAACCAATTTTCCTTGTTTTTATAAGCTTTTATTTACGCAAAACGTCACGTTCTCATAATGTTCACACACACTCAGCTATATATCTGATCATACAAGTGATGTTTGTATGTATATGAACACTCTCTGCCAAATGCAACATGTGATTAATATGCTTGTTGAGAGTTCAATTCTCCACATTTATGAAGGGTTGCATAAACTAGAAGGTAATAAGGGTTGGTGTTTGGTTTGTGAGAGTGGGTATTTGGTGATTTTGTGATGGTTCAAGGTTAAAGCTTTAAAAAGGGTAAATACAACATCTAATGGCCTTCGGGAGCTTCAAAGTGTCTTCAATATCTTGCTTTTTCTATCACCCAATTTGTGTGCTGATTTCTTCTAACTAGTTTGTTTTTTTACAAACTTAGTGACCCTTTTAAGGTTAGATCGTCGAGACCGGTTTTTTCCAAGATTTGGATAAGCTCTTCCTCAATCCTTCTCTGAACATAACTTCCATCTCTAATGGACCGTTCGGATCTGAGCCTAATAGCCCCCACCCTCATTAGTTCGGTGTATTCATATTGGGAATGGGTTTGAGTTTTTCTACATCTTCTTCTGTGGGACCAGTTTCTCAGCCCATGCATCGTTCATATCTTTTTGCCCTTCTCTTCATTGCGCTTTTGGAAATCCCAACAAAATGGTGGCCTTTGTTCGTCCTGGCGCCACTTTTTCCTCACCTCATTGCTAAATAAAAAAAAATTTCTCCCTAAGTTTTGGAGGCAACCTATGTTTTGCTAAATATATGCAGCAAAGGAAACTAAAACCGAAAGAATGCATTCCAGTTCTTCTGGGTCTGCCGGTAAAATACCAGTGTTGTATTTTACCGGAAGAGGGATAAAGTGGTCGGATAAAGTTTTGGTTTTGTGCGGTGTTTTGGTATGGGTTTTGTGGTTTTTGTTTTCAAATATTTACCTTCATTTTAATGAAACACTTCGTGTGGTCTTGAAACGGATACTCAAGACAAGTTCTAAATTACACGAGACATATGACTCAATCAATGCTCCTCATAAATATGTATATGGCATGAGGCTTATCTCACAGTAACGGAGGGATTGTGTAAACGCCATATTTTGCATAAAGTTTTTCTTTGTATTACAAAACTTCTTTTCACATTTTAGGTTATTTGATTTTTAGTTGGTTATTTTGCAAAAAAAAAAAAGGTTTCGGAATTGGCCTTTGGTGTTGTCAAAATGTTAAGGTAGCTAATGGTTTTGCTTGCTACAAAAATTTAGAAATTTAGTGATTTTTAATCAATAATTAGTTGGCTAAGACAATGGCCAAGTAATTCCCCTCCCCACACTTAAATATCATATTGTCCTCAATGTGATGGATTCATAGAAATTAAAATGAGTCATGGAGGGTAAGTAAAAAGAAAAGCAACCTCCGTATGGGCCGAACGAAATTTTGACAGAGCGTCCCTTGTAGTGCTTCCAAAAATATTTCTGCACACCACCAACAATAAAACAAAGATAATAATACTGAAAACTGGATGTGGAACCGTCCACATCCGGCATCAACGGGCCTAAATAAGTCCACCAAAATGGCTCGGGTATTTAGGAACGTGTTCGTGACGTGAACAAGACGTAGATCGATATCTAGAATCAACGTGAAGGTGCGGAATCCCTAAACCTGATCGAAAACAACAAGATTTCTCATTATATTCTCTCTATTTCTCATATATCTCAATTAATGGCAATGAAGTACAATATGATATGACAACTATAGAACAAGTACAAGTTGGAACAGAAGGACAATGAACGTATAAGCCTAAAGACCTATTTATAGACATGAAAAACAACATATATGGCGTATATGTCTTATTCGTCGTATATGTACATATACGCCGTATAAGTACATATCCGCTATGTATGTGACTTACACGCTCTAAAACATTAAAGTATATTTCAACTTCACTAACTATCAAACAAGACCTACAAGACCTAAGCTAAAGACGTGCCCATGCTCTAACAGGGTAACCGGCCATACAACCATCAAGTCACACACTAAAAGGAAATAAAAGTGTCTACAACAAACAACCATAATAAACATAAATTTATAAAGTACTACCACCCGCCTATATTCCCATGGCCTCATGTTGCTAGTGTCTCCACATGTCAATTACCCGGGTCAGTTGGATCGAAAGGTCCCCATTGACGGTCCCTGCGGTTAACCAATACTGAATTTCCGGTCTCATATCCGTGTACTCAGTGGCACAACGCTGTATGTCAGATGCTTCAATCTGACTGGTCAATCGGTCAATGGAGGCAGTGGTCTGAGTATGGTAACGATCAATAAGGTCATACAGCTCCTCAAATGAATACGAGTTAGGGCCATGAAGAACTAGTGCTGACAACTAGTGATTATGCGTCAGCTAGTTCGGAATAGGTATGACGATGGGCCTGACGTGATGGTGAACCGGCTCTCCTCTCGGTACATCCTGTATGGTCATCTCTGCTAGATCTTCAGTATCCCAAATCTAGTTATAGGCATCCTGAAACCGCCATTGTGGCGGATCCTTGAAATTTTTTGAACCATACCCATACTCATATAAAGACGAATATCGAGAGGTATCGATTTTGGGTTTCGAGTTCCTTCCAAATATGCACCATAAGTTTTGTAGTGCTTGTAAATCCAAGAACCTCCAAAAATCAGGGTTCTAGCGTTTTTTGCATTAGCATTTGTTTTGAACAAAGAGCAAAACAAATAGGTAACATTGCATGGTATGTCATTCTTTATGCAATATAAGGCCCACATATCACTCAAGCTCACGAACCCTTCGCTTTAACCATGTTGAGAAACATTGTAGCTCTATAAGCGATGAATGTATCGAATGAGTGGGTTGCGCAAAGATGTGCTTTTGGAGCTACTCGGCTGGTATTCCACATCTCCATGACTCAATTGTTCTCAAGCTTGAAGTCCAGTGTTATCGGGTGCTGCTAATTCTTGATCATCTTCATCAAAAAATGTTGTTCGGTCTCAAACCACATTGCAGTACCGGTTTTTGCAGTAGTATAACTTCCCATGTCAATACCAAGTTGAGTAGCTGATGTTTGATACCACACACCCTCGATCCTGAATTGAACACCTTCTAGATCCACATATACAAATCCTTAGTTTTCATTGAGAATGAAGCGAAAACTCTTTTGTTATTTCGGTTATGGCTCTGCCTTTACAACTGAACACTCGGGCCCATGGGCCCATCACAGAATTGTTGTATCTTTCCAACTGGTTTACTTCTGTTAACGTGTTGGTGTATGCATAGAAGTTAGCTACCAGACTTTGTTCGACCATATACCCAAGTCTTTCTTTAGAAATATGGTCACGTCAAGTTTCCTCGTGAAAGACCATAAATGCATGGACCTCATCCCCAAATTCAACCATCCTGGAACTGAAACACAATTAGCGAAATGAGTACTGAAATAAAATGAAAATTTGGAGCAGTGAGCCAAGCACGCACCCAGGTCTTGAGAGACACGGCGCCGTGTTTCACTGCTTTGATTGATTTTGATCACAGTTGACCATGGAGGTGTGCTTTGATGAAGCATTGCCCATGTTTTTGGTCTGGTTCACAACAATTCAAGGATCAAATATATTAAAATCCCGAGTGATTTTTATTCAAAACCCACTTAATCCATGAACTAATCGGGTTTATAATCAAACCAACCTTAAATATCAAAACAAAACCCTAGACTACAACGATTAGGTGGTAAATCATGAGGTTTTTGACCAGCTTAAATTAAGCATGATACGGATCTTGGGTTTGGTTCTAACCCGATTTTGACTTGAGGTGGTCAATTCGGGCCAAAATTGATGAAAGAACAAGAAATTAACATACCTTTTGAATGGAATTGAGAGATTGAAGTGGGGATTGATGAAATTAGGGTTTGGTCACTGGTTTTCGCAAGAGGAACTGAGTGTTTAGTAATTTATGAAAAGTTGAAAATTGTTTTTTTTAAAACAAGGTATCTGCACTATAGTTTTGGGCACGACCCTGTGATTTGAGAAACACGCCCCCGTGCTACAGTTTGCGGACAACTAACTTTTTGACTTTATAACAGTTTTTCAAACTGAATGCTCTTGTAACGACCAGGACTATATCAAAGGATTATTGGTATGTTAAAACACATAAGAACAATAGGTTTTCATTTAAACAAAGATTACACACATAGATATTTCAGAAAAAATACGTAAAACACACAAATATACTAGCCGAAAAGTGAGCCTAATGGAGCAAACAAGGCTCTCACATCTAACCACTTAGAACTTCTGTTAGTGCACGTTTTGCGTCTTGAGTCTTTGTATTTATCGTTAATGTTTTTGTTTATTAATTAATGTAATAATTAGTTTATTTAATAGCTAGTTCGTTAAGTTATAGTCTAGTTCGCTAGGGGATGTTAGCGAACTATACATTAAAAGTATTCCCTCCTGATTCGTTAGGGGATGTTAATGAATCAGGGGGTGTTTCGCTAATTTAATGTATGTAACGAAGGGGAGGCTGGTTCGCTAGGGAATGTTAGCGAACCAGATCACCTTCTATATATAGTGAACTCCTGTTCACATTTTAGTAGAAGTTTTTTTGTGAGTTAATTAACGGATGGCTGTCCAATCTCTCTCTCAAGCTTCACACTAATCTTATACAAACACCAATACTAATATATTGATAATAGATACACATATATAACACTGAATCAAAGTTAATTATGAGCTAGATCCTTAAACGTATTAATAGTATATTCACAGATCTGAGATCTGTTCGTTGTTATTGTTATTGATACGAATCACGGGTTCCAACAAGTGGTATCAGAGCTGTTGGTGCTCATTACACTTGATTTGGTGTTTTAATTATTTCGATATTGTTAAGTTTTCTGTTTAAGAGGTTTTGAATCAATTTTGGATTGAATTGATTGAATTATGGTTAAATTGGACTGGATTTGAGGTGTTTAAGGTATTGGATAGGTGTGGTTAAGTGGAATTGAGGTTTGGATTGGATTTGTGTGATTTAGTTTTGGTTTCAGTTTAAGTCCGAAACAGGGAATTGTTATTGGTCAAATTGGTTTGGTTATGGGTGTTAATCTGTTATGAGGATTGTATGGTTGAAATCGCAAGGTGTTTACGAGGAGTTTGATAGGTAATTTGTGCGATTTGGTTGAGTAACGAGGTAGTATTACAAATTTGACAATTCTGGGTTCCTGGGTTGTTCTTCATAATTTCTGGAAAATTATGTTGAATATTTGAAGATTTGAAGATGAACGTAATTCGCTATCATCTTCCTGGTGATTCGCTATATGTTTATTCATGATTATTCGTGATTCGTTATCAAATTTGTTACTTCGTTACCTTGTTCGTTAGCCAGTTCGTGTGAGTTATTGGTTCGTGTTATCTAGTTCGTTATCTAGATTAACCGATTCGTGTGACACATGTTCTTCTTGGAATTTGTGTCCTAACATCCTTTTCCACGTGGCATAAGGTGTCAGAGTTTGTTACAAACGGTTGTAACAACCTGATTCGCTATAGTGTGATTCGCTAATCCACTGTAGCTGATTCGCTAAGCATTCCTTAGTGATTCGCTAAGTTTATTTAGGCGATTCGTTACTGATTACTGTCTAATTCGCTAAACAAATCCTTTGTGATTCGTTAAGTTGACTCGTTAAATTGACTTTTGATTCGCTAAAACACTCACCTCATTCGTTAAGGTACTTCGTTGCTGATCAGTCTTAACTTCGTTAAGAGTTGATTCGTTAAACACTGTTAACAGTTCGCTATAACTATTCTCAGTTCGCTATAATAGTTCACAATTCGCTACACAGTTCGTTAAACCTAGTTCTTTAAACTTGTTTAATTTTCAAATATGGCCGGTATGTATGCATTGGCGTCTCAAAACATGTTGATGCAACAAA
The DNA here is from genome assembly GCF_021521415.1 of Bidens hawaiensis. Classification (NCBI taxonomy): domain Eukaryota; kingdom Viridiplantae; phylum Streptophyta; class Magnoliopsida; order Asterales; family Asteraceae; genus Bidens; species Bidens hawaiensis. Next base: position 1,044,843 of record NW_027491561.1, read on the forward strand.
TGTTACAACTTGATACTGAGATAGGTTCACATTCCACATGTCCGAGATTGACGAAATTCAGTGATTTTGCAAAGTGGGAACCTCGGTTTCGTGCTCACTTAAGATCAGTTCATCCTGATTGTTCTTACTGTTTAGATGAGGTCTACATTGTACCTATGATTGGAGATGAGACTACGGGTTTTACACCAAAAGCTATCTCACAGTATTCTGTTGAAGAAAAGAAAGCATTAGAGATAGAAATAAAAGCTTATTCTACTCTAACCATGGCCTTGCCTGAGACTATCTTTCACCAAGTGGGTAGCATAAAACGATGTGCTGCTTTATTTCAACATCTTCGCATGAGAAGTATGGGTAACACATCAGAGAGTAAAAAAGTAATGCTTAAGTTTCAGTTTCGAAACTTTAATCTATTGAAAGGTGAGACGGTTGAAGAAATGACAACAAGATTCAATCACTTGACTGCTGAGATGGATAAGATGCAAATTGAAGTTCCTGAAAGTGATAAAATTGATACTATCAAGAGTATACTTCCAAGTTCTTATTCCACATTCTTAATGGTTCTGAAGGAAAACAATTATTTCGCAAATGAAGATCTGACAGCTATTGAATTTATGCAAAAGATTGAAGCCAGAGAATATGATCTGAAATGTCAGAAATCTTCAAAGGAAAGTCATGATCCTTCGTTCTATGGTGGAAGTATGCCTCTTAGTTCAACCATATCTCCACTAACCGCTTTTCTTACTCTAGCTGTTGCAAGTGAAAATGCAAATGCTTCATTTAATGATCCACAAGCTTGTTTTTATACTGCTGGAAATACATCTGGTAATTCTGGTTCATCTGGGGCATCGGGAAATTCATCTTCTATTAAACAATTCTCATTTCAACCAAACGTAAACATAAATGAGGCTGAACAGAATTTTGCATTCTTGTTTGCTTTTATGTCTTCCTATGAGAATTTGGTGAGTAGTAAGATTGCCACAAGTGATTTAACCGATGAAAATTATGATCAAATTGATCCCGATGATTTAGAACTCATGGATCTAAAGTGGAACATGGCGATGATTGTTAGAAAAGTGAAGAAGTTTATACAAAGAACAGGCAAAGATCTTCCTTCGTTGAGTAAGAAGCTTGGGTTTGATAAACTAAAGGTTAAATGCTACAATTGTCAAGAATTTGGGCATTTCGCAAAGGAATGTGATAAACCTAAGAAAGAATACACTGGTTCGAGAAATCAAGATCAAAATGATGCTAGAAAGTCTTCAAGTTCAAAACCATCATCTTCTGGAAATCAGGCAATGCTATCTAATCTGGATGGTAATGATTGGTCTCAAAAATTGCTTTGTAACAATAATCAAGCAAACCTAGCAATGTTTGGAATTGGTGAAAATTCTCAAGATGCTAGTGGAAGTGATTTGTTATCTGATAATGATTCTGGATCCGAGTCGGATGATTCAAGCGAAAAACTTCCAATTAATTTTGCTTGTATGGCGAAGATCAGCGAATCTTCCACGTCTGCTTGCACATCCAACCAGAATGAGGTTAGTAAATTTACTTTTTCTAAGGTATCAAGTGTTGATTGTGATTATAACAAGTCTAAAATTGATTCATTAAAACTTTAAAATGACAATTTACTGAAAGAGATTGTATCATTGAAAGATACTTATAGACAATCCTTGAATTCTCAAATCAACTCAAGAGAAAAGATTGAGGCTTTGACTATAAGTAATCATGATTTGAAAGCCGAGTTATCTGTGAAAATGACAATTAATGACCAAAAGTTTCAGGAAATCTTGAAACATCGTTCTAAGATAACTGAGCTTGAGAACGAGGTTCTTGAGTTGAAGAACAAGTTGGGTAACTTTTGAAATTCTTCATTTTTGTTGAATGAAATAATTGAAGTTCCTGGAAAACAAAAGGACTCTAAAAAGGGTATAGGTTTTGTAGAAATTCCTCCACCATTTCACAACGACTATAAAATGAATCCTTTTTCTAAAAGGGAAGAAGAGGTAATTTTGAAAGAACCTGTGATTTCAGAAAATGTTAAATCTGTTAAATCTAAAAATGTTAAAACCCAAGTTGCTCCTCAAAAATCTCATGTTCAAAGCAAAGAGGTGTTTGTTGAATACGATGACAAGGTTATTATCGAGGATGTGTTTGAACCCGAGATTATACACAAGAATAAGAACATTCCTAGTTCTAATCATATTCTGTACGAGCCTCACGAATTTGAGGAAGCAGAGTATGGTTCACACAAACCTCAAGAGGAAAAGAAAAATTCAATGAAAGTGAACTCTATGAAGGCAAAGAAGTCGAAAAAACCGAAAATTTCTGATGAGGATTTAATGCGTTTCATTAATCCTTCTAGTTCTAAGCCATCTGCTGCTAGAGTTTTTAAGTTAAAGGGAATGGACACAATGTTCACTGAAAAAGACATTCCAATTAGTATCATTAAACCTGAACTAATTGAAAGTGTGTTTTACAATGAAACTTCCAAAGTTCGTGAACTTGAACGTCAATATGCTCAAGCGAAAACATCAGTTTCATCAGATCCAATGACAAGAGAAAAACAAGTTTTAAAACAAGCTAAGCAAGTTAAATTTGTTAAGTCAACAGGAACTGACACCTTGAAAAGTTTTTCAAATTGTTCTAATTTAGATTTTTACATAAAGAAGAAATTTGAATTATCTGATGAGTTTGCTAAGAGCATGACTAAAAATGTGAGTCATCAACAAACTTCTAAGTCATTCATTCCAAATACCTCGCATCATCATCATCGTGTAGACATGCGAACTTGTTTCTTGTGCGGTCAACTTGGTCATGTTGTGAGGGATTGTAGTCAGAAGTATTAGCAGAATCTTCATCCTTTTATCAAGGACCATCCCAAATCGATTCCTGTGGTAAAGGAGATTTTGAAACGACCTGTGTCGTATGCTGATGATACTCATATTATGTTCTCTAATGTGAATCCTCGTAAGGTGATTCATGTTAATGAGACTCATGGTCAAGTTAAATCCAAGTTTGTTCCAACTGCTCCTTTGTGTAAGAATGAAAATTCAAATGTGGTTCAGGCAGCGTATCTAAGACGAAAGTCAAAGAAACCTGCAAATTATTCACAAGTTGCTGAACAACCAATGAATGCAAGTAAAGTTAATTTTTCCCAAGAAAACCAAGAGGTGCCCAAGACCGAGGCCTAGGCTGCCTTTTTGAACTAATCACTTTTGTTTGTGTGTAGGGTTCATCCAAGACCATTTCTGGTGAAAACTGGATTATGGATAGCGGATGTTCTCGCCATATTACTGGAAATCTCAACCTCTTATCAAATGTGAGAAATATTCAAGGGGGTTATGTGGTGTTTGCTGGGAATTCTGGGGGGTATGATCACACAAGAAGGTGAAGTGTCGAATGGAAAGATTATGTGTGAGAAAGTGAATTATTGCGACAAGGTTGATCATAACTTATTGAGTGTATCGCAGATTTGTGATAAAAAGTACACTACGATATTTACTGACAAAGAATGTCTTATCTTGAAACCGGGTTATGTTATTCCCGAGGACATAGTTGTCATGCGATCACCATGATCAAATGATATTTATGTCTTAAATATGAGTTCTAAGGTATCCACATCGATCGAAACATGTTTTGTCTCGAAAGCAACTGAGAAAGACTCGATTCTATGGCATCATAGAATGGGTCACATACATGTCAGAAGATGAATTATTTAATGGCAAATGACTTAGTTGAGGGTGTCTCGTTAAAGAATTTTAAGTTATCCGATCACTGCGTTGCATGCAAAATGGGCAAGCAGAAGAAGAAGTCACATCCCTCTAAGTTATTGAATTCCATTGATACTCCTCTTGAACGACTTCATATGGATTTGTTTGGTCCTGTGAATCGTGTGAGTATTTATGGGGATTGGTATTGTCTTATAGTGACTGATGATTATTCAAGATACTCTTGGGTGTTATTTATGAGTTCGAGGGATCAAACACCGGTTTTGGTACAAAACCTTATTACTAAGATCGAATCACTGTATAAACAAAAGGTGAGGAAAATCCGAAGTGATAATGGTACTGAATTCAAAAACATTATATTCGATTTCTTTTGTATTCAAAAGGGAATTCACCGAGAATATAGTGCACCTTATGTAACTCAACAAAACGGTGTTGCTGAAGGAAAATTAGAACTCTGATTGAAGCTGCACGCACAATGCTCGCTGATTCTAAGCTTCCTGTCCACTTCTGGAATGAGGCAGTGAATACAGCTTGTTATACGCTTAATCGAGTTCTTACTATGAAACGACTCAAGAAGACAAGCTACGAGCTCTTAAATAATAGAAAACCTAATTTAAAGTACCTGAAACCATTTGGGTGTCCGTGTACAATGTTGAAGAAGGATTCAGGTAAATTTGAAGAAAAATCTATCGAAGGGTATTTCTTGGGATATGCATCTCCAAAGAAAAGGGTTTTTAATTTCACATTTGGTTGTGTTGAAAAATGGTACCATGTGGACTGTCAAAAGTACACAACTCCTCCTCAAGGGAAAGGTCCAGACTGGATGTTTGACTACGATAGTTTATTTAATTCATTTACTCCTTCGACTGAACACATCGACGAAGATCTGGTTCGAGCATACTTTGAAGATCATTTGACCATTCCAAGATTTTCAAGTTCTAATGATGTTGAATCTCAACCAGATGCTCCAACTGAAGAACCTCAAGTTTTTTCTCCAGTTGTTATTGATAATGTTTCTACTTCTTCTGATGATGATCAAGCTGAAGATCAAGTTATTGACCTTGACAGTGATAATGTTTCATCTCTCGTGTTAGGTGAACATTACACTAACTTATTTGATAATGTTGTTGTTCCTGAGAATCCCACTCTTCGGATTCATGGATATCATCCACAAGAAAACATCATTGGAGAACTTGATGTGGGCGTTCGTACACGTCATCAAGTTGCTTCGTCAAGTGATAATAACATATTGTGTGCTTACACTAACTTACATTCTTCGGGAATTGTAAATCTTGCTAAATTCTCTTTCTTTCTATCTCAAGTTGAGCCAACGACAGCTCGTAAGGCACTTGAAGATCCTTCTTGGGTAGAAGCTATGCAAGAAGAATTACAGCAATTTGCACGTTTGGGTGTTTGGGACTTAATAGACAAACCTGCTAGAGTCAAGAAAGCCATTCCAATTAAGTGGGTATTTAAGTGTAAGAAAGACGATTGAGGGGTGGTTGTCAGAAACAAAGCATGTCTAGTGGTGCAAGGTTTTCATCAGCAAGAGGGTATTGATTACACAGAGGTATATGCTCCAGTTGCAAGATTAGAGTCGATTAGAATCTTCCTGGCATATGCAGCTTATAAGAATATCAAGGTATATCAAATGGATATTAAAAGTGCTTTTCTCAATGGTGAATTACACGAGGAAGTGTTTGTTTTAATCCTCCTGGTTTTGAAGATCCTGATTATCCGGATCGTGTTTACCGATTAAACAAGGCCCTGTATGGTCTACATCAAGCCCCGAGAGCTTGTTATGGCACGCTCGCCGACCATCTGACTGATAATGGCTTCAAACGAGGGACTGTCGACTGCACTTTATTTCATAAAACTGTTGGTGACGATCTTCTCCTAGTCCAGATTTATGTCGACGATATTATTTTTGGGTCTACAAACGAAACATTGTGTAAGGAGTTCGAAAAGTCCATGCAAACAAAGTTCGAGATGAGCTCGATGGGAGAGATGAATTTCTTTTTAGGGTTGCAGGTTCACCGGTCTGCTCACGGAATTTTTATTCACCAGACTAAGTATGTGAACGACGTCTTGAGCCGATTCAAGATTTCTGCTGGAAAAATCCCTTCTACTCCTCTTTTAGTAGGGCACAATTTATCACCGAATGAATTGAAGGATTCCGTTGATCCTACCCTCTATCGTGCCATGATCGGTTCTTTAATGTATTTAACGGCTTCTTGCCCTGATATTATGTTTGCTGTTTGTCTTTGTGCTAGGTATCAAGCAAGTCCACGAGTGACTCACCTAGCTGCAGTCAAGAGAATTCTTCAGTATTTGAGGGGAAATCCAGACATCGGGTTGTGGTACCCCAAGGATGATACTTTTGATCTTACTGCCTATTCAGACTCGGACTATGGAGGTTGTAAGATCAACTTCAAATCAACGACTGCAGGATGTCAATTTTTAGGAAACCGGCTAGTTTCCTGGCAGTGTAAGAAGCAGACAACGGTCTCCACTTCAACCGCCGAAGCTGAGTATGTTGCAGCCTCGAGTTGCTGTTTCCAGGTTTTGTGGATATAACAACATCTTCGCGACTACGGTTTGAAGTTTCTTACTACTTCTATCCTGATTGATAATTCTGCTGCAATTTCTATCACAAAGAATCCCGTACAACATTCGAAAACAAAACATATCGAAATTCGATATCACTTTATACGGGATTGCTTAGAGAAGAAGTTGATTGACCTTGAGAAAGTACATACTGACTTTCAGAAAGCCTATCTGTTTACTAAAGCTTTTAGCAAAACGCGTTTAAAATTTTTGCTTGATTTAAACGGATTGAAGACCCTCGCTGATATCCTTAAACAAGGTTGACTATCTTTATTTTCTGTCATATTTGTCTTTTAAAATTTATTTTAGTTTTAGGGGGAGAAAATCTAGAAAATACAAAAAGAGTGTGTTTTTCGTTTATATAGATAAAATCCAAAAACATTAAAAATTTCAAAATTCAAAAATATTGTGATTTCTGTTCTTTAATGTTTTTCTTTTAAATATTTAGAAAAACCAAAAACATTTTAAAATTTTGAAAAACCAAAAAGAATGTGATTTATGTTTGTACAGAAAAATCAAAAAATCCAAAAAGATTGTGATTTTTGTTTTGTTTATAAGAAAATTGAAAAAGACAAAATATTGTGTTTTTAAAGTTTGTATAGAGAAAAACCAAAAAGATTTTTGCAGGCGTTTTTAGATTATTTTCTCGCTGAAAATTATGTCGGTTATTTAAGTTTGTGAAGCATGCTTGCATGTCTTGGTCCTATTATTCACTTGTGAATTGATGGTTAGCCATTTATTTATAAACTTAAGTTAACTGGGGCGTTTAAATTTATCTTTTATTTATTTTATGCTCCTCAAAATTTTAAGTTTTTGAAGCAAAAAGAGAACATGATAGTACATTGATTATCTTGACCCCAAATCCAGCAAAAAGTAAGCTTAAAAGACTGTGTGCTTAATTGCATTGGTGCATTGGTAGGTCTTAAAACAACCGAGTAGAGTAAAGTATGTGATATAAACATAAAGAAACGCCAAAGTGAAAGGGGTGTTAGTCTCTAGCAAAAGTCTCGGTGAGGATGGCAGAAATGTAATAACCAATCATACTCAAGCCTTATATTTGTTGATCACCGAAAAATAAAATAAAGCAAATAACAAGCGTTAAGATTCTGGACACTGTGAGTCTTTATGCGGCTTAATCATCTGGGTATTCATAAGCATGAATATTTCACTCGCTTTCAAGAAGCAAACCCAAAGTCATTAAACTTTATCACCGCTGTAGTTCGTACAATTTAAATTACTGACTTGATCAAAATCCGCTGTTAGTCATACAATTGTTCCTCCCTTGCGCGCGTCTTAATACCATTAAGAAACGGACCCCAGGGGATACAATGTATGTAAGCCGACAAGTGGACTCGTGCATACTCACTCGAAGTAAAGGAAACTTGATGCATTGCTCAAAATTTCAAAATTGGTATCAAAAATTTTGATCAACAATATAATGGTTTAAGTCAAGTTGGGGTGATTTGGCAAAAATCAAATTAAGCTTGAACCGAGATTAGAGGTTGATTGTTTCTGATATTCTGTGCTTTAATTGAACAAATTAATCATATCACAAAAATACTTGAATGCGTGTTATTAGATTTATGTGGATAACAATACCAATGACCGACTTATCGCCAGTCATAATATCGCTGAAATATAAAACTGTGATGGAAAAGCATTTTAGTTAATATGATTCTCTGCTCAAACTCAACAAAAAAAATACAAAAATATGTTCTGTTTTTGAAAAATTAATGAAAACACAAAAAGATTGTCTATTTTTAATTGTTCGGATATTCTTTTGTAAATACATTCTTTATTTTTAATAAAATACCAAAAATATTTTCGTTTTTCTATGTACATATTAATTTAAGTTATGTTTCGTAAAACTGAAACGTTTTTAAAGTATTTAATTATCGGGATAAAAGTTTCTCGGTAATTTGTTTTAAGTTAACTCTATTTATTATTTAATTAATTTTTTAATTATTTAAATTTCAAATTAAATAAAGATTTTAATTTGTTAAAAGCTAATTCGTTATTTATGGATAACGAACTAGGTGATTTACTAGCGAACTGGATTCTAGTTCGCTAACCTAATTCGCTTCCGCACTCTGTAACGAATCATCCCTTCGTTATGCATATTTAACGCATCACGCCACGAATCATATCTTGAGTCGCTAAATGTAACGAATCAGGAAGTGATTCGCTAACCTAAGGTAACGAATGACATTTATCAATTAAATTTACAATTGCCTTAATTTAATTAAAGTATTTAAACCGTCTACACGCATATATAAATTAAATTCACCTTTCTGTTAAAAATGAATATACACTATCTATAAATAATTTGATAAATTTTACATCTTCTCATATTTGTTTTTACTTATATAGTAAACATGGCTGATCAAGGACAACAAAATCAACCACCACCAGAACAAACTCAACAAGGACAACAAGCTGAAGTTATATTATTACCGTTTGATAAAAGGCACAACATTTGTGCTTATGTTGATCAAGATGTGACTGATTTGGAAACGTTTGGAGCTATGTTGACTTTCTTACGACGTTCAAAGATACACTATGCAATCACTGCTAACCCTAAAGTGTATCTTAGTATTATCAGGCAATTTTGGAACACGGCGGAATATGTTGAGGCAGATAAATTGGTTCGAGCAACAATCAATCAGATTCCAATTACGATTGATGTTGAGGTCATTCGTCGGGTACTTCAATTTGACGATAATGATGATAACCCGAGTGAATTTGACAGGACATTGGTTAGAGGTTTATTCACACGCTTGAACTATGGTGGTGATATTCGTAAATCTATGCTGAACAAGAATGGGTTGTGTCCACCATACAAGTATCTGTTGCATGTTCTACTTCATTGTATGAGTGGACGTCGCGGTGGGTTTGATGAGTGTTTCCTAAGTTTGCAGTCGGCGTTTGTTGCCCTAATCCTGAACAAGCCCTTCAACTACTCAGAACTCGTCTTTGATCATCTGAAAGAACAGGTTCAGCAAACTCTACAGTCGAAGAAATTCTTAATGTACCCTCGTTTCCAACAGCTTATTATTCTAGAATTGATTCCGAATTTGGATATCGATCAGACAAGAGTGAATGATGTACTTCATCAAGAACACATGACTGCTGATACCGTTCATCGTATATTAACTTATAGAAAGGAGAAACCACAGAATAAACAGATGATAGGTCATATAATCAATCCGGATTATGTATGTCCTCCTAATGAGCGTTGGATCCACGACGATTCGGATTCTGAGCGTGAAGGGGGAGAAGGCGGGAACGGTGATGGTGGAGTTGATGATGGTGATAGTGATGAGAATGATGTTGATGGTGATAGTGATGGGAATGATGGTGATGGTGGAGCTGGTGAACGAGCTATTAAAGAACAACAAGATGCAGTCGATGCTGCTCTAGCTGCCACCATGAAAGCTCAGCTGGAAAGAAAAAGAAAGGGTAAAGCTGTAGCTACTGGTGAACCATCAAAGAAGCCCCGTGTGTCTGCTGGGGCTGGGTGTCACACCCTCAAAATCCGTTAACGGAGTTTTACCGTCAGAGGGTGTGAACTAACAGGATCGGAATCATTAGTTATAATCAAACACCATGTTTAAAGTTTTCAACCGAACAGGACATTAACTCTTAAATAAAAATGCGGAAGCGTAAATTGTAAACCAAAAAGTTTGGGCCACACAAGACGACTTAAAACCCAAGTTATTAAGATAAAAATTAAAAGAAGTTTTCAAAGCGATGGTGTTTAGCGAATGCATGTTCCTATACCGCGTGCCCGCCTTGGCTACCTGAGAATAACATACTAAAAGTGTCAACACATGGTTGGTGAGTTCACAAGTTTATATAAATAAAGCGTTTGCGTTGGCGTTTGCCAGATAGTGTTAAGTCAATTTATATATCAATAGGTAGCTAACCTATCAACAAGTATTACTAAGTGTTTGAAACCGAAGCTGACTTTTTATCAATTGCCTTGCCACTATGTCAACCACGACCATGGTAATGTGTTAGCCAAGATTACACCCACTTGACCTACAGTCGAGTTTAGAGTTGGGTGGGGTTTGTCAAACCCAGTAGTACTACTAAACAGTGACTCGCTATTATTCAAATATTAACCGGTTCGATGTTATGAAGGACTTTGGTTGGTTTGTTTGCCACTTAGCCTTACAGGTGATATATAAAAACTAAACAAAATCTACAGCGTTGGAGTATGTTATCTCCCCCAAATAAAAGCATTTAAAAAGTGTAAAAAGGGGACGTGAAACTCACTGTTTGCGAAGATAACCAAAAATATCCGAGAAAAGATGTGCGTCACAGAAAATCCTCACTAGTGTTCTAAAAACGAAAACGAGATTTTCTAAGTATTTAAACCACGAGTGAGTCCCTAGACTCGACACATACAACTTATGCATGAGATGCGTTTCGTGTTTCGTTTGTGAAATAAGTGCGACTCGACAAACACGTTGGTGATACGTTACATGTGTGAACAACTACTTAAGTGTCAAGTATTAACATTGTACATTACTAGCAATTATCCCCCAAAAGGGAAATTTGGTCAAAACATAGCAAACATCGATCGGTTATGCACTTTTCATGACAATTCAAAAAAATACAGCAGCTAAATTATCCATGCAGATTTTTACTCGACAAGATTACTCTTATTAATAAATTCTAACAAGTCAAATAAATCTCCAAAAATCATCACAGAAGCACACATGAGTTGGGTTTCTAAACCTATTTTTATTATATTTTTATCATATATTGTTTTATCACAAAGATCAAAACATCACAGCAAACACACAGCAATCATTATCATGTGCAACAGAATGTTATTTGTTATTCCTGTTAAATGGCAAATCCAATTAATGCAAGACCAATTGGGTTAGGTTCCTAACCCAATTTATTTTCTTCCAGAAGTGGAACCAACCCATTTGATCTTGTAGTTTATGAGATATCTTAGTCTCAAAACAACCTAACAGCAGGTCTCCTTAATCAGCCTAACACAACAGTTTTGTAAAATAATAAACACTAACTTTTATATGTCCAAAAATTACAAACTCGGACTTTTCAGAAACTAGACTCGACCTAGTATATAATAGAATCAACAATCACATCAAAACATGTAATTAACATCGAGTTACAGTCATTTAAACACGAATTCAATAATCTGTCCAGCATCAGTTTTCATCAAAACTCAACATACAAATAACCTATGAACTATAAATCATGCATACAACCCTAACTAATAAACTATCAACATACTTAGCATTTAGGGTTTATGTTTAAAGTGTTCAATGATGCCAAAAATCAATAGAATAGGCTACATATAGTGATAGTTTACCTAGTTAACACTTTAAGCCTTCAACAAGTTGCGAGGATGATTGTATGTGTGTGTGTTGTGTGTTTCGGTCGATCCAAGGGGGAGGGGGGCTGCCGTCGCAGGTGGTAGAGGGAGAGGGAGAAGAGGGTTAGGGTTTATGGTTAAGGTTGTTTATATATTAATTAAATAAATGACAAGTTACAACTAACACCCTCAACTTCTATTTTGTATAATTCTAGCATAAAACATAAATCACATCCATAATATAATGACATGCATACAAGCACACATTTATACATATAAATGTAACACATAATTATATCAAGTACTTTTTATAATGCTCATCGTTTGTTCACCAATGGTTTGAGTCGACTCGTGTGTGTTTCGGTGAAATTCCGAAAGACTACTTGTGTAGTGATTGTCATGCGTCATATAAACCCTAGTTTAAATGTAATGAGATATGCGTTATGGTTCGTGTGATCTTAAGTTTGAATTAACGGAGTTCGGATTAACGGAGTTAACCTGAAATTGACGAGTGTCACACTGGGGTAATCATTGGAACCCCACCACCACGTCATACAATGCCTCAAAGCTCGGCGGTGCCGCTAACTACTAGCACTCCGATGCATACGTTGACAACGACGTTGGTGTCACATGATAGACTTGGTCTTATTCCTCAAATGGCGTTAACCGAGATACCAAGGCCTCCTGCTGCACTGTCTACAGTTTCCCCAACCCCATCCATAAGACCTCCTCCTACAACTACAAATCCTCCTCCACCTCCGCCTAGTGATATCTCATTTATGAGAATCACTTGGCCTCAAGGACCTGTTCAACCGGTACACCCATCCTTATACAACTTGCCACCTGGTCGTCAGACTGAGATGCTGTTAAATCTGCTGCATCTTTATGAAAATCAAATGGCAGCAGATCGACAGAACCAAGAACGACTCATGAAACATCAGAAGCGATTGATGAGTTACGTTTCATTTTGTCAGAAGGAGACGAAATCCTTGTGTGCGATTGTTGAGTCTCAGGGGGGTGAAGTTAAAAGAACAAGAAGAGTTATTTTTTCAATTAACTTATAAAGAAGATGCCCTAAAGAAACTCAAGAACGACGATGAAGATCCTGATGAATCCGGTGCAGGAGGTGAGCCTAAACAATCTCACGGTTCATCTGCTGGTGCTGGTACAAGTGGGGTGAAGACTCAAGTCAACAGATTGTCATTTATCAAGATCCTACAGCTGCCAAGCCGATTGAAATGATTGTAGCTAATACAGTGATATTTGTAGATGGATCTGGGATGGTGAAGAGTGTGGTGAATAGGGACGAGATACAGGTTGGTGAGTTTCTAGAAAGATCCTTGACACGGGAGCAGATTTCAATACTGCTTGGGCTGAATGACGATCAATTGAATGTGTTAGAGGCTGAGCCCGACGTTGAAGTTGTGAATGAAGAAGGGTTGGATGAGGATCCGTTGTTTATGAATACGGATTTTATTTATGAGAATGAGGACATTGAGATGGAGGATGTGACTGCTGATGAGTACCCGGACTTGTATCAACACACGAACGTTGATCAAGGTGCTCCGGTATTTCAAGAAGAGGTGTTTAAAGAGACTGAGGATGAATCGGAAAAGGTTGTGCAGCGAACAGTACCCTCACTCAAAGAAGTGATTGATGAGGATGTAGAAAGATGGTTCAAACGTCATAAAGTGGGTAAAATTATCAATGCTTATCGTTATGTAGATCAAGAAAGAAAAGATACTGCTGCTGCTTGGGTTAAGGCTAATCAGGTGACTACCTTCAAGACCGTTTCAAAGGTACACGGTGACATTGTTTCATGGGCTTATGATTCGGACTTTAAGGTTTGTATAATCAAATGGGAGAAGGGTGTCCAGTGTTATTAGTTTATAAGAGACGTTTTAACTCTACCGCGTTGGGATGTACGAACCCTCGCGAGACGTCCGTTTATAAATCGTGGGGGTCACCAGCATGCTGATATGTTTCATCGGCATCTTCTCTTTGAGGTCAATCACGGCTTCAAGTTCTTTAAGCCCCAGGTCCCAAGACGAAAACGTATTTATGAGATTGATCCGAGGATGGGCTGGAGGAAACTTGTTTTGAAAGTAAAGCCGCCCAAGACTATGAAGCAGGTTCCCGTGAAGACATTGCCTCAAGATATTTATCTGTCTTTCAGCCGTTGGTACTATGACAATCGTACTGGCGAGGCCGTTATTGTTCGTTGTCGAGGACTGCAGACCGAGCTCATCAAGATAATCGACCCGATGTGGTTGGTTAATTTATCAGAGACCGACATTGACGTGCTCTTCAGGAAGCAGATTTTGTTCGAGCGCTGTGAAGATTACGACCTGGCTATGCAATTCCAACGAGTTGTTCGTGTGTGTCATAAACATGGAATTCATAGTTGCAGAGACTGGCAGTCCAAGCGCTTCAAATAATTTAAAGACAAAGAGCTCAAGACGAGGGGGTGTCTGTTAGTGCACGGTTTTGCGTCTTGAGTCTTTGTATTTATCGTTAATGTTTTTGTTTATTAATTAATGTAATAATTAGTTTATTTAATAGCCAGTTCGTTAAGTTATAGTCTAGTTCGCTAGGGGATGTTAGCGAACTAGACATTAAAAGTATTCCCTCCTGATTCGTTAGGGGATGTTAACGAATCAGGGGGTGTTTCGCTAATTTAATGTATGTAACAAAGGGGAGGCTGGTTCGCTAGGGGATGTTAGCGAACCAGATCACCTTCTATATATAGTGGACTCCTGTTCACGTTTTAGTAGAAGTTTTTTTGTGAGTTAATTAACGGATGGCTGTCCAATCTATCTCTCAAGCTTCACATTAATCTTATACAAACACCAATAATAATCTATTGATAATAGATACACATATATAACACTGAATCAAAGTTAATTATGAGATAGATCCTTAAACGTATTAATAGTATTTTCACAGATCTGAGATCTGTTCGTTGTTATTGTTATTGATATGAATCACGGGTTCCAACAACTTCTACCTAAAAACCACCACTTCCGAACAAGTCCTGAATGTGAGTTTGAAGAAGTTCGGTAAATATTTGGTTAAGTTTTCCGATTTCTCGAACAAGATCTGTTCGTTGTTATTGTTATTGATTTCTTTGTTGCCATTTTCGGCATTGTAAAAACTCTCAAATCTTCGTAGTTCCACCTTGTTGATGAGCTCTATCAAGCATGCTTCCACTTGTAGGTTACTCTCAACTTGTTCTCTAAGGCTTCCTGAAGTCTTCCGATTTATTGCTCGAGTGAAATACGACCATTCTCATCTTTGAATTTCCTCAAAAGGCACCACTATATACTTCTGTTATCCATTTGGAAGTATTTTTGGTAGGTGTGAATGGAATAGTGAAATGGATTTGCAATATAGAGATGATCAGAGAGTGAGGCATGACCCCGTGTTTGGCCAGACACGACCCCATGCTTGTGAGGGGCTAAATATTTCTGATTCAGAGAATTGTACGACATCAGTTGTATCATGTTGAAGATTCCAGGGTGACCACGACCCCGTGCTTCATGAAGCACGGCCCCGTTCCGGGCTTTCTGAAAATTTTCTCCTAAACTTTATCATGACGCGAGAGCAGAAATTTTTCTGGAAAAACTATTAGAATTTAAGGAAACGTAGAATAAGTGCAAAAATTACTTTTCATTAATTAAACAAGGGTCCTAAACACAAGATCGATATAAGCACCATATTCCTAAGAAAAAAAAATCGAGGTTAAGCTCGATAATTATAAAACTTGCACCTAGTGCGCTAAATTACATGAACACAACAACAATACAACAACAACCAAACTACTCTAAAAACCACCCAACAGATATCCTCCATCGGATGGATCCGGTGGAGGGAAGTAAGTCGAGCGGAGAACTTGGAATTGGATTTTTTCATTGATTTCCCTTAACTCCATCTTGACATTCTCCACCGATTCGGTTAGTTGTAGGAGACGTTGTTCGGCAAGAAGGTTCATTTCCATGAGTTCACGGACGAGTTCTTGACGTTTGATGTAACATCCCGAAATTTCCACGAATAATATATAATATATTATTTACGTCAGAAGAATTAATTGAGTTAGTAGGATAATAATAATAATAATAAGATAATAATAAAGATAGAAGATGGTAGGCTTTAAAGATGGAAATTAGTTATTGTCCAAAAGGAAAAATGGGCCTAAGCTCCATGGGCTTAAGGGAGTATACATACCCTTTAAACCCTAATATTTTCCATTTCCATCCATCTCTACACCATAGCCTACACCTTCAAAAACACACACTTAAGCCAAACACTCTAAAACACACACAAACTCTACCTAAAAATCGGCCAAAGTTCAATATGAACAACCAAGCTTGGATCTTGATAGATCTTGACCATACAAGCAAGATACAAGCCAATTGTTTCATACCAAAGCTAACCGTAGCCTAAAAGCGTATAAAGGTATGCTCTTTACATGTAAAGATTATGTTTTAAGAACGGTTTGCCCTAAGACTTGCTAATAAGGAAAATCAGGTATTGTTATAACATAAAAATGTAAACTTGATGTTAAAATGGATTTAGTGGACTCGTTAATAGGTAGGTTCATGTAAAAACCCTAGATCTAGCCTAAATGGGTTTGGGGTCGATAAAGGTTCAAGTTTTATAGACACCCGAACTAGATCTTAGGCTATGGAAGATATGGTAATGCTTAAGGGATGATATGGTGCTATAATGAGAGTCTGGATGATATAAATAATGATAATAATAATAATAATAATAATAATAATAATAATAATAATAATAATAATAATAATAATAATAATAATAATAATAATAATAATAATAATAATAATAATAATAATAAGTATGAACACTAATCCATAAGTGGCTGTATTCGAATGGGACAAGTGCCCTATTCGAATACCTGAAAGAGAGAAAGATAGAAGAAAAATACAAGGCCTATTACATTACATTAGAATACAAATGTATGCTAATACAAATGTATTCTAATCACATGTCATTAGAATACAAATGTATGCTAACAAAAATGTATTCTAATCACATGCCATTCGAATACAAGTTGTGTGCTATAATGCTAACACAAATGTATTCTAATCACATGCCATTATAATATAAATGTATTCTAATCACATGCCATTCGAATACAAAGGTATTCTAATCTCATACCATTCGAATACAAGCTGAATGCTAACACAAATGTATTCTAATACCATTCGAATACAACGTATTCAGATACAAGGCTATTAGAATAGACCAGACTTATCCATTTCTGCTGCAACCTAAAGGAAGAATATAGGATTAAAAAATTGATACGTGTAATTGATATACAGTTAGTCGTGCTCAATTGAAGAAATGAATCACTATTAACTCAGAAAGAAACCGGAGACAGGTGAGTTTCTAGCCCCACTTCCTTGTTATGTTTTCGGGGCTGTGTGCATACTCGATGTGAATGTTAATACACTTACCTTAAATGGTAAGTGTATGCTATGATGAATTATGTGATAGTATGTACGAATGTTATGAATGAATGCTTGTCGATGCATGAACGATCTTCGAATATTGCACGTATCGGTAGGAGTATGGTTGTTAGATGAATGATGTGAAGAACGCTTAGAGTGTTCGTATGCTACGATGTAATTATCGTATATGTGAGGTATGTGTAAGTAGGTACATGAATGGTATGTGAGATCTACATTCGGCATAGTAAGTTAGGATGTCAAATCCCTCTAAACTATTATGGGACCTAGACTCGATATGTGATAGCGTAAACAAGAACTGTGAACCTTATTAGCGTTCCTTATACGGATATTATATAATTGAGCTTGCGTTCCTTCTATGGAGTACCTTCTATGGATCAGGTATAGAGTTCCTTCTATGGATAAAGTATAGTGGTCCTTTTATGGAAAGTATATAGGGTCCCTTCTATGGGTAATGCTAAGGATCCTTCTATGGATAATATCTGGGGATCCTTTTGTGGATAGAGACCCTTCTATGGGTGATTCAAGTTGTTACTTCTATGAGGGATAGTAATTGTTCTTCTAATAGATATTATGCAATGGTCCTCTTACGGATAATTATAAAGTGTCAGGAATGAAGTTCGGTTAAGTATGAATAAGTATCCCCGGATGCGTATATGTGAATGTATGAGAATGTATTGTATGTTTCCTGATTAATTAGAACTCACTCAGCGTAGCTGACTTTTAGTTGCACGCAGGTAAATATGTTTATTGAGCTAGCATGAGGATGACACATGGCATGGATTGAACGTCTGGCATATGAAGATGGAAGAAATGATGTTTTAAATATGATGTTGTATGTTATGTTTTAAAGAAAAGATCGAATGTTTTGTATCGAATGATTGAAGTTAACGTTTCCGCGAATGTTTTAATTAAATCTGATTTGTAGAACTGTGTTTATGATTAAATCCGACGCTAATGTAGGATACCGGGATCGGGGCCTTACATTT
Organism: Bidens hawaiensis; assembly: GCF_021521415.1. Taxonomy (NCBI): domain Eukaryota; kingdom Viridiplantae; phylum Streptophyta; class Magnoliopsida; order Asterales; family Asteraceae; genus Bidens; species Bidens hawaiensis. The sequence continues at coordinate 1,063,015 of NW_027491561.1, forward strand.
GAGTAGCATTTCGGTTTTGGTTGGAGGTCGAGTTACGGTTCTTGGTTGTCGAGGTACAAGAGTTTCATTATTGTTTTCGGAAGGCATTTTGAGCAGATTTGGTTTTGGTTTGGTGCAAGGAATGCAATTGCAAGGGTGTAATTTATAGCCAATCAGATAGCCCGGATACGCCCTCGTGCTTCATTTGGCACGGCCCCGTATCTGTCTGCAATTTCTGTTAGGAGTCAGACTAAACTCTTATTTTTGTAGCGGCGATCACAGCCCGCAAATCATGGCCCCGAGCTAACTAAAGCATGGCCCCGTGTTTGATCAGACCTAATTTTTTTTAGTTATAAATCCTAATATTTATAATGCCTAGTTTAAGGAGGGTCTTGGCCAGACCCTATTTCTTTGCTTTTTCAGCTTTTGCAGTAGAGGATGGTTACCACTGAAACTGCTTCAAATGGTCCATCAATGTCTCCCGTATTTGATCAGACCTAATTTTTTTAGTTATAAATCCTAATATTTATAATGCCTAGTTTAAGGAGGGTCTTTGTTCAGCTTTTGCAGTTGAGGATGGTTACCTCTGACACTGCTTCAAATGATCCATCAATGTCTGGTTTTAGCCGATGACCATTTACTTTGAACGTGTATCCATCAGAACTTGATATTTCAACTGTTCCATAGTCGAAAACTTTTTCGACTCGGTATGGTCCTCTCCAACGAGACTTTAACTTTCCTGAGAAAAGACGTAAACGTGTGTTATATGACAGTACACGATCACCTACATGGAATTGTTTATTTCCTCTTAGATGGGCGTCTTGCAACAGTTTAGTCTTTTCTTTTTAAGACCATGAGTTCTCGTAAGCTAAGGCTCTTAATTCTTCCAGCACAAGAATCTGATCAATCCGATTTTTACCAGCAGAAACAGAATCGAGATTCACTGCACGGAGAGCCCAATAAGCTTTGTGTTTCAATTCAACTGGTAAATGACATGATTTTCCATAGACGGGTTTAAATGGTGTTGTACCTATGGAGTCTTATGCGTAGTGCGAAAAGACCATATAGAATCATCTAATTTTTCTTCCCAATTTTTGCGATTTAGCTCAATAGTCCTTTCGAGGATTCTTTTGATCCTTCGGCTTGAGAGTTCTATCTGCCTGATGTGTGGGTAAAAGAACGTGTTTATAGTGTTTAATATCGTGTGTGTATTTTTTATTTATGCATAAAAAAATCAACTAATTTTCTTTTAATTATTTTTTATAGTATTACTTTTTTTTATTACTTTTTTTAACAAAATCAATTTTAATTTAGCTCACAAACGATCGGGTTGCCTCTCGATAAGAGTTTAATTTAGTGTCTACAACTAGACAACTCTTGATTCTCATTCAACCATATACGTCGGTTCGTCTGCCATGAAGCAAACCTCCGACTCGTGCACTTCTTTTTTGAATTCCGCATCTTCTAAGTATGGTTTCATTTGATGTCCATTGACAACTTGTCTCAAATGATCATCAAAATCCTCGATTTCCACTTCGCCATTTTTACCAACCCGTTTGACTTGATTTGGTCCCGTCCATTTGTTCTTCAACTTACCCAGGAACAATTTCAAACATGAGTTGTATAGGCATTTTAAAAGCCGTACGGTAAGCCCATAATGCATCATTTAATTTATTTGACCAATCTTTACGACGAGGCCTTACCATCTTTTGCAAAAATATATGTGATTTGCCTATTAGAAACATCCACTTGGCTACTCGTTTGAGGATGATATGGAGTTGAAATGCGGTGGTTAATTCCATACCGTTTAAGCAATTTGCCAAAATTAAAAATTTTAAAATGTGAACCCCCATCACTGATTATAGCACGAGGAACACCAAATTGTGAAAATATATTTGATTAGACATATTTGCAAACAATGGTATGGTCGTTTGTCTTGGTGGCAATTGCTTCTACCCGTTTAGAAACATAGTCAACCACCACCAAGATATATAAATTCCCGTAAGAATTTGGGAACGGGCCCATGAAATCAATCCCCCAAACATCAAAGATGTCAAAAACAAGGATTGGTTGCATGGCCATACCTTTTTGAAATGCCACCCATTTATTGGCATTTGATGCAATTTTTAACAAACTCAGCTGCGTCTTTAAAGAGGGAGGGCTAGTAAAATTCACAAGTCAAGACACGAGGCCCCGTCTTTTGACCACTAAAATATCCACAACATGGTGATGAATGAGCATGGTACAGGACACTCTTGACTTCCTCCTCCGGAATGCACCTTGTCATCACTTGATATGCACCCACCTGAAACAGGTCCGAGTCTTTCCAAACGTAGTACTTTACCTATGATAAGAAGTGTTGCTTCTTCTTCTTGGTCCAAAATTCAAGAACTATATCTGCAACAAGAAAATTAATAATGTCAGCATACCAAGGTAAAGTTGAAACAGAAAACAGTTGTTCATCCAGAAATGACTCATTGATGACCCTAGCATCTTCTTCCTCCTCTCCAATTAATCTAGATAAATGGTCTGCGACCACATTCTCGCTCCCTTTCTTGTCCCAGATCTCCAAATCAAACTCTTGAAGTAGCAAAATCATCTGATCAAGCGCGGCTTTGAATCTTTCTTTGCCATCAAATATTTCACTGCACTATGATCTGAAAACACAACAACTTTGCTTCCCCAAATATAAGATTGAAATTTATCCAACGCATATACTACCGCTAGCAACTCCTTATCCATGGTGGTGTAATTAATTTGAGCATCAGAAAGGGTTTTGCTCGCGTAGTATATGGCAACGGGTTTCTTATCCACCCGTTGACCCAAAACAGCCCCGACCGCGTAGTCACTCGCGTCACACATAATTTCAAATGGAAGTGACCAATCGGGTGACATCAAGATCGGGGCCTCAACCAATTTATTTTTAAGCACATTAAAGGCGTTTAAGCAATCTTCATAAAAAACAAATGGCATATCTTTCAAGAACAAATTACACAACAGTTTTGTATTGACACTACATATTTGTAGGTTCCCAGCCGGATCTACACAGGAATATCTCATAACATGAGGGTGCGGAATCCCCACGTAATACGATACGAGTTTAAGACAAATAATACGTTGAATATGTATACAAATACACTAGATTATACTGTAAAACTTGATGTATTGCAATAGTCAACACGTGATACACAAAATCACCAACACCCGTTGTTCAGTAAAACCCCTTAAAACAAAATACCCGAAGTAGAGGTATTTATAAACCTCGACAACTTCACCTAACATGCTAGGCGAAGTTGTCATAACTTCGCTATGTCCCCAAGTTCGCCTAAACACACTAGCGAACATACAAAATCAACAATATTCAACACGGACAAACAAACAAACTAAATGATTACAGACACAGACAAACACAAGATACTGAACTACTGATATCATGCACCAACAGACTCCCCCTTGGCAGTAGCTTCATATCTCTATCTTCTTTCTCTTGTCTGGTAATCCCAAAAATCTCGTGCCACTCGTATTCAAGCATGGACGCCCTGCCTCACACAAACAGAGACCACCCTCTGGTACTTCTTGGCTTCATACTTCCACGCAGGAATGTAGAATATCGTTTTATCATTTAGTACCTACAAATCAGCTTGAGACAAATTAACCAAGTGCATGGGATCATACACTCTCAGAATCTCCTATTCGTCCTCATCTTTCATAACAGCTTCAGCGGTCTGGCAGTCAAGATACCACCACTTGATATTCTTTAACACATCCTTGGGCATCATCTTCATCAGCACATCTTTTAAACACCGAATCGGCTTATACTTCATCACCATCCAAGGCTTGCCGTCAGCCCTCATTCCTCTTTCCTTGTCTTCAACTAACTTCCCTTTCTGTGGCCTTAGCAACTCAAACTTCTTCTCTTTCACACTTTCTTTCCACACAATCCTTCCAACCCATCTTGCAAAATTGTCATCACTTCGATTAATCAACCTTAAATGAGCTAAATCTTTCACCTCACATTCAGGCAAAGTGTTAAGTGATCTCAATGCCTTCTTAAACTACTGAATCCCATCATAACACTTAATCACAAACAACTTTAACTGCTCGTCATACAGCCAGCAAATGATACCTTTCTTTGACTCAGCGTACACCTTGATGTTGTAACTCTATTTAAACATGGTTGGCACCGCGGGCTTCTTTGTCTTGATGAACCACTGAGCACAACCTTCTTTCCATCTCGGCTGTTCTTCCCACTCAGACTCATCTGACACATTTGCATCCTGACTCAAGTTCACCTTATCAACATTCGGAATATCATGCTCTACACCATCATCAACAATCTCCCCTTCTTCTAACTCACTTTCAATCTCTATCTGTTCCCCAATCTTTTCAATCTCATCAATTGTTAACACATCATCGACTAACTCATCATCGTTTCCTAACACTTCCTCATCATTCACAACCACCACATTCTCACCACCTGTACTGCCTGATGGACCAGCAGACTCCCCCTGAGATGTGAAAGTCCCAAGAGTTTGTTCAGTTCCTGGCAACTCACCACCTGCACCTTTCGATGCATTGGAATCATCGTCTCTGTCTTGCCTCTTCTTGGTTCTCAACTCATCACCCTTGCAACTCGTCTCCCCCTGAGTTGCTAAGAACTGTTTAAGAGCATCAAATAGTTTACCATGTTCAACAAGGAGGGACGATTGTATTTGATTTTCTGCCACAAGTCGCTGGATAGCTTGAGTCTGGATGAGATTGATTCATGACAGTTCAGCAACTACCCGTTCAAGAGCCGCTATCCTCTCAGAGTCAGACAGAGTAGCATCAAAATCAAACCGCATGTGAGAAATATCTTGAGCATACGGTGGAGGAATTCCCAAACTAGCTGGTATATCTGAGGTAGACTGAATAGCAACAGCGGGTGGTATCGATACAGGTAACCCCGCAGTAGCAACCAACGTCGAGTCAACAAATCTCGCAACAACCTCCGATGGAGTAAGAGTAGGAGGTGGCAAGGATACTATCTCCGGAGCAGTAAACTGAAATGTGGTTGGAGAAGTACCAAAAGATGACGACGTGGGCACCAAAGAACACTTGTGGTAATCGGCACTGTGACAGTCGTAGAAGCAGGAACCATAGTCATACCGGATAATGAGGGTGGTGAAAAACGGACAACCCTCGAACTTTCACCAACTCTTGAACTTTCACCAGCCCTTGCCTTCTTTGATCTTCGTGCCATCCGATATAAATCCTCTTCATAATCAGATTCACTATCATCTGAATCTTTCTTTCGCTTGCCAAGTATTCTTTCTTGTCTGGCAAGAATTTGTTGGGCTTCAAAGATATCATCAGTAGACGAATCAGAGTCAGTTCTCTCCGAATCCACCACAGATGTAGTGACCATGGAAATATTTACTCCTGACGCTTCAGCTACTGAGGCTTGAACTTCAGCAGCTGGATGAATCTGTTCGATGTCAAAGAACCCTTTCCATCCAAAGGCAAATTCAAGGTCAACCTGTTCTTCCGGAGAGGCAACAGGATCAGCAGATGGTGCTTGCTGTACCACGGGTAGTGGTTGAACCACAGGAGGTGGTTGAGGAACATTTGCCTATTGCGGTGCCGGATCAAGAAATCCATCACCTGGAGGAGCAACATACGCAGGATTCACCAAATAACCAAACAAGGCCGTGTGCCTCAGGCGTAACGCTTCCCTGCTACGTGCACTTGAAGATTTACATTGAGCAAAAATTCGCTTGGAAACACTTTCAACAAAGGACATGGGACGTCGTTGTGGCAGATTCGGAGCTACATGATTGAGTATCATCTGTAAGAATCTCGGATACATCAAAAACCTTTCCCGAGCAACTGCACGCCTCTGATGATCAATTTTATAAAATACCATCTGGCTGAAACTATAAGGTTTGTTGTAGATTAACGCAGTCATAGCCGATTGCATCATCGCACCCATACCATCTGTACCAGCTTTACGACCAGACATGCACACAATAATTTCATGCATTAGAAACCTCCACTGATCTAACAAAAATCCCTTCCTTCTCTGAGAATCCGCCAAAGGTCCTGAATACCCCATACGAACGAACGCACCATTACAGAAAGTGGCCGAATATTCAGTAGGATCATCAGTAATTTCAACCCCAAACTTTAAAGCTACCCTTATCTGTTCGGCCGAGAACTGTATCACTTGATTGTTAACTGTTGCGCGCATAACCGGAGGATCAACCCTACAGTCATATTCAACAGTTCTCCAAAAGTCTTCAATATTTGGTAGTGAAATTGGAAGATTAGTAGTGATGGCGCGAAAAATACGTGAGCGAACGAGAAATGAAATGATCTCACGATAGTCGTCTATACCATGGGCATCGGGATCCAAAGTGATATACATGTTGTGACCTGAAAGAACTGTCGGTTATTATCTCGACCTTCATCACCACCAGCACCACCAGCACCTGCCACAGAAGCCATATCTGCACAACAAACGGGCTAAGTTAGATCATTATCTAAACAGGTCATAACTTCGCCGTTTACCAGGAGCGAAGTTATGTTATAACTTAGTGTGAAATTTGCATAATGTCCAACTTCGCCTGAGTATCAACACAGATAGTGACAGACCAGAACACTTAAGCAATTTTTCCTTAGCAGGCGATGTTAGTATTATGGCGAAGTTGAATACAACTTCGCTGAAACCCTAACTTCGCCTCCGTAATCTCCGTATCAAGATGACCCATTTGTGGTTAGGGATGGCTGATATGAGAATGAAAACATAAATGAGGTTGTTCGATTAAGATCCAGATAACCATATTTTTACCAAAACACTATTAATACTGATTGTTAAACGATGGTTAAGGGTTTGTTGCAAAAGAGACCACAAAACGGATCATCGAGACACCGATTAGCACCATATATTATGAATTACAGGTCACATAGATCCTACAAACCTTTATCACGGACGAGAAACAGATTAGTATGAGGTTTGATTAAAGTGTATAAGTTCGCCGAGGGTTAGAGTTTGAAAATAATTTGACTAGTTTGACCACCGAAACCCTTTATATAGTTTAAAGAAACCCCAGGGGTGAAGTTGCGGTTAACTTCGCCCAAAAACAACTTCGCTTTAGTCAACACGAGGTAAACTTCGCCTACTTGGATAACTTCTCCACTGAAAACATCGCTCACCAATTAACTTCGCCATTAAGTTAAATTCGCCTGAAAAAGATTTAAACTTAACGATCAAAGAACCAAGTAACCCAGGTTTAGAAATTTAAACCATAATACGAAATACATTGTGAAAAGTTGAATAATAGAATAAACGGGATCAAATTTCAGTCTTGACGAGAGCCTGCATGTTTTAGGAAAGATCCGAACAGGAATCATACTAATTAAGTGGTTGTCACTCAGATCCATGTTCAGCGGTATTATGACATAAAGAAGCAGGTTGTAGGCAGGTATAAAACTTAGTATGGTTTTCATCGCTTCTGTGATACTGATTAGGTTCAATTAAGCTCAAAATTTAGATGAACATCACTTGAGAGATTGTGATGCCTCCTATCTATTCTCAAAGCATATTTGGCTTTCCCCAAGTCACCCCGAGTTGACTTCGACCCGTAGTTTCTTATTAAACATTGAGCATACGTCTATCTTCGGAGTCTTCTTCCCGTTCTTTCTTATACTTGAAATATTCTTTCTTGCCTCTTTCTAGATATTTGTAATAAAATAGGCTTCAAAAGGCTTAATAACTAGACTTTTTTTGTTTCGAAGACATTAATACAACTTCAAATTGAAGACAACTGCAAGTACCAGATCTGGATCACTTCAGATACTTAAAACTATCTTCGCGGGAATCAGAACACTCACGGGCTCGTGTATGACTGGGTAATCACTTTTCTGCCTATCATTCGGAAAGATATATATGGAGACATGCACCACTCAGAATGATTCTCCACATTAAATCGAGAAGATTTAGTTTGTATCACTTCTACTTTTATGCACCATAGAAAGCTACCATAACATACATTTACTATTCTAGAGTCTTTTAGGCCTAATAACTTCACCATTTAAGCACACAAAATCAGTTTATCTATCACTTTCCAAGGTTGGATCAATTTTCATTTTAACACCGTATTGAAACTTCTTACGAAGTTATAGACTTGAAAAATTATATCATCTCCCTAAAAAATTTTAAATTATATCGCTCCGATCAAGTCAAATTCTTTAAGTAAACGGCTATCCTGAAGATCCAATGGATCAGCCGAACCGACCACATACGAGTATGTGTCCTTCGAACGACTTATTTTAAGCGAAAGAATAAAACCCATCATAAACCACCCCGGTCACTTTCAGTCATCTGGTTAATGGCTATCCTTATAATCTACACGTAGAAGTAAGGACCAAACATATCTTAGAATATGTCCTTCAAACTTGAGCAACCGACATAATTTTAAGCGATAGTGATGTTTTTTTTTAACTGAAAACAGAGAAAACAAGGTTACTCGGGATTGATCATCCCATTAATCTCAACAAGATTTTGAAAACGGGATCGGTCAAACGCTTTAGTAAAAAGATCGGCAAAATTATCCAGTGAATCAACCTTTTCAAGCACAATTAATTTCTTCTCAGCACAATTCCGTATAAAATGATGACGAATGTCAATATGTTTAGTTTTACTGTGTTTAACGGGATTGTTAGTTACTGAGATTGCAGCAGTGTTATCAATGCAAATAGGAGTTTGAGTGAAATTCAGACCATAATCGCGCAATTGCTGTTGTATCCATAAAACCTGGGAGCAGCAGTTTGATGCTGCCATGTACTCTGCTTCGCAGGTGGAAATGGCTACTAAGGTCTGCTTCATGCACTGCCACGACACCAATCTTCCTCCGAGAAACTAACATCCACCGGTGGTTGACTTCCTGTTCTGATTGCAACCTCCATAGTCAGAATCGGTGTAAGCTACCAAATCCAGTTCTCCCCCTTTCGTGTACCATAGTCCCAACTTAGGCTTTCCTTTGAGATACCGCAAGATTCTCTTTACTCCCTTCATGTGGGATTCCTTCGGGTTTGCCTGAAAACGAGCACACAGACAAACTGCAAACATAATGTCAAGTCTAGATGCAGTTAGATACATTAAAGAACCTATGATTGCCCGATATTGAGTGGGATCCACATCTTCATCACTGTCGGAATCAGCACCCAGTTTGTGATTGACGCAGATTGGAGTGTCAAATGGGGTACTATCATCCATCTTGAAGCGTTTGAGCACATCATGGACATATTTCGTTTGATGAATAAACATGCCATCTTTCTTCTGATTTACCTACAATCCCAAAAAGAAAGTTAATTCTCCCAGGGCGCTCATCTCAAACCTCTTCTTCATAACCGCTTCAAACTCCTGACACATAGTAACCCTTGATGCAGAAAAATGATGTCGTCCACATAAACCTGAACGAGTAGAAAATCTCTCCCTTTTCTCTTGACGAACAACGTACTATCAATCTTCCCTCTCTCGAACCCATTCTCTAGCAATTATTCTGACAATGTTGCATACCAGGCACGAGGAGCCTGATGTAACCCATATAATGGTTTGCTCAGTTTGTACACATGATCAGGAAAATCTGGGTCAGGGAAACCTGGAGGTTGTTCAACATATACCACCTCATTGACTTTACCGTTAAGAAAGGCACTTTTCACATCTAACTGGAACACCTTCATCTCTTTGTGTGCAGCAAATGCCAAAAACAGTCGGATTGCCTCCAATATCGCCACAGGAGCAAAAACTTCATTGTAGTCGATTCCTTCCTACTGATTAAACCCTTTCACTACCAATCTTGCCTTGTTGCGTATGATTATTCCCTTATCATCTCTCGTACATTTAAAAACCCACTTTGTACCGATAGCATTCACTTCTGGCGGTTTTTCAACCAATTTTCATACTTCCATCTTCTCAAACTGTGCCAGTTCTTCCTGCATGGCTTCAACCCATGAGCTATCCTTCAGGGCCATTTGATAATTCTTTGGTTCAATCTTGCTGATGAAGCAGGTGTACAGGCCTTCATTTATAATACCCGTGTCTTTAATACTTGCATAAACACACGTGTGTTCATCCAAACTTCTTCTAGTTCGTACACCATCAGAAGGATTACCGATCATATTCTCCAAAGGATGATTCTTGTGAATTTTGGTGGACTGTACTGGACCGACTTCCAGATCATTCTCAAGATTTGACGAAACTTCATCAGAGTGAGGATGAGGTTGAGTGTAAAATGGATTGTAGAATTCGTCTTCATTCGAATCAGCTGGAGTTTCAACCACACTTGACGAGGTTGGTTGATTTTCATTGTATTTTGGACGTTGCACAATGGTCTCCTCGTCATCATACAGTATCTGTGAGGTCATTTTCTCATCAATGTCTGCAAAATCCAAGTAGGGCACATTAAAAGATTTGAATAGCTTATCATAGTCGAAAGCCTCTGTCGGTCCCATGATAGGCCTTGGTGATTTGTAACTAGTAATGTCAGTGTTACAGACCACCTCAACCTTGCTGTTCGATAGATTAAAGACTCTTCTATTGGGTGTCCCAACAACATAGCCAACTAAGATACCTTCGTCAGCTTTCTCACCAAATTTAGAGTTAGTCTTTAATATCAAATAAGGGGACCCGAAAGGTTCAAGACCCTTCAAGTTTGGCTTTCTACCATGCATAAGTTTATAACATGTTTTATTTAATCTTTTAACAGTTAAAACACGATTAAGGATATAACAGGCTGTCGCAATAGCCACAGCCCAGAACACCACGGGAAGTTTAGCATCTGCCAGCATGGTCCTGGCGCCTTCGATCAGCGTTCTATTCTTCCTCTCAGCTACTCCATTTTGTTGCGGAGTATATGGGGCGCTGTACTGATGCTCTATCCCTTTCTGTAAGCAGAACATCTCCATCTGATAGTTCTTGAACTCTGTACCATTATCACTCCTGATGTACTTAACCTTTCTCCCAACAATATTTTCCATATTGGTAATCAAGTTGATTACCAACTGAACTGTCTCATCTTTTGCCTTCAGAAAATAGACCCCAAGAGTATCGAGAGTAATCATCAGTGACCACCAAACAATATGAAGTTCCTCCTAGACTCTTTACATTCACAGGACCAAAGAGATCCATGTGAAGTAGGTCCAAGGTGCTAACAATTGAGTTAACCTTCTTGGAGTGATGAGGTTTCTTGTGTTGTTTTCCTTTCTTGCTTGATACACATTGGTCTTCAAAATTGAAATTCTTCAAAGGAACCCCTAGTACAAACCCATTTTTCACTATGTAGTTCATCTTACGAAGATGTATATGACCCATTCTTCTGTGCCACAGTTCTGACTCAGATTCTGTTGCTTTTGACAGGAGACATGATTCTTCTTTTGTTATCTCGGTTGATCTCATATCCATCACATACATGTTCTTCTCTCTTGGAGCTCTCATTACAACCCACGTCTCTGGTATCTTGAAACCAGTGCCTCATCTTTAGTAAAGTGAACAGTGTATTCTTTATCACAAATCTGTGATACACTTAACAATTTATGCTTCAATTCTTCCACAAAATTCACCTTTTCCAACTTTATTCTTCCATTCGTCACAGTCCCAATACCACTAATTCTTCCTCCACTTTCCCCTGCGAAACTAACCCTTCCTCCTTGAACAGATTTCCAGTCACGTAAACAATTTCTTGTTACCAGTCATGTGCCGGGAACTGCCACTGTCAACAACCCACATATTGTTTACAGCCCTGTTTGACTGTTCCTGCACAATTAAGGAAATAGATTAAAATCAGGGGACCCAAGACCTTCTGGTCTTGGGTTGATTAAATCTGTTATCCGGCATCCAGTATCTTGGTTGCCCAAGGTTAGTTTGAGGAGAGTTTTTATAAGTTCTGTAAGAAAAACTTCTAGATGACTAGGCTATGAGGCCATCCAAACCTTCGTGAGTTAATTGAACTATAATTATTGGTTTGGTAATTTACTGGGAAAAAACGAGACTGATTTCTTTGAAATCTTAGATTTGACCAATGATTGTAATTTGGTGTGTTAGTGTTCTTACCAGCATCATAATTAGTACTCGTTTTATACTCAGTTTTAATAGGCCTCATATTTCTAGGTTTTCTTTGTTTCAGAGGGCAATCCGCGACAAGATGTCCTATCCTGTTGCATCTAAAACAACTTCTGTTCGAACTATTGTGGTTGTTTTGAACTTTCGTCTCAAAAGTTGTTGCAGATGTCGAGATTGCGTGACTATCCGTTTGTCTCACATACGGTGGGACGAACGGATTTAGGGAAGATTTTTTCATCAAACTTATAGTCCTCCCCTCGTTTTAGTAACACAACCTCTTCTTTTATCTCACCCGATTTCGGACGACTTGTCTGAATTTGACGAGACAGAGCTAGAGACAGAACTTGTGACATTAGAACTTGACTTACTTGTTTCACTCTTATTAACTTCAGTTTCTTTAGCAGATATTTTGATTGGAACTGTCTGAATAATCTCAACATTTGTAGATTGCTGATTACTAGGATCATAGGTATAGTTATTGCTGTATGGTGGTGGAACTTCAGAAAATCCAATTCCCCCTTTGTTAACCGGGGAACGTTGAACACTTATGATGTGATCTAACATTGCCGAAGAATTTCTAAATTGTTCAATTTTTCTGTTCAGTTCCACCACTTTTTCCTGGTAATCAGCTATCTGTTTATCTTTTTCAGCTATTAGTTTGGTATTTTCTTCTAACACTTCATAACTAAGATCAATCACTTATATTTTTTCAGCTAAAGTGGCTTTAAGACTTCTGATATCCTTTTCACTAGCTTTTATTTTTACTGAGTAACTACTTTCTTTAGTTTTAGAATAATGATGTTCTTCTTTTAAGTTTTTAAATTGAGTATCCAAACTAACAAACTGATCAGTTAATGTTTTCAATAGATCAGACAGGTTATCACATTGTTCACAATGAAGTTCAGAACTTACCTCAGAGAGCTGATCGTTCACTTCTGCCATGTATGCTTGATCTTCCCCCGTCTCTCTCTCACTTCCTCCAGTTTCAATGTTTACCAGATTTGCCTGTTCGAACACCTCATCAACTGATTGACCACTGTTTCCAAATCAATCTTTTCAAAGTCCTTATCTTCTCTCATCAGAACAGTGTACATCTCCCATTTTGGTGGGAGAGCATCAAGAAGTTTCTCTACTATCTCTTCTTCCTTGTATTCAATGGAGTAATTATTTAGTTCGGTCATCAAATGATAATATCGTGTGATGATATCATCAAGTGATTCGTTTTTCATATACTTGAATACGGAGAATTGGGTTTTTAGCAGCTTTGTCTTGGAGGTACGTATCCCAACATTTTCTTCATATCTATTCTCTAGTGCTTCCCATAGCTCTCTAGAAGTTTTGTGTTTTTTGAAGGTATGAAGAATCTCTTGTGGAAGTGCCATTGTAATAGCTGCATGCGCTTTACTCTCTGCCTCATACATTTTATTTTCATCATCTTCCATCTTACTGTACTTCTTAATCTGTTCACGACCTTCAAACATGGACGTTGGTGGAATGTACCCGTCTTGAATGCAAACCCACATCTTTGCGTCTTGATACTTCACATACTGTTCAAATCTATCTTTCCATGCAACGAAATCAGTACCTTTAAGCAGTTTCGGAGCTTTAGTTGCTGAACCAGCTTCAACTTCCATTTTTACCAGTTCTGTGATGTTTAACAAAGTCATAGTTGAAAGAATGGTAATTCAAGAATAGAAAATAGAATTCTGTGAACAGCTATAGCGAAGTTAGTATAACTTCGCTCTAGCTTGTAACTTCGCTGGAGATTAACTTCGCAGAACTTAAACTTCGCTACTCACAACTTCGCTGAAACCCTATATCTTCGCTGAAAACCCTAGTTTCAGTGACGGCAACTTCGCCTGACGAACACTGGAGTTTTGCAGGTTTAATTATGTCGATTGCGAGGGACGCGGGGTGATTTGTTGGTATATTTGATGAGGGAAGAGGAGCAAATGACAAAAACGAGGTATTTCAACGTAAACTCGTTCCGCGAATGGTCTAACGGAACAATCTTGACACCCGTGTGATAATCCTGAACCACACAATCACGAGCAAAATGCTCTGATACCAATTGTAGGTTCCCAGCCGGATCTACACAGGAATATCTCGTAACACGAGGGTGCGGAATCCCCACGTAATACGATACGAGTGTAACACAAATAATACGTTAAATATGTATACAAACACACTAGATTATACTGTAAAACTTGATGTATTTCAATAGTCAACATGTGATACACAAGATCACCAACACACGTTGTTCAGTAAAACCCCTTAAAACAAAATACCCGAAGTTGAGGTATTTATAAACCTCAACAACTTCGCCTAACATGCTAGGCGAAGTTGTCATAACTTCACTATGTCCCCAAGTTCGCCTAAACACACTAGCGAACATACAAAATCAACATTATTCAACACGAACAAACAAACAAACTAAATGATTACAGACACAGACAAACAAAAGATACTGAACTACTGACATCATGCACCAACAATTTTTTTATAAACCGGCGGTAAAACCCAGCATGTTCAAAAAATGACCGGATTCGCTTAACATTAGTAGGAGTTGGCAAATTAGATAAGGCATTAACCTTAGCCCGGTCAACCTGAATCCCCGTACTCGAGATGACATGCCCCTAACCCGTTCCCTCTTGAACCATAAAATGGCTCTTTTCCCAACTTAAGACCAAATTCGTTTCCACACACTGTTTTAAAACTTTTGTTAATTCAATTGAGCAGGATTTAAAAGATGAGCCGAAAATAGAAAAATAATCCATAAAAGTTTCAAGTGAATCCCCAACCATATATGAAAAGAGACTCATCATGCATCTTTGAAAGGTGGTCGGGGCATTATACAAGCCAAAAGGCATTCGCCTAAATGCGAAAGTACCGTATGGACATGTGAAAGTGCTCTTATGTTGGTCATCAGGGTGAATAGCAATTTGATTGTACCCAAAATAGCCATCTAAAAATCCCTGCTAATTTTTTGATGATTTGATCAATGAATTGTAAAGGAAAATGGTTTTTGGAAGTGGCGGCATTCAACTTCCGGTAGTCAACACAAATTCGCCACCCGGTTACCGGTCGGGTGGAAATTTCTTCACCACTCTCATTACGCGTTATCTGAATGCTTGCCTTCTTCGGAACTGTTTGTGTTGGACTCGCCCGAGTACTATCCAAAATCGGGAAAATAATTCTCGCATACAACCATTTCAAGACTTCTTTCTTCACAACTTCGTATGTTCGGATTTAACCGTCTTTGTGCATCATGTGCGGGTTTCACCTTGGGATTCGTGATAATCTTATGCATCACTATAGACGGACTAAATCCCCTCAAGTCCGCAATCGTCCACCCAAATTCCGCTTTATGTTCCTTCAACACTTCTATCAATGCCCTTTCTTGATCTTCTTCTAAATTTGAGGCGATGATGGCGTGTAGCGTATCATTTTCTCCCAAGAAAACGTATTTGAGGTGTTTTGGTAGTTCCTTCAACTCAACTACCGGTTGACTCTCAAGTGATGATCTCAACTTTGAGTCAATAGTGTCCGGAAGTTTCTCCACATGTTGACACCATGGTGGCTTCCCGATACTTGCAGCATAAACCTTAACTTCTCTTTCTTCCTTCTCCAACTGATGTGAATGCTCTATTGCTGACCTGCAACAAATAATACTCCTCTGTGGGATATTCCTCATTTTCATGACGATTCAACCCGTCAATGATTTCAATTGCGAAGCATTCATCACTCACCAGAGGGTTAGACACGTTTGAAAAAACATTCAACCGAAGAATTTTATTCACGAAAGCCGTGTTGACTACTGTGGTTCTACAGTTTATTAAAGCATTTGCGGTTGCCAAAAAGGGTCTACTGAGAATCACGTTTGGTTGCTATTTCGGGTCAACTGTGACGTAATCTAGAGCCATAAAATCAACCGGGTAGTAAAAATCCTCGATCATAACAATCACATCAATAACAATTCCCCTAGGAAGCTTAAGTGTCAAATCGGCCAACACAACGGTAGTGTTGGCTTTTCTAAGTGGACCAAAATTATATTGGTCATATAAGCTTCCCGGGAGAATACTCACCCCCGCTTCAAGATCTAATAACGCCCTTGTCATTTTAAAATCACCCACTTGAATGGGTATTATTGGCGTTCCCGGATCTTGTAACTTGGGTGGGAGGATTCCCGTTAAAACCGAACTCACTTGAGCCGTTAAATCAACCTATTTAGGCATTTTGTGAGTTCGTTTTTTAGTACACAAGTCCTTCAAGTATTTAGCGTATGCGGGGACTTGTTTAATGGCATCAATGAGGGGTAAATTAATTTTTACTTGTTTAAATACCTCTCACACTTCCTCCTGTTGTGGGCTCCTCTTTTTCAGTGATGATGTTGTGGGATTCACCAATGCCCGAGGGAATGGAACGGTTTTACCCGTTGAACCCGTCTCCTTGGCGGTTGGTGTTTCTTTTTCCTTTACTAATTCGTTTAAATTTTTATTAATTAGTTTGTTTGGTTTATTTATTTGTTCAATTCCCTCCTCATCATCACTGTTACCATTTTCACCCAAGTCTTCCACCACTCCTTCAACGAAGGTTGATGGTGGATTTACCCCGTTATCAAAAACTTTACCATTCCTGAGGGTACTTACATGGTTAAGGTGGGTGTTCTTTCCACTTGAAGAACTGTTATTCTGAAATCCCATGTTCTTCAAAGTGTCACTCGGTAGTTTGTATGGATTTCTCTTTAGGCTTGCCAATTCTTCTACCACTTGACTCACCTGTTTATCCCTTGCAACATTTGCCTTCTCTTGAAGCTCCATTCTTCGATTGAGGTCTGTCAACAATGTCATCTGATTTTTTAACATTGTTAATACTTCCGAATTGAACTGAATTTTGACCTTGCACTGCTTCCTGACTTTGACCTTGCTGATAACTGCTTTGATAACCCTTATTGTAATCCAAAGAATCTCTCTGATTGTACCCACTTTGACCCTTGCATGAATTGTTCCTATACTGTTTCTGGTTTGACCGATAACCTGTCTTCTAAGAACTTCCCTAAAAATTCGGGTTCTTCTATGTGTCTCGGTTTCCAAAACGGAAGCTTGGATGATTCCTGAGGCCTGGATGATAAGTATTTGAACTCATATTATTGTATTTCCTATCACCCTGTACATAATTGACCACTTGTTCCTTAGTTTCTTCATCATGTGCAACCCCACAACTCGCAATCTCATGCCCTAACTCACCACAACCTTCACATACTGGATATGTTTTTTCTCAATTTCCCCGCTCATTGCACACCTGCATCCAACAACCTGTCTACCTTCTTATCCAGCTTGTCCATTCTGTCATCTGAACAATGACTTTCAACTGCCTTCACTACAGCTCTTTTTGCCATCCTGTTCGACTGCGCTTGTGTCTTTGAATCATTTTCATGTCTTTCCAAATGCCCCCAATCCGCATTTTCATCATTCTCAAGAAAGGATCCATTAGTGGTGGCTTGGAGATCTCGAACATCATCATTTGAGAGACTGTCATGGAATGCCTTTATCAATTCCCATGAGGCTAATCCCTGATGCGGACAAGTCCTCAACAATCGTTTAAATTTTTGAAAGGTCTCATAAAAGGTTTCACCTGTGATCTGCTGAAAATTTCGAACGGAGCTTCGAGCTTCGGTGGTTCTCTGTGTCGTGTAATATTCTTCTTAAAATTGTTGTGCCAAATCTCCCAAAGTATAGATACTAGCTGACGGCAGGGATAAGAACCATTGTTTCGCTGCATCTTTCAAACTGAATAGGAAAACTACCATCTTCACTTCTTCCGCGGTAAAACCTTGACTTGAGATAATCATAAATATCGAGTTAAAATCATTAAAGTGTAGGTATGGTTCTTCAGTAGCCTTTCCATGAAAAGCAGGTAACCCCGTTAAACTTCTCTGTCTCACCAAAAAATTCTTTCGTTTCTGACCGGAATAATGATCGGTAGAGGGTTCGTGGCCACTTGTGGGATAAAGTGACTTTGAACTCCCATAACTGGTGGTGGGACATATGCTCTTGATACTCGGTCATCAAACTCATAATACGATGCCTGTTGTTCACAGTTATGCTGGCATCTCGGTGCTTGATCTCTCTGATTTTCTGGATGATTCTGTCGAATTTCATGGCCATTATGGATATTTTGTTGCTGATACTGACCCACATATTCATCTCTAAATTCTTCCTCTTCCTAAGAATCGAACCCCAAATCATCCCCTATATGCCAATTGTCCACCCATACATGAGCATTGTTAATCTCGGATCTTTCCTCTTTAAAGTCAGATTGTCTTTGACGGGTTACTGGGGCGGATCTGATTGACAAGTTGTCATCAATATTAAACTGTCTCCTATGGTTACGGTTGACTTCTCCTCAATTAAACGGGTTTTGGTTTCGGTTAGGTGGTAGGTTGTTTTGAGGAGCGGGTTGTTCTTGGTTATTTGGTTGGTCTTTGTTATATGGTGGGTAATAACTCGGGTCTCTTCTGTTTCGGGTATTCATGGTTTCTACTTTTGGTTTTGTGACTTCTAGTATTCGGTTTAGTTTGGGTTTCTGAGCTGCTCGGTTTCTCTTTGTTGTTTCCTCAATTTCTGGATCAAACTGTAGCGGCTCTTTCTCGCGGGAATATCTCGTCTGCATTAACTTTTAAAGTCACCTGCGCAGACAAAAACACTTACACTTCGTGTAAAATCAACTAAGAAATAATAAAAACAAAAAACAAAAACTAAGCTAAACTAGCACTTGCGCGTTGATTCCCCAAAAACGGCACCATTTTGATGTGGATGTCGTTCCCTAATCAAAAACAAGTATTTACGAAGCTTAAATACCTATAACTAGTACAAATAATTAAGGTCGTCTCCACAGGGAATCAGTGGAAAATGCAAGTTTGACTCATGACTTTAACTAATTAACTAGGCGGACAGCCGATGTCAAGCAGATTCGAAATATGGTTTGAATGCATCATGGTTACTTTTAATATTTGTAAAAAATTATGATAAAATGTGATTAACTTTAGGTTCAGGTAATGTGATAACAAACTATTCATGGATTAAATTAAAATGAATGTGCAGTAATTACTAGACATAGTAGTTTGATTGTGATGACAAGCGATACCCTAACCAAATTGTTGACACAAATAAACCCGGTCTACCCAATTACCAGTTTTATGTATGAAAATAAAGTATAAGCAATGACTAACGATTAATGGTTCAATGACACAAGTGCTAACCCTAAATGTTGATTTACACAACCAGATATGTGACGCATGATTTGATAACAAAAAACATAAACTGTTTGAACAACCAATGGGTAAAGTAAAACAAGATCGAAAAAAATCAATCATGTTCTTAATCATTAAAACATAGAGAATCCGATCAAAGTAAGTTTACACAAAACCCTAGCCTAAAGTGATCACAAAGGTTTTGCCTTGCCTCATGGAGATAGCAGCTTCAAATCATGATTCGGTTGAAGTAAACATGATTAGAGAGGTGATTGGGATGATTAGGGAGGTCCAAAATCAGCCTTAGAAACCCCAACAATGACTAGGAAAAAGTCTCCCCCAAAACCCTAAAACATATGGCTTTTATAGTGAAATTTTCGTAATTTTTCGCATTAGGCCGTCACTTGGCGTATGATATGCCAAGTCTGTCGTACGGTACGCTAACTCTGACAAAGCCATACTCCAAACTTTCTGCCATACGCTGATTTTGGTGTATGGTACTCCAACTCTGATTTGACCAACTCTCATCTGTCTCCCTTGTATTGCACTCACGTTCCTTCGACTACATCTAAAAACTTCCAAAACACATATTTAAGCTCTTGATTGGTTTCTTTTAAGCTCCAAGCACCTACAATCATAAAACCAATCAAAGTAACCGTGTTTGATACATATAAATAGGTAAATCGCACGATACTAAACACTATAAACACGTTCTTTTACTCACACATCACTACCCACTGGTTTGTGGGTGATATGGTGTTTGCAAAATGTGGTGAACTCCATATCATGCTAGGACTTTATCCATCTGGGCATAACAAAAATGGGCACCTCTATCATTGATTAAGACTTTTGGAGTCCGGAATCGTGAAAACAACTTTTTAGAAATTTGATAACAACTCGATCAATGTTAGTGGCAAAGGCTTGTGCTTCTACCCATTTAGAAACATAATCAACTGCTATTAGGATGTATTTGTTTCCGAAAGTGTTTGGAAATGGCCCCATTAAATCTATTCCCCATACATCAAAAACTTCACAAAATTGAATGCCTTTTTGATCCATCTCATTTTTGGATGAGATGTTTCCGGCTCTTTGAGAAGCATCACATGCTTGGAACAAAGCGTGTGCATCTTTGTATATGGCGGGCCAAAAGAATCTTGCATCAAACACCTTCGTAACTGTGGTGGCTAAACTGTGGTGTCCACCTGTTGGTCCTTCATGACAATGCTCGAGAATATCTAAGGCTACCTTTCCTGATACAAACCTACGAATGACCTGATCAGATCCTATCTTAATCAGATAAGGATCCTCCCAAAAGTAAAACTTAAGATCGTAGAAGAATTTCTTTCGCTGCTGATAGGTCAGTTCTTTTCTCATGATTCTGCAAGCTAGGTAGTTTGCAAAATCAGCAAACCAAGGAATTTCATCTTCTTGTTTCATGATTGCTTGGATATGCATAAGAACTTCATGAGGAAAGTCTTCATTGATAACTTCCTTATGTAATTCTTCTAAATCTGAGCATTCTAAGCGTGAAAGATGAATAGCAGCTACATTTATTGCTCCTCGCTTATCCTGAACTTCAATGTCGAACTCTTGAAGTAACAAAATCCATCGGATTAGTCTGGGTTTCGAATCTTGCTTGTTGAAGAGGTATAGAATGGCAACATAGTCAGTGTAAACTTTGGTTTTGGAAAGAACAAAGTAGGACATAAATTTCTCAAAAGCAAAAAACTGCGGCTAATAACTCTTTTTCTGTTGTGGTATAAGTTTCATGTGCATCATTAAGAGTTTTACTATTGTCTCAAAGATGGAAAAGTCATCCATTAAAACTTTCATGGATTGTTCGATCCGTTCATGGAAAATAGCCACCATGCAACGTTGAAAGGTGGCTGGAGCATTACAGAGTCTGAAAGGCATTCTTTGATAGGCAAAGGTACCATAAGGATATGTAAAGGAGGTTTTTTCCTAATATTCTGGAGCAATAGGAATTTGGAAGTTTCTGGAGAATCCATCAAGAAAGCAATAAAACATTATTCCGGATAATCGATCAAGAATTTGATCGATGAAAGGAAGCGGAAAATGATCTTTTCATGTGACGTCATTAAACTTTCGGTAGTCGATGCATACTCTCGAGCCTGTGATGATTGCCTCATCATTTACCCTAAGTGTGAGTTTGCTCGTGCAAACATCAATGAAGGCCTTTGTAGTGACCAAAAAGGGTCTACCTAAAATCAGAGGTACACCTTTGTCTTCGTCCATATCAAGAATTACGAAATCTACTGGGTAAACAGCTTTGTCAATTTTGATAAGCATGTTGTCAGCAATGCCCCGAGGATATTTAACAGAATCGTCCTGCCAATTGAATGCTCTCTTTTATGTTCTTTACTCGCTAAGAATGCATGGGCTAGGGTAGGGGTGCGTCCATTTGGTGGTGGATGGATTGTTAGGCTTTATGAAAAATATCATGTAGACACACGAGGGACACCAGGGCAGACACCTTTAGCATTAGGCCTTTAGTACTGCTCAAATATGGGAATGGTTGAGGTGGTACCCCCATGATCCATACAAGGTGCGGTTTGTGGATTGCCCGACCTTCACTATGGATCCGGACACCCCATAAAGGGTCCCATTTCCATCCAAATGAATGTCTACTCAGAGGACCTTCGAATGCTCTGAATTGTACTTTATTGGTGTGTTTGTGTTGATTATGTTTTTGTTAAACAATGTTTATTTTTGTTGCTTGGTGAAGATATTTTCAGACAATATTATTATTATCATTATGTAGGGGGGCTGCTTGAAGGGCAGTATGGGTAATTTATACCAACACTTATCTTGTGTCTTTATATATTTTGTGTATTATGTTTGTAGTTGTGTTTGTATATTTTATGTAGGTAAGATTTATTTTAAGTTTTAGAACTTCCAAACAGTCTACAAGGAGACAATATATGACAAAAATTTCGCCTCCGCTCGTAAGGAAGTTAAATTCCTTTTTCGCCTGGTTTAAGTTATTTTAAATCTTTTCATATTGAGTACAATGTAAGATTTAAAATTGGTGAGGGGATTTATACTAGATTTACACTTGGCCTAACCAAGTCTAAAAAGCGAATTTTTTGAACGAATTTTTAAAATTTCTGTTTTTGCAGCAACAAAACCTTGAGCTTTTTAACTATTTTTGACAAACTAGGAACTAAGAAACAATGAGAAACATTTAAGCAAGATTAATCTCCCCTAAAATGTGACAAAACTAAAAATATGATTTGTAATATTGAGATTAGCCTTGTGCAAAATATGGCGTTTTCACCCAATCCTTCCGTTTGTGAGAATTAAGCCTTCATGCAGATATTTAGAAAAATACGTATATATTGGATACTTTTGAGTGAGTCATGTAGTTTTTTGCAGATTAGAACTTATCTTGAGAATATTATTCGAGATCAGACGAAAGGTAACATAACAAGAAAAGGTAATATATTTTCAAAAACCACCACATGAACCCTATACCTATCACCAAACTTACCCAAAAACCTATCCTATCAAATTACCCCTTTCACCGGTAGAATTCAGCATTGGTCTTTTACCGAATGACCCTAAAGAACTGGAATGCATTCTTTCGATTTCAATTTACTTTGCTTCCTACAATTTGCGAACTCTAGGTTGCCTCCATAACTTAGGGAGAGAATATTTCTCTTTAGAATGAGGTGAGGAAAAAGTGGTGGAAAGAGGAACAAAGACCACCATTTTGTGGGATTTCCAAAAGCGCAATGAAAGACGAGCAAAAAGATATGAAATATGTTTAAGCTACGGAAATTGATCCCACAAAGGAAGATGTAGAGTAAGTCCAACCCAATCCCAATACGAATATACTTAACTAATGAGGGTAGGGGCTATTAGGCTCAAAGTCGAACGATCCATTAGAGTTGGGAGTTATGTTCAACATAGGATTGAGGAGGAGCTTATCCACATCTTGGATAAAATCGATCTTGATGATCTGACTTTAAAAGAGTCATTAGGATTGTAAAAAAAATTTGTTGATTCACTACACTTTGGGACGAAGAATGGACAAGGACAAGAAAAAGAAGCAAATATTAAAGAAGAAGATCGATTAGTCGTACCACTCCAAAAATAAAACACATTTGCCAAAACACCTTGAAAAACCTATCACCCGCATACCAAAACCTTTGGAAATATAATACTTTTACATATACAACACTTCACAAGTTGGGTGCAGATATATCTCTCGACAAGCATATTTTCTGAAAGTTGTATCTTGCCTAAGAGTGTTTATACATGCAACATTGCTTGTATGTCTAGATATAAAGTCGAGTGTGTGTGAACATTGAGAGCACGTAATGTTTCGCATAAGATGAAGCTCATAAAAGAAAACCATAGTTTTAAGAATCATATACTAACACATTTTACTCTTATGGATTACCGAGACTTTTTGAAATTTCCCGGGATGTTTAGCTTCGGTTAACGTGCTGTTTAGAAGAGTTTGTTCAAATCTAGCTTGAGGACAAGAAAGGTTCAAGTGTGGGGAGATTTGATGTAAAATAAATTATACATATTTTCAGCACTAAAATATCTCCAAAAAAGCGTAATTTCAGTAACTATATTAGAATAAATAAGCACTAATGTTATAATTTCTATCTATAGGTAAATATAGTCCTAAATAATAAAACAAGCTGAAATACGAAGAAAAACGTAGATAAACGGTGATAGCTAACTCAACACAACCCATGATGAATCAAGACATGGCCCTGCCGAGAGCATATGAAGTAAGGACAAAAAATTAGTAAGTCAACACATGGCCATGTTAACCAAAACACACCCCATGTTATCAAGAGCAAGAAGAAAAAACAAAATAGAAGATTCTGAAGCAAAACACGGTCATGCCTTACCAAGACACGACGATGCCTTGAAGTACAAGAGAACAGGAAAAAACATGAGAAGTTTATACTGTTGTGGAACTCAACACTGCCGTGCCTTGCTTAACACAGCCATGATAACCTTGAGTTGAACGATCTGACATGGACAATTAATGCAGCAGGACAAAAAATGGCGACACGAACGTGCCTAGAAGACTTGGATAACCTATAAAATTAATGGTCTTCTTCTTCATTAAATGGACTTGAACACCCCTTGGAGAAGCATTCAATACTCTCCAACCACTTCCTTTCACCACCATTAATAAAGGAATTAATATCATTCATTCAACCCTTGAAGATTAAGGAGATTAAGCTTTAGGGAGAAGTTAATTAACATCAAAAATTAGTCATCCAAATTGGTTAGATAATTTCAATTTGATCATGTTTGTATCTATTACTTTGATAATTATCATTATGTGTATTAGTGGCTAAACTTCCATAGTATCATGTTTGTTTATAATGAATCTTAATTAAAGTAAAATAATGATAGTAAAACATGTGACTGGTTCTTAATAACTAATGTTTATGTTGCAATTATCATTTGATGAGGAATGTTAAAATACTCTTAAAATATACCACAAGTGTTAATCTTGACGAGAAGCCGATAAATTGCTAGTCTTGCGAAGCCTTGGAGAACCTTAAAATAGACACCAAGACCCTGAACTTGATGATAAGTCGAGAAATCGCCATTCTTGTGAGGACTTGGTTGATAATTAAGAATCCTTAAAATCAACCCCAAAATACTGAGCTTGACGATAAGCCAGGGAACTGCCACTCTTGTGAGGGTTTGGGGAAAAGCTTAAGAATCTTTTAAAGAGCCGTCAAGATTCCGAGCTTGATGATTATCCGAGAAATTGCCATTCTGGTAAGGGCTTGGTTGGGAAAAAATGTGAATCTTAATATTGACATGGACCAAATGAAATATTGATAGTGATTGACCAATTTAGATAGAGAATTATCAACAATGTTATGAAAACATACTATTGGTGTTCATCGTCTAAGATCGGTTAATTACTCGTTAAGTGAGTGTGCAACATAACCAACCCTAAGCAACTCTTGAGTGGTTATTACATGAGTTATATAATTGTTCAAGAGTTGTGCGGGTTAATAATTGGTAATTCAAAGTTAATCCTTTAAGACTTAATTGGTATTTTAGGTATAATTCAAAGGTTATTTTACTAAAGTATCAAGGACAATTCACTTAGTAATTTAAGGGATTGTCTCATCTTTAAAGTGAGTTAACTTATCTTTATCAAGAACCACTTGCTTACATAAAATGATGTTTTAGAAAAAAGGGTCAAGAGTTATCTTTTTCTTTAGTTATCATGGAACAACATGAATAACGGTGTTTGTTATTCTCACATTTAATCACCATAGCAAACTCAAATCACATGTTTACAAATCAACTATTAAACCAAGTTAAGAGGAGTTTTAACCAAGATGATACACTTTTATATTTGATCTTCATTCTATCTTAAAAAAATAAAAACCCAAAAATATTGTCTTGAAATTTACGTTTCTTAAAACTCATTCACTAAAACCAAAACCAAACCCAAAATGATTTTTACTTCCGATTATATAAATACAATGATTTAGTAGTAAAACTCTATATGTGTGTCCGTAGATCGATACTTGGTTCTTACATGTACATTACTACATATACGATAGGTATACTTGCTTTTTGTATGCGGTTCAGATAAGATAATAATTGATGTTGTGTGTGCGGTGTGGTTAAAATGTTGAAAGATTGGAATTTAGCTTTCGCACAAGATTGTGTTTTAAATTTATAAAAGTGATTTCTACTAAGACTAAACACACACAAAATAGGCAAGTGTACCTATCGTATATGTAGAATAGTATTGGTAAGAACCAAGTATCGATCCGTGGATACAAATATCTCTAATAATAAATCTTCGTTTTAACTTAATCGGAGAAGATTTTTGGGATTAAATTTTAAACTTTCATAAAATAACATATATATATATATATATAGGTGAACAAGAAGAGAATTCTAAATGAGTAAATCAATTATATGAAGGTTACCATCTAAGATCAAGAATCCACTCCATTCTTCCTTGATGATTATAAAGTAAACATGTGATAAACTTGTCTTAATAATGTATGATAGAATAGCCCTTCATTTTTAAGTGAACATATTCTTTGACATAAAAGAAAGTAGCATGCATATTTTCACGTCAACCCATGCTTAATTTCATGTCTACCACAAGAATGTCAATTTAAGTTGGCAAGTACTTTAGTATAGTTGAGAGATTATGATTGACTTCGATTTCTCAAATACCAATTCTAACAGATTCGGGTGGTTATAGTTTAGTCACACAACCTCCCCTTGGTTGATTTAAGTAGGTTATAATTACAACTTCCTTTAACATATGATTTCTTTAACTTGTATGATAACCTAAGCACTCGTGTTAACAATGTTATTTCAAAATTATCAAAACTAGACATAGATCATAGCTTATATTTCATCATTTCTAAGTACAATAAGGATCCATGTTTTATCTTAGATAAGTTATCAAGATATTATTTTTACCATTTCTAGTTTCCAAGAATATGAGTGAATCATGAATGATTGTTAATCATCAACCTTGATTTGTTGAGTTAAAGTGATAAAACATTTTTTACCAAAGGATAATTGCAAGATAACCATGTAATTTACTAAAAAAAATACATATTTAATATAATCATCAAGTAAAACAAAGCTTCTTCATAGAAATTAGATGGTAAATGGAGTTTTAGCTCATAATGAGCATGGTTATTAACATCAAAAGAGATGAAGATAATAAGCATATGATCAAACTAAATCAATCTAACCAAATGTGGATGAATCTTCCTTATTCAATGGTGATGGATGATGATAATGATGGATGATGATGATGATAACCTCCAAGCCTTCAAACTCTCCACAAGATTTTCAATATGAGTGTAAAGTGGGTGTTTTTATAAGTGAACCATGTATAGAACTTTTCTTCGAGCACCCTTTAGAATGCAACATACACCTCTATTTATAGGTTGTCTGGGTGATCAGGCACGACACCATGTTCCATGAGGGTCGCCCAGTGTCCAGCTTTCCACTCACATTTAATGTTCTGTCAGATCGTACATGCTGATTCACCACGGGGGCGTGCTTTGTGATGCATGGCCCCGTGTTTTTGGGCTTCTGTTATATTTTCTTTGGTCATTTATGAAAGGTGACCACAGCCCCCATGTTCTTTGAAGCACGGCTCGTGTCCAGTTGTCTAGTATTTTGTATTGTCTTGCAAATTTTTGACTTTAGTTTCACAGGAAAGCATGGGGGTGTGTTTCACGAAGCATGGGGTGTGTTTTGCTGTTTTCTTGCGTTTTCTTTAATTTTTCTTTGGATTTGATTTTTTTCTTCGTTTGAGGCTTGGATTCACCTAAAAATATATTTTAACATGATAAGTAGTTATTTGAAGTATATTATTTGATAGAAGTTGCAGTTTTTAGAGATTATTAGATGCTAAAAAGATGTATATTTTTATATACATCAATAATCATTTTTATAAATATAAAATTCAACATTGTGTAAACAATCCTTTGAAAAAATTAACACCTTTTTCATACTACACCCACCACGCATCAGTTCTCTTATCCCTAGTTTTGCAAAAACCGCATAAGGCATTAAATTAATAATAGCTCCTAGGTCAGCCAGGGCATTGCTAATAGACAAATTTCCTATAAGACAAGGGATAGTAAAGTTCCCTGGATTAGTTATATTTGGTGGCAATATGTTTTGAAGAATAGCTGAGCACTCCTCGTTTAAAGTAACATGTAAGAGTTCCTCCAGCTTCCTCTTATTTGTGAGAACTTCTTTCAGTAACTTGGCATACTTCGGCATTTGAGCAATACTTCAATAAAAGGGATATTTATATAGAGTTGTTTGAAAGTTCTAGAATTCCCGTACTAGGCTTCCAATCTCTCCTGCTTTAGTCGTCCATGGTATGGAATAGGTAGCACATAAGTTCTGATTGGCTCCTTTGGTTATGCGGTACTTGTTGGGTTTAACCTTTCTTGCATCTTCTCATGAACTTCCTTTTCCACAACTAGCTCTGAAGTTGATGAGTCAACAGTAGTGGTTCTGCCACTTCTTAAGGTAACAACATTAACTGTTGCATTTGGTTTTGTGATGGTGTTGCTTGGAAGGGTACCGGGTAGTCTTTCAGACAATTGTCGGGCAATATTTTCAATTTGAGTTTCTAGATTTTGTAAAGATGCTTGTTAACTTTTGAGATCAGCTTCATGCTTCAATAATACTCCATTAATTTCAATAGCCCTTAAGTCGGCTCTTTTCTCTACTTCAGTGGTTTTGGTCACGATTTGAGTTAGAATTTCTTCAATTCATGCGGTGCTCTGGAATTTGATTGCTACTTGAACTTTGTTATTGAAATTGGGGTCTAGATAGGTAAGGTTGATTCATCGGCATTTTTTTGAATCCGAAAGGGACAACCATTTCCTTCGTCCTTCCAACTGAAGTTTAGATGGTTTCTCCAACCTGGACTGTATTTACTGCTGAAAGCGTTGTTTTGTCGGGCTATGAAGTCAACTTCTTCCATGGCCATAAGACTTGCTTGCAATCGCTGGTTTTGTTTGATCCTCTCCACATGTGTCACAACTAAATTTTGGTTTAGCCAGCTCAGCTTGGATTTGTTAGAATGTCTTCGAGAGTGCTTCAAGTTGTGCGGTAACGAGAGTGTTGGAATCAACGTGGTACATTCCTTTATGGGATGGAGTAGATCTTGGTGGGTTATAAGCGAAACTCTTCTTTTTTTGCTTTCTCCAGCATTTTAAATGCTTCATTTAAAAATTTAGATCCCAAATCACCGCCAGCGATTTGGTCGATTGCCTGCTTGTTCTGGCTGGATTGTGCGTCAAAGAATGTTTGAACTTGCAGCAATACGCTCAGTCCATGATGTGGGCATCTTCTTAGAAGACTCTTGTATCTTCCCATGCTGTGTGTAGCGATTCCTCATCATCGATTCAGAATCCGGTGATGTTGGCTCGATATTTTGCAGTTTTGTCAGGCGGAAAGTATTTGAGAAGAAACTGTTCAACCATCTGGTCCCAGCTAGTTATGGAGCCAGATGGAAGGGATTCTAGCCAATCTAAGGCTTGTCCTCTCAGAGTGAAAGGGAAGAGTTTGAGTCTGATTTAATCTTGTGAACAATTTTGAATTTTAAATGTTCTGCATATTCGTAAGAATCGAGAGATATGAAAAAGAGGGTCTCCATCAAGAAACCCATGGAATTGAACTGAATTTTCCACCGTATGAATGGTGCTGAATTTAATTTCAAAATTTTTGGTGATTTCAAGTGGAGCCACACCATTGCCATAGCCTTCGAGAGTTATCCTAGCATACTGGCTAATGTTTGGTTCGTCGTTTGGTCTCTCCATCATTTGTTAAGTTTGACCTCTTCCAATGTCGTATCGTCTACTGACTCATCTTTGATTGATTCAGCTACTTCTCTCGCCCGGTCTCGTATTCTTTGATGAAAACATCGTTCGGGGTCAGAAACTGGTGAAACAAGCTCTGGTGCGGGTGTAGAGAACATGCATGGGAAAAATATATAAACGAATTTAACTATGTAAAAGTAAGAACTAAACTAAAAATTAAAATTAATGAGATATATTAAACTTTTTACAATTATAAACAACGGTTGAAATAAAACTTTGATCGTTCTTAGAAAACTTTATCGTGTCCCCAGCAACGGCGCCAAAAACTTGGTGTGTGATGTGCGTACGTGTATAAAATTATGTTGATTTGTTTTCACACAAGACCATGTTTTAAATTTATAAAAGTGATTTCTACTATGACTAAACCATACACATATATGCAAGTGTACCTATTGTATATGTAGAATAATGATGGTAAGAACCAAGTACCGATCCATGGACACGAATGATTTCTAATAATAAATCTTTTTTCTTAATTTAACCGGTGGTAATAATCATTAAAGGTTTTTTTAAAACTAAATCTTTATAAATTAATAGTAAAGTAAACATGTGAACAAGTAGATGAGTTTTAGACGACAAAATCAATATCTGAAGGTTATCATCTAAATCAAGAATCCATTACATTCTTTGTTGATGATTATTATGATGAATATGTGATTAACTTGCTTTAATAATATAGGATAGAATAACCACTTATTTCTTAGTGAATTACCCTATGACATAAAAGAAAGTAGAATAGATAACTTCATTTCTACCACAAAAATGTCAATTGAAGTAAGCAAGTAGTTTTAGTGAAGTATAAATATTAGGATAAACTTCGATTTCTCAATTATTAATTCTAACAACTTCGGGTGGTTATAGTTTATTCACACAACCTCCTGTTGGTTGATGTAAGTAGACTATAATTATGCATTCCTTTAACATATTATTTTTTTAACTAGCATGACAACCTAATCTATCGTGTTAACAATTTTATTAAAAAATTATCAAAACTAGAGAAATTGATCATAGCTTGTATCTCATCATTTCTAAGTACAACACAAGGAAATATGTTGTAACATTCGTTATTTTTCAAACCCAAAAACCTGACCCATTAAATTTTTTTTATTCGAATCCTCGTTATTTTTTAAAAAACGATGTATTTATTATTTTTATTTTGTTTTTTCTTCATTTACTCCCTTTTCGTGTAACTAGAATTTACTTCGTTAATTAACTTAATACAAGAAACTATCAAGTTGTTCCATTTTAACCCCTCTTATAGATTTTACAACTTGTGATCAAACAACCATAAATCAAGGACTAGATTGAAAACTCTATTCAAAATAATTCCCCCCCCCCCCACTCATCACCACCGCCATCGGCCAAACCCCCCACCCCTCCATCAATTTTGATCCTCAAATCAGGCCATAAAACACATAATTGGACCTGTTTACCTGCGTCTTGTCCAACACGCTAATCATCTATATGGTAACTTTGCTAATTTACAGCTAATTCCTTCGAATTGGACCAATCTTGCACTAAAAAAACGCGGACTGAAACGACCTTGTTACAACTTAAATACGTGACCAAAATTCAATTAACTTGTCCCTCATACTCTCATTCACATCACGAACCTAAGCCCTAAATTAATTTTTGCAAAACAAAGTTGTTTCGATCAATTTGAAGCCATCCAAGCCGCAAGCCCTTATTCGCCGTTCACACTCAATACATTGCCATACAAGGTAATAATTACATGTATTTAGTTCATTTTTCAGCGATTAACACTAACCCTAAACCAAATACAACCAACAATTATCAACTAAGCCGATTAGAATCCTAGGGTTTGATTTTGAAGAACATGAATTGGGTTCCAGTGTATTTAATTTATCCTACTCATACATATTTAATTTAAGTTATACTGTAGGCTTGATGGACAATGCATGTTTTCTTAAAGTACGAATCGTCCTTGGGCGCGGGTTCGAGTTCCCCAGGCCCGGTTTTGGGTTTTATTTTTTTAAACCTCTTTTTAATCATTTTTGTTATATTAATACACTAGATGCGCATTTTTGTAGATAGACCGAACCCACAGTTTATTGTTTTCATGTTTTTGAACCCTTGTTTCCTTATTAATATGTGTGTGTACTCACACACATTTATTAAATAAGATAAATTTAATATTTTACCACTCGCTTAACGAACCGAACTATTTGATGTTCAAATAAAATTTTTGTTTAACTTTTGCATTAATATATATTTTATGAAAACATAAAATTAATAATTATAATAATATATAATAATAAACGGTAAAAATGATAGTTTGAAACCCTAAACGTCCAAATCCATTTTAAGCCAATTAGTAATCGTCGTGTCATGTTTCACTGATTTATACTCTTTAGTTACTTATATTATTTACAAATTTAATGATAGTTAAACTACTCATAATATTGATAATTGAACTAATAAGATTTAAATTAAAATTCTACTTAAACTCTATCCATCGTAAGCCTTATGATTATTTCATATTATCGTTAACAGTTAGGAATTTTCGTCGACGTATCACAAGGACTCTATCATTTATTACCGTTGTCTCCTCATTTATTTTCACTCGTTAAGGTGAGTTTACATACCCCTTTTTCTATCTTTTATATTTTGGGGGTAGCATGTATACATTATTCACTTTTACTCATGTTTTATTACCCCATCTATCTATTCAAAACACAATTCAATATATGAATATGTGTGATTACTGCATGCTCTGTGATTATGTTATATGTGTTTAAATATTTATTTTATGTTTGGTGGTTGGCATCTCATCCTCATCTATTTTCATCTAGTACGATCATACATTTACCCAAGTACATTGATTTTGTATCATAGGAACGAGTCCATATCAATTAGTTGTTTACATTTTCATAAGATTTTTAATGCTCATTATTTACATATGAATTGTGATTTACCTATATATATATATATATATATATATAACTAAAACTTATGTATTCTCACCAACATTCATGTTGACGAACTCTTTTTTTATACATGCTACAGGTACAAGTAGTGATATTGTTCAAGATTGAAGATATTAGTTTTACCTTAGGATAATTATTCAAATAACGAAATTATGATGTATTTGTTATGATTATTGAATTTGTGTACTTGTTTAATGTTAATGAAATTAAATGTATATTGTCGCTTTAATTAGTGCCTTCTAAGCTACTGTTCAATCAATACGTTGCGCCCCGGCATGTTCCGCCGCATTTGGTCGGGGTGTGACATATGTTTTGGATGAAATATCAAAATATTCGTTTTACCATTTTCTAGTTTTCAAGAACATGAGTGAATCACGATTGAGTGTTCATCATCAATCTTAAATTAATAAAGTATGATGACAACACATATCTCATCAAAGGATAATAGCAAAATAATCATGTACTTCACAAAAACTAAATCACACATTTAATACAATCATCAATAAGAATAAATCTTCTTCATAAATTTTAGATGGCAAATGGAGTTTTAGCTCATAATGAGCATGACAATGGACTTCAAAGAAGATGAAGATAACAAACACATGATTAAAATAGAACAATTTAACCAATATGATGATGATAAATCATTCCTCTTTAATGGTGATAGATGATGATGATGATGATGATGATGATGATGATGATGATGATGATAGATGCCTCCAAGCCTACAAACTCTCCAATGGGTCTTCTATGGGTGTAAAGTGAGTGTTTTTAAGTGAGAAACATGTCCAACCTATCTTCAAGCACACTTGAAACAATGAGACATGCACTTCTATTTATAGGTTGTCTGGAGGTCTGGCACACCATAGTGTCTGGTGAGGCACGCCCCCGTGTCCAGCTGTCTAGTTGAATGTAATGCTCTGTCAGATCTTACATGAGACTCACCATGGGGGGCGTGCTAGGTGAGATGTGGCCCCGTGCTTGGAGTGTCAAATATATAATTTTTTTTGTCTTTTTGTAAAAGGTGACCATGGGGGTGTGCTTCCTGAGGCATGGCCACGTGTTTTGTTTCATTAGATTTTGTCTTTTACATCAATTTTTGTATTTTCTTGTAGTGGAGAACATGGGGGTGTGTTAGGCTGATTAAACACAATTTCTTTGATTTTCTTCATTTTTCTTCGTATATCCACTTGTTTCTTCGTTTGAGGCTGGAATATATCTAAAAACAGAAATTATCATGATAAGTAGATATCTGAACTAGATAATATAATACAAGATAATATTTTGAAGATTATTTGATGCTTGAAAGATGTATATTTTTATATACATCAACACCCTATAATGAAAATCGCTCCCCTGCTAACATGACATAACGTGTCAAAAATCCCCACATTTTATAGCCCTCTACTACACATAGTCTAGAGGAGTTGACACTAGACATATAATGGAAAATTAATAATAATCCATTTTATATTCATCTGTTGGTCTTCCCCTAATAGTTATTCTTCACCATCGTTTGTCTAAACTATTATAAATCACTATGTACACAACGTACCTTGAAAATGGTAGAGATCGCCATACTTCTCTCTACAATAGTAATAACCAAAACTCCTCTAAAAATGAAAGATATATGACCAATACTTTTATTTATCTGATATGTCAGTTTTACTAGTCTAATAGTGTTCAAAACTTACAAGTCACACAAAAGAAGTTTGTATAAAAATCTACACTATAAGAAGTTATTGTTCTAGATCTTATTTGATCTTGTAAATTTATGAGATATTTGATTGAAAAATTATTTGACAGGACAGAAAATAACGTTCTTTTGGGTTTCAAAAGGTTGGTGCAAATGGGATATGTTAGAAAACTCGTTGAGTGGGTTAATCTCCAAAAAATAAGAAAAGAGAACAACGTTTGAAATGAATTTCTGAGTATTAAATTTCTCAAACGAAAAGTACAATTTATAGGATAACGTATAAGAAAACTTAAACAATAAGGAAACATAATACGAGAACAATAAGAAAACTAAATAATAGATAAACTTAGTTAATTACTTTGCTTGCAAAAAAAATCTCTAGCATCATAATAAAGCAGTTGAGCAAAGGTATTTAATAGGATCCATGTAACATTCTGTAATTTTCAAAACCAAATCCTCGACCCGGTTTAAATTTTTGGTTTTATGTTGATTTATATATATGATTTTTATAATGTTATTAATTAATCTCAAGTTTCGTTTTATGTATTTTATTTGAAATTCGTCTACTTACTCGTAATTCATCTTTCAATCATGTGATCATTTCTATGCAATTATATTTTTTATCATTCTTGTAGTATTGCATGCTCATATCAAAATTCATAATAAAGATCATATATTCATTACATATCCCATGCAATTTACATGAATTATTCTTAAACTATTATTATTAGTATTAGTATTGGTGGTGGTGGTGGTGGTGATGGTCGTCGTGGTGGTCGTGGTAGTAGTGGTAGTCGTAGTCGTAGTGGTAGTCTTAGTCGTAGCTGTAGTGTCCGTCTCCGTCGTGGTGTTCATCGTAGTGGTTGTTATCGTTTTCGTGTTCGTCGTCGTGTTCGTGGTCGTGGTCGTGGCCGCGGTCGTGGTAGTGGTAGCAGTAGCAATAGTAGTAGTAGTAGCTGAGAAACCAATACGTGATTTCAGTTCATTCTCGTAGATCTAGTTCTTGATATATAACCTATGATAGATCGATACGATATACGGATTGTGAATTACTTTAAGTGAAATGTGTGAGAGAGGATATTTGGACACAGTAGCGGCTTGTTAATAATCGTAATCACACTTCTTAAATTAATGAAAAGGGATACACATATATATATAGAAGATGATCCCATTCGTTATACATCTCATAACGAATGGGGACCATTTGTCTTCATTCCTTATCACTAACTTAAAGTATAACGAATGACTCATTCGTTATACCTCATTCGTTAAACATCCTTAACGAATGGTACTAATACTTTAACGATTGGGCACATTCGTTATACATTCCATAACGAATGGCCTTAATACATAACGGATGGGCACATTCATTAAACATACTTAATGCATGGTTAATAAACATAACGAATGGGAAGTACAATTACCAAAATACCCTTTACATTATAGTAATAAATTAAAATAGATAAACAAAGACCGAGACGACAAAACCATGCACTAACAAACTCCTCCTCGTCTCGTGCTCTTTGTCTTCGATTACTTAAATCTTTTTGTCTTCCAGTCAGCACAACTATGAACTCCAAACGCATGGCGAACACGCACCACACGTTGAAATTGCATTGCAAGATCCTAATCTTTCATGTCGGCAAATTGGATCTCATTGTTGAATAACGCATCATTATCCGATTCCGATAATTTAACCAACCACATCGGGTAAATTACCCGAATGAACTCCGTTTTTAATCTCGTACCAAGTACAATAACGGCTTCACCATTGTGGTTTTCATAGTACCACCGATTGAGTGTCCTGTAAAGACTTTGGGGAAAAGTCTTCACATGAACTCGCTTCAAAGTCCGTGGCGGCTGTACCTTTAACTCGAGCTTTCTCCAACCGTTCTTTGGATCTATATTTTTGATGTATTTGCATGTAGGAACATGAGGTTTAAATAACTTGAAACAGAGACGTACCTCAAACAATAAATACCTATAGAACCAATCCGCCATATCGCTTTTTCCACGATTGACGAATGGCCTATTTGCCAGCGTGCGCACGTCCCACCTCGGTAAAGTAAGAACATCTGAAATATGTTGATAGTAATGCACACCATGTTCCCACTTGATTATGCATACCTTAATTTCCGAGTCATATAGCCAAGAGACAATATCTCCTTTCCCAGTCTTCGATGCTTTGAATGTCGTCATTTGGTGAGTAGTTGCACGCGCTTTGACATGCCTATTGTCCTCTAGCTCTTCATACCTTAGCACATCAGTAAGTTTCGAGAATCGAACCTTAAACATCCCTTCAAACATTGGATCCTTCAAACCCGAACCAGATTCTTTTACTTTAACATTCTTCCTCTTACTCAAACTTTCATCAGCTGCTTGCACATGTGCTGCAGTAAAGAATGGATTACATGTATTTGTATTAGTACGCGTGTACATGTCAGCATACTCCTCAGCTGTCACATCTTCCACTTCGACATTGTCATAATTAAATGACGTATCCTGAGACGGGATACTCGCATATAACCTGACCTCATCGTCATCAATAACCTCCTCATTCTCTAACTTATCCAACTCCTCGTCATTTAAACCAAGCAGTAACGCGATCTGATCTGGTTAAAGATTGATCAATAAATTCACCTTCCTCGATCTCGTCGATGTTAACCATGCTCATCACAAAACATCATTCATTGTCCATATATAAAACTGTATTGGCCTTTATAGACTCAATAGGTTGCACGTTAGTAGTGTCACGGTACACCATTAACTGCTTATCACCACTTTCAGTCCAACACCAGCAGAAGTACCAAAAGTACCTGTCTTTTGTTGCTGCTCACCACCACTTGTTCCAACATCGGGGTCTTTGTCACCGTCATTGTCTTTCAGCATATCATATTTGCGTGTAAGCTGAAGTATGATGCCTTCTTGTTCTTTGATTTTCTCCCCCTGAGCAGTAACAATTGCTCATAGCTCAGGATTCTCACGTTGACAATATGACATGTGGCTAACCATATTTCATTAATCCAACCGCATATGATCTTGAATTTGACGATCGGCGGCCATTTGATTCTCCTGAAGGTGTATCAAGTTCAACAACATAGCCATTTGTTGAGGAACAGACAAAGTAAACCATGTGGGAGGAGGTAGCTGCATTGGGCCATGAGGACGACTGAAATCCATGTAAGAAAACTCCACAGGCTGCTGCATCATTGTCGGCATTGGCGTAGGACTTGTTGCTATAGTAGAAGCAGGAGATGTCGTCAACGGAGATAGCATCGATTGAGGAATAGATGCAAATCTCTGATCAGAAGATGTCGTGGTCATCAAAGTAGCATCCGGGGTACTAACAATAGTAGAAACCACTTGTGCTTGCTGAGGAACGGATGACCTTGGTATGAATGAACCAATCTCCACTCCATCACCCCTACGGGTCCTCATCTTCTTTGGCTTTTCTTCCATCGTTGCTTTGCCCTTTCGTTTACGTTGAGCAGTCTCAGCACTAGCTGCTTCAAAAACCCTATTCCCACCATCATTTCCTCCATTTCCACCATTTCCTCCATCACCACCATCATCACCATCGTTGTTCCCACCTGGTCCACCTTCACGTTCCGAATCAGGATCATCGTGAATCCAACGATCATTATGTGGATAATCAGATCTCACCACATGACCTATCAATCTTTTGAATCTTGGTTTGTTCACTGGAGTTTGATTCCAATACGTCTTCATCCTTTTCATCGTGTC
Organism: Bidens hawaiensis; assembly: GCF_021521415.1. Lineage (NCBI taxonomy): Eukaryota > Viridiplantae > Streptophyta > Magnoliopsida > Asterales > Asteraceae > Bidens > Bidens hawaiensis. The sequence continues at coordinate 1,101,143 of NW_027491561.1, forward strand.
CTCAGACATATGATCCCAAACCATCACATCGTCCACCAATGTCGGATCACGTATCAAATCAGGTACTAATTAATCAATAATTAGCCGCAGGAATCGTGGATACATAAAAAACTTGTTCTTGCAATGACGGACTAAGTAGTTATCTTTCAAATGATAAAATATCAACTCTGGAAAGTTGAATGGCTTGTGGATAATGAGAGCCACGAAAGGAGACTGCAACATGATTTTGCACTCATCAAATCCACATTTTCTTCCCTAAGGCAGTGAATAAGTATGTGTAGCGAATAAGTATGTGTAGCGGGTACTTGTATTGTTCACAGATGTAGGCCTTGTTGTATTATGATCTATCTGGCTCGCCCTTGTAGTTCAACCTTTGTAATAGTCCTCGGATCAAAGCTTTATCAAACTCACAAGGATCGTCTACGGTATCAGTAAACCATAGGACCTTGCGTATCACATCAATATCGATCACAATCTTCTTATTCAGCACTTCAACTTTGATACGCTTCTCGGCATCGACATATTTAGCATTATCCCAAAACGGACGGATAATACTAGGATGTCAGCAGATATTGCATAATGAATTCTCAAACGACGTAAAAAGGCAATCATGTCTCTAAAAGTGTCTTATCCCATAAAGTCGTCGAGCAAGAACGCACAGATGTTGTGCTTCTTATCATACGCCAGTTCAGCAACAGTAGGTGCTTCTTGAACTTGTGGTTCTGCTTGTACTTGTGCTAACGGGTTCTCCTAATCAGGTGCACCAATAACCTGTTCATCTGCCATATTTGTGAAAACCCCGAGCATTAGGAAAATGAACACAATACATTAATCTTTACACTTTTCACCAACACTTAGTGAAAAATGTACATTTTGTTCAATATAGGACATTATGTTCACAATTATAAACCTTATTCGTTACTCATTTGTTAAGTTTTCAATACGAATGAGTCCATTCGTTATATGGAATAATAGTGAATGATCCCATTCGTTAACCTTAACGAATAATCTGATTCGATAAAGATAACGAATGATAACATTCGTTTCATATTATATACGAATGATTACTCATTCATCATATAATATCACAAATGATCTTATTCGTTATCAAAACACACGATTGGGTTCATTCGTCAACTATATACATGAATGGGACTCCCATTAGTTATACTCAACGAATGTGAATAGACGAATTAAATTATTAACTCCAAATACTCAGTCCAAATTGAGATAAACATCATTTAGTCAAACATGCAGTTCAAACTCCAATTATGCTTAATACTACATGAACCATTCTAAACCTGATATCATTAGACTTGTATTAGCATCGTTAACCAACCCTAATCGTCTCAAGATTAAACATTGATGTTTAAGTCATTAATTAGACTAAAATTTGATCTGTTCATATCAAGTCGTAATTAACCTATCAATTGTTAATCAAATACGATGAAACTGGTATCATTATACTCGTCTATACCTTAAGATCAAGGTTCAAACAAAAAAACGTGTTTTAATGAAGCTTAGATTTTTGGGGAAAATTTGCCAGAGGTTCTCTATGTAAATTTTGAGTTTCAAGGTGAATGAATGAAGACCATTCGTTCAATTCTGGGTCTTATACGTTACACTGTTTACACGCAAACCAATGTGCACGAATGAGTCCATTCATTAGATTTAAAGTAACGAATGACCACTCATTCGTTTGTTCATTCATTAAAGAAATTTAACAAATCAACACTTAAATTATTTACTAATGAATAGCTATCTATTTGTTCGTCATTCGTTATCTCAACATAACGAGTGATGCTCATTCATTATCAGGTCAGCGCAAGCGAATGATATTACGAATGGGTTCCATTGTTATCAAATAAGTAGCGAATAACCATCATTTGTCATATTAATTTTAACTAATGTGTTCCCATTCGTTACAACAATGTACTGAATGGGATAGATAAAATAAAAATGGAAAATCATTTACCGTTTTACCATTCCAAGCATTAAATAAGTATCAAAAACACATGTTTTGATAGCTTTTACCTTAAAAATTTACCACAAAAGGTGAAAATCAATACCTTAACGTGTTTTTACGAGAAAAACACATAACTTAAAATCGTGGGAAAATATTTTTTTAATTTTCTTTTTCAAACAATCACCTCTTAGCTCGGATGTCAGAAATAAAGCAGAAATATAATATTTTTGGATTTTGAATATTTTCGAATTAAAAACAAAATTAAAACTAAGACAACTATGAAATGTAAACTACGAAAGAAATACATATTTTTGCGAGTTGAGCAGAGAATCATATTGATCAAGAAATCCTCCTAACAAGTTTATTTTTCAGTATTATTATGATTGGCATTAAGTTAGTCATTGATATTGTTATCCACTTAAATCTTATAACAAACTTTCAAGAATTTTTGTGATATGACTAAGTTTCAATTAAGGCACACGATATCATAAACTATCAACCTATAATCTTAGTTTGGGCTTAATTTGACTTTTACCATGTCACCCAACTTGACTTAAATCATCATGCAAGCTAATCAAAATATATGATTTTATAGTTTTTGAGAAATCTTAGCAAATAATCCCCACTGTAAGGTATACCCCCATTATCAAGCAGTACAACAAGTTTCATTTACTGTGAATGAGTCTGCATGAGTTCATCTGTATGGCTTACAAACATTGTATCCCCTGGGGTCCGTTTCTTATTGGTATTAAGATGCACTCAAGGTTGGAACAATGTATGACTAACAACATGTTTGATCAAGTCAATAGTAAATTTGTGCGAAGTACAGAAGTGATCAAGTTTATTGACTTATAGGGTTCTCTCTTGAAGCAATTTAATATTCAGATTATGAATACCCAGATGATAAACCGCATATAGACTCACAGTGTCCAGAAACTTAAGGCATCCCATCAATACAGGATTTGAGGCCATAATACCATATACCATTGAAATTTTAACCATTATCTAGACGCTTTATATAGAATTTTTGTTTTTGGTAATCAAACAGACATAAGGCTTGAGTATGACATGCTATTACATTTCCGTCTTCATTACCAAGACTTTGGAAGAAACTAATACCTCTTTTAATTTGGCAATTTTATGTTTATATCGCATACTTAACTCTAGTTGTTTGTTTAAAACCTACCAATGCGCCAATGCAGTTAAGCACTCAGTCTTTTAAGCCTATTTTTATAATGAAATTTCAAATTAAATGATTAATGTACTATCGTGTTCTCTTTTTTGCTTCAAAACTCATTTCTAAGGAGCACAATTTTTTTAAATGTTTTTGTAATTTTTGAAATATTTGAATGTTTTGGATTTTATCTGTACAAACAGAAAGCAAAAAAATATTTTTGTATTCTCCCATTTTCTCCCCCAAAAACCAAAATATCCAAGAAAGAAAAACAAAAAAAAAATTGTACAAACAAGAAGAATGATTATCCGAGCTTCGGGATATCAGCAAAAGATTTTAAACCGTTTAAACCAAGCAAAATTTTAAATCTTGTTTATCAAATGCTTTGATAAAAAGGTCTATCTTATTATAGTCCATGTGCACATTCTCTATGTCAATTAATTTCTTTTCATAGCAGTCACAGATAAAGTAATAAAAAATATAAGTATGTTTCGTTTTAAAGTGGTGCACAGGGGGCTTCGTGATACATATAGCAGCAGAGTTATCAATAAATATGGGAGTGGTAAGAAACTTCAAACCATACTCCCGTAAGTGTTGCTGGATCCATAAAACCTGTGAACAGCAACTTGAGACTGCCACATATTCGGCTTCTGTGGTTACAGTGGAAACCGTTGTCTACTTCTTACACTGCTAGGAAACAAGTCGAGTTCCTAAAAATTGACAACCCGCCTTCGTCGTCTTGAAGTTGATCTTGCATACTCCATAGTCCGAATCGGAAAAAGTAGTAAGATCGAAACTATCTTCCTTGGGATACTATAACTTGATGTCAGGATTACCCTTAGATAGTGAACTATACGCTTCATCACCTCTAGATGAGTCACTCGGGGATTCACTTGATACCTGGCACATAAATAAACAACAAACATTATATCAGCATGCGATGTTGTTAAGTACATTAATGAACCAATCATGGCTAGGTAAAGGGTCTGATCAACAGTATCTTCCAATTCGCCATTTGGCAATTCAACCGAGAGAGTGAAAGAATTAAATAACCCCTCATAATAGAACATCCAATCAGGACCCTTGCCAGTAGGAGGTGTAGTGTAGCTTCGACAGTCTACATGGTATCACTCTTCTACACAACCTGAAGAGAAATTAAAGGCTCATTTCTTAGGCGACGCATCTCCAGAAAGTAACCTTCGATAGCATTCCAATCGAATTTACCCGCATCTCGTTTTAACATTGTGCAAGGACACCCGAATGGTTCGAGGAACTTTAAATTAGGTTTTCGGTAGTTGAGAAGCTCATAACTTGTCTTTTGAATCTTCTTAACCGTCAGAACACGATTGAGCTTGTAGCAAGCAGTATTCACAGCTTCATTCCATAATTGAACAGGAAGCTTTGAATCTGCAAGCATAGTTATTGTTGCTTCAATCAATGTTCGGTTCTTTCGTTTAGCAACACCATTCTGTTTTGGTATGTATAGAGGACTATATTCTTGATGTATATCTTTCTATATACTATAAAAGTCCGATATAGTATTTTTAAACTCCGTACCATTATCACTCCGAATGTGTCTCACTTTATATTTGTACAGTGATTCGATCTTAGTGATTAAGTTTTACACAAGAACCGGTCTGATCTTTAATCTCATAAATAACATCCACGAGTAGCTCGAATAATCATCAGTCATGACTAAATGGTACCAGTCACCAACAATACTTGCACGATTCACGGGACCAAACAAATCTAAGTGAAGTCGTTCCAGTGGAGTATCAATGGAATTAAATAACTTTGTTGGGTGTGACTTTTTCTTCTGTTTTCCATTCTTGCATGCAACACGATGCTCCGTCAAATTGAAATGCTTTAATGAAACACCTTCCACTAAATCATTAGCCATCAGATGGTTCATATTTCTGTGAATATGAACGATACGCATGTGCCACAAAATCATGTATTCTCAGTTGCTTTAGAGATAAAAACAAGTTTCCACAGAGGTTGAAGTCGATACTTTAGTACTCATGTTAAGTAAAATATCATTTGATCTAGGAGATCACATAACAACCATGTCTTCAGGAATGGCATATCTAGGTTTGACTATTATGCACTCCCTATTGGTAAATATGGTGGTGTATTTCTTGTCACAAATTTGAGAAACACTCAACAAATTGTGATCCATATTGTCACAATAATTTACATTTTCAAACGTGATATTACCAATTGAAACATTTCCTTCCTTGGTTATCAAACCGCCTTGATTACCAGCAAAAGTCACGTAACCCCCTTGAATATTCTTGACATTGGATAGAAGGTTAAGTTTGTCGGTGATGTGTCGAGAGCATCCACTATCCATAGTCCAGTTTTCTCCTGAAATGGTCTTGGACAAACTCTACACATTCAAGAAACATAATTGGACCAAAAAGGCAGCCCAAGCCTCAGTCTTGGGCACCTTTTTATTTTCATCTTTCAAATTAATCTCATTAGACCGAGTTGTGATCTATGTACTTGTGAATAAGTCACGGGTCTTTTAAACTTCCGTCTTAGATATGCATCTTTGATCACAATTGTGTCATAATTCTTGCAAAGTGGTTGTGAAGGTACAAACACTTTGTGATTTAACTTAACTATATTATCATTAACATGAACCACCTTGCGTGGGTTCACATTATGAAACATAATATGATTCTCTTCAACCTGAGACGGTGGTCTCTTTAGAATTTCCTTAATCGTAGGAACCTTTTTTGGGTTGTTCCTTGGTGACAGGCTTGACATTCTTCAGTTTTCCTTGTTTAACAATTTCTAACAATGTGACCACGTTCGCCACATAAGAATCAAGTTCTCATATCCACGCACACACTTTGTGATGTAACAGATGATTGTGAAACATTGGATTGACAAGATTCACTAGAGACTTTAACATTATCCAAATCGTCAAAAGACACAGCCTTTTTCTTCTTGTAAAACCCCAAGTTTGAATAGTTCGAGAAACTTTGTAAAGTGTCAGTTCCAGTAAAACTAACAAACTTTATAGTTTTGACAGATTTTATGTGTTGTTTCAAACTTGGTTTAGTTATAGGCTTGTTTAATGATTTAGATCTTGCAAAAATTTGCTCAAGATCATGTAAACAAGAAGTTTCATTCTAAAAGACACTCTCAATCAGTTATGGCTTGATTAAGTGAAAAGGAATGTCTTTCTCTTCAAAAAATTTGTTTACACCCTTTAACTTAAACGCACGACCAGTGTTTACATTACCACATGAAGGATTAATGAATCTCATTAAATCCTTATCAGAAATTGTTGGCTTTTCTGATTTCTTGGGTTTAACTTTTTAGTTTTTGATCTTAGATGTATTTGAACCATACACTGCCTACTCAAGTTCATGAGGTTCACATAATATGAGATTAGAATGTGGAATATTCTTTTCCTTGCATATGTTTTGTGGTTTAAACACGTCCTCAATCACAACCTCCTCAACAGTCTCAACAAACACCTTGTTACTATGAATATGAGATCCTTGAGTCATTGAAGGATAAGTTGGTTTTTCTTGAGAAATTTGTGTCAGTTTCTTCACATTAGCGACTGATTCAGTTTTAGAAGTTTTAACTGTTGAAGAATTGCTATTAACAACCTTTTCTTCTTTCAGATAACATGGGTTGTTTGAATAGTCATTAAAAAATGGTAGAGGCACCTCAACAAAGCCTAAACCTGTTTTTGATCCCTTCTGTTTACCTGAAACCTCAATTATTTCATTTATAAGAAAGGATGAATTTCGAAACTTTCACAACTTATTCTTTAACTCGATAATTTCATTTTCAAGTTCAGTGATTTTTGTTCTTGACTTGAGAATTACTTGAAACTGTTTGTCAACAATAATCGGTTTTCCTGAAGGTTTTGCTTATAGATCATGATTACTATTAGATAATCCTTCTATTTTATCTTTTGATCTTTTTCCTAGATCTGAGGATTGTCTATAGTTATCTTGAACTACAGAAAGTTCTTTCAATAATGTTTTTTTGTTATGAGCATGAATTAAGTCATACTTTGACATTAATTCCTCACAATAAGCACAAGAAACATTTTCAGATAACTTAACAAGTTCATCCAATGTAATTTCAGATATAACCGAAGCAGAATTAAATGTAACCTCATCAATTTTAGCCATGCATGCAAAAGAACTTGGTTGCATGTTGCTTAAGACATCAGAATTAGATTTCGTCTTTGATTCACTCTCGTTAGCTAATCATTCGTCTCTAGTGTCTTGAAAATTCTCAGCAGATTCAAACAAAGAAAGGTTTGCTTGATTACCATTACCATTACCCAACAACCTTTGATTCCAATCAATTCCATCAGTAATGAGCAATGCTTGTGAACCAATAAGCTTGACATAATTGTTAGACTCGGTCTGCCCAAGAGACATATTAAATTGATGTGGCTAGTACGTTATGATCCAAGTCGGGTCATACCCAATAACAAGCTAGACAAACACCGATAATATTCGTTCATATTTGATGTGATCATAACAAATGAATATTAACACTTGAGTTATTTGAAAAGGGTTTCTAAATAAAATGTACTTGTGTAATAAACAAATCATATGGATGATTTATGTTTTATGAAAGAACATTACATAGTATTATTTAATTTGGTTAAATAACAATATGTGAATAATAATAACCAAGCATGTCTCTTAACATATAATAGGTTTTATAAGTTATAAGTTATAAACTTATAAAAGTATATATGTATGGATATATATATATTATTATATATCCATACGTAATATTATTATACGTTTGAGTAGAGACATGCAAGGTGAGTGGAGACATGCAATGGTTATTATGGTGGAGAGAAAGATGCCTTTATATAAAACCAAGTCTTTCTCTTTTATTCTTTCATAACACACATAATTTCCAAGTAAACTTTTCTCTCTTCCTCTCTTGGATATTATCATCCAACATAAGAAAAGAAGAAGAAAATTTCAAGTGCAAATCCTAGCTAGAAGTGGTGTGTTGTTGAAGCTTGGGGTATGCTAGCTTGAGGAGCTTCCATATTCAAGTTCTTACCTTTTAATCATCATCTCTTTCACCCGGTTTTGTCATAATGAAAGGTAGTAGTAACATGCATGGACTTATAGTGACATGCATGTATTTGATAGTGTGTAATTCGTATTTGGATCCGGGTTTGGGTTTTGCATGTTTAAAAATTGGTTTTATACATATCATATTAACAAGATTTAAAACTTTTATATCCGCTGCGTTTTTGGTAAAATAGGAATTTTATCACTTGATAATCTTGTTAAAACCCAACAATGGCATCAAGAGCCGCTTATACGAATGCATGTTTCATTAGACCCAAAATTTTTCGGGTTTATGTGGGTTTCACCATTTGGCCGAAAATTTTGGGGTTTTGGTTACCCCATGGTTTTTCAAGGTTATACTTTACATGCATGTGGTAATCTTGAAAAACCAAGTCATTTGGATGATTGTTTAGTTTGTTTGGACAAAACCCGAAACTTTCGGTTTGCTGAAGCTTTGGCCGAAAGTTTTTGAGGCAAAAAGGGGAACCATTTTGGTCTTGTATTATTGCATATTTGGATGTGTAATAGATGTTCATAACCTAGCCATGGCCTTGTGTTTGGGTGAATGATTGTGTTGGTTGTTTGTTCATTCGATTTGGTTGTAATATTTATTTGGGTTTGTAATCTATTTATTCATTCATATGGCTTGTAATAATAAGTAGATTAGATGTATTTCTTTTACTAGAAAAATGTATTAGGATATATATTGTAAAGGAAGATGGATGGATGGAAGCCCAAATAAAATGATGAAGACCACAACACCGGGAGTAAACACTTGGAGCATATGGATGCGGAATCAAGTGGGAGTTCACCGACACAAGTGCATGTTCTTTTGGGTCCCTTAGGAGAGACTTTTTGACACACTTGTCTTCGGTCAACAAGTGTGGTCAATATTAGGAGGCTATGGTTTATGAACTTGTGGTTGTGTATATTTTATGGTTGCATGGGTTGATTTACTTATTATTGCAATATGGTCTGCTTAACAACTTAAAATCAACTAGCATAAAATTGGTTCCTTAGAAATCGTTAGGTAATAAAAATTGGTTTTATTAATAACTAATGATTTCATAATAAAAAATGGGTTTTATTAATTGGAACTTTGAAAATGGGTTTTTCAACTAAGTACCATACATTTGAATGCATGCAAATGAAAGGTACAATAAATAGTTTTCCCAATCTAGAATTTAGAAAACTAAATCCCTTTTTAAAAACAAGTTAAACACCATCCTTTTATACGACACTTAAGTCACTTGTAGACTTGAAAGTGAGTTAGGATCACCTAAGCACTTTTAAGAAAACTTGTGATCTTAAGGTGATTTTACAAGTACTTTTGGCATTAGGATCACCTAACCACTTGTATGAGTAAACTCACACGTGTGTATAAGTAGGACGACTTGATTTGAAACCATGACTATAGGATCACCTTAACATGGCGTTCAAAGGTGTTGATGGGATTTAACATACCAACTAAACATATGATGTTTAACCGATCCCATAAAACTAGAAGTTGCAAAGGGTTGCAATTGTCAAAACGTTGACTACCTTGTTAATTCGAATAGTAGGATAAAGGTCACCTAACTACTATTTAATGAAACGTTGGGTTCTAGATTTTAATCAATAATTGTCTTGGAGACATTTAAAGGGTATTAAAGATTAAAATTTTATTAATATCGAAAATACTAATTTGAACTTTGTTAAAATTCTTTTAGATGGCCGCAAACAACGCACCGAACGCAATTATCCCACACGTGCATAATCTATCACTAAGATCCATTCTGGATAAGGATCGTCTAAACTTTAACAACTTCATGGATTGGTATCGAAACTTGAGAATTGTTCTCAAGAAAGAAAAGAAGTCTTATATTTTAGACGATCCTATTCCCGATGAACCCGATGTCAATAACTTGGATGCCTATGCGGATTGGTTATAATACACCGAGGATTCGGTGCAAGTTTCTTGCCTCATGTTGGGAACAATGATTCCCGAGATCCAAAAGGATTTCGAGAATCATGGGGCGTATGACATGATAACCCAACTTAAGGAAATGTTCCTTACTCAAGATCGAGTTGAGCGATTCGAAATGGTTCGAGCGCTTCATGCATGTCATATGGAAGAAACCCAATCTGTTTCATCTTATGTACTTAAGATGAACAGCCACATTGATCGGCTTTGAACGGCTTAACTGTCCCGTCTCAAAAGAGTTAGCCACGGATTTAATCCTAAATGGCTTAACTAAAAGGTTTGAGACATTCGTCATGAACTACAACATGAATGGATGGGACAAAAGCATTGGTGAG